>NC_080571.1:43581929-43890143 GCF_030247185.1 Malaya genurostris
CTCTCTCTCTCACTCTCGCCTATACACGTTACTCTATTTTATGAGTTGTACGTGTGCAGATGCAAATTGGAGGAAATTACTTTTAATTCTGTTGATGTATCCTATGACAGGGTGAAAAGCTCGACCGGAGAGAAACTGCGTTGATTCATTCGTTCATTCGATGGGAGGCCACCAGGACAAGGGGCATGTAGACGAGTGTCTGTGTGTGTGTGTTTGTATGTGAGTATGTGACACAACTTAATGCCAACCCTTGTCTAAATTACCCGTACGTGCTAATAAATGCAATTAAGCACAGCTGTTTGCCTGAATCAGATACAAGTGGTTCGAAAGGATTATCGGGTCTGTGTTGTAACTGTAAAGAGATTATTCAACGGAGAAATGGGGTGGGGTTTGGCGTGCTACGGAATGAACGCATCAATAACGGTTGGAACTTTCCCGAGAAAGTGCAGGATTGTTCCCGCCGATGGGACAGGGCCGCATGCGATGATATCGGTTCGGTGACTTTTGTCTTTGCACGTTTACTAAAAATATCGTTGAGAACGTTATGTGATAACACCCTCACATTTACATTCATCATTTGGAAGCAATTATACTCAGTCGAACAGTTTTAGGAAGGTTACAGGAAGATCACAGGCTACTACAACTTTTGGAACCTAGAACTAATTCTTGAGTTTGTTTCGATAGCAATTACAAGTAAATCATTACAAATTGACGACTCGAATAAATGTTGGCAGCTCCGTCCTATATTTGAATGAAACTTTCTGAACATGTGGATTTTGTCACAAAAAGCTACTTTGTATACTTCGTTTTTTTTTTTCAAAATTGATCTAATGGAAAAAGATAAATCCTACAAAAAAGTACTAGTTGTACTAGTATTTTTCAAAAGACCGTTAATTTCCAGCGAGACAACACACAAAAAAATTGAAATAGTTCAGGAACCAGATGTAAAGATTGCTGTTGCGTAATACCATAACAGTGGGCTTCATTTCAAAGATTTCGCGCATAGTTTTCTTTTCTTCCGAATCCGGAAACTGCACTGAGCTAAATTTTCATTTTCACATTATATGATATTCTAATGATTTTTCACTATTAGCATTTCCAATGATAGCTACAAAGTGTATTAAACATCATGTCAAAAATATAAGATAATCTTATGAAACATAAAACTCTTGGTAACGTTATTTTTACAAGATTTTCATATAACGAATGAAATTTTCAGTCTGAGTCAAATTTATTGGCACGACCTATAACCATTACTAGATATCCACACAACATACATTAAAACAATTTATGAAGCGCATATTCGAATTAATATAGATAGGTTTATCTATACCATATGACTAGTTTTATAAAATTTATATATAACTTTTAATGGAGGTCATCCCAGTTCTATATAGCAGTTATATATGGATCGAATGATTGCTATTTGATTGAATAAGTGATACATACAAGATTCAAATTAAAAAAAAAAATACTGGGATTATGGTGCTTAAGGGAATCAAAAACAACAATAAAAGTAATTGTCTTATCAAAAACTTTTTTTTTCCCTTTATGGGCTACTCTGGCCGAGGGGGGTGGTTACAACGATCCGCACTTTCCATACCGGACGAACTAGGCTATGGTGCCCAAATGAACACTAGTAACGAAGGAGGAAACCGGCCTATCATTGATAGGTTCCCTCCAGCATGTAACCCAAGCGACAGATTCCTTTACGGTTATCAATTTGCAACGAAAGATACGAATATCTTCTATTCCAAGCTCACCAGAGAGTTTGTCACTTGGGCAGGAAGTGTGTGCTTCACCCTGTAACCAGTCAATCATTGAGTCTTGCGTCTGTATCGTATTGGTATTTTGTCATCCTATCAACTGCTTCTGTGTCTTAAATGTCCTCGTCGATGAAACTTTGCAAAATTTCGCTTTGTATCCGCTTCGGTCTTGGCCCTGCTTTCTTAATTTTTTTTTTTTTTTTTTTTAATTTTTTTATTTCGTCAAGCAAATGTAGACTACATATAAATTGTTTACAATGTTCACTTACATACTACGCATTATTTCTACGACAAAGCTGAGATTTGATTTGATTTTTTGACATAGTAAGGTCAAGATGTTCGCAGTATTGATTGTAATGGCGCATTATTCGATTGACTGGACTGTATTTTGCATAATTTGTTCTAGTGTTTCTTTCTAAAAATAATTTCCTGGTTCGTAATTGACGGCTAGGTGTATAAAAATTTAGTTGCGATAATAAAGAAGGTGATTGAATGCGTTGTAAAAAAATGTCGCTGATAAAATAAAGCATTGCGAGGTCGCGGCGTTCTTTAAGTGTTTGTATATTGATGAGCATGCAGCGTGCTTCATATGATGGTAGAGGAAATGCTTTCCAGTTTAATTTACGAAGTGCATATAAAAGAAATTGTTTTTGAATAGATTCGATGCGTTCTTCGTGAATAATATTATATGGATTCCATACTAGGCTGCAATATTCCAAAATAGGTCTGACATATGTAGTGTATAATAATTTTATTGTGTATGGGTCCTGAAAGTTATGACTGAAGCGTTTAATAAAGCCCAGCATGCTATTTGCTTTATTGATTATGGTATTGTAGTGTTCCACAAAAGTGAGCTTGGAGTCTAAGATTACGCCTAAATCTCTTACAATTTTACATTTTTCTACAAGTTGATTTCCTAGATGTATGTTTGTGGATATAGTTTCATTTTTCCTACTGAAAGTTATTGAGTTACATTTTTTTACATTAAGTTGGAGTAGACTTTTGCAGCACCAAATGTAGAATAGATTGATTTCGTTCTGGAATATTACAGCGTCGTTGATATTTTTTATTTCCATGAAGAGTTTCATGTCGTCTGCATATATAAGCACTTTCAGATTTTTGAGTACGAAGGAAATGTCGTTTATATGTAAAATGAAAAGGAGAGGGCCTAAGTGAGAACCCTGAGGTACGCCAGATGTTACATTAATTGGTTCAGACAGAATGTTTTGGAAGCGGACTACCTGTACACGATTCGTTAAGTATGATTTGAGCCATTCAAGAAGAGTATGTTTTATGCCATATTTTTGTAGTTTGTGTAGAAGTAAAGGTATGTCAATACGGTCGAAGGCTTTGCTAAAGTCAGTGTAAAGAGTTTCTACGTAGTTGCCGGCGTCCATTGTATTCAGAGTGAATGTCATAAATTCTAAAAGATTTGTTGTAGTTGAGCGGCCTTTAAAAAAGCCATGTTGTTTGTTTGTTATTACATTTTTAAGTTGATGAAAAAGTTTTTCGTTTACAATTTTTTCAAATAATTTTGGAATGCATGAGATAATGGCTATTCCACGGTAGTTCCGAATGTTAGATTTTGCACCAGATTTAAATATTGGTACAAGAAAGGAAGATTTCCATGCTTTAGGAAAAGTACATTTATTAAGTGATAAGTTAAAAAGTAGTTGTAGTGGTAGTGTAAGTTCTTCAGCAAGATTTTTTAAAAATATTGGTGGTATACTGTCAGGTCCAGGCCCTTTTGAGACGTCTAAGTTTTTCAGTGCTGTCGAAATGTCATGTTCTGATAGATAGTTTACAGAGATGGAGCTAGAAAATGCAGGTATGAAAGAGAAGTATTCACGGTCACGGTCAGTTTCTGAATAAGATGTATATACTTCTTGGAAAAAATTTGCAAATTGATTGCAGATTTCTGTACTATTTTTCCCTACATGTTCGTCGAGGTGCATTTGAGATGGAAAATTGTTGCTTTTTAGTTTAGTTTTTGTGTAGTTAAAAAAGTTCTTAGGGCAAGTCTTTATTTCGTTTTCAATTTTGCGGTTGTATTCTTCGTGTGCTGTGTTAATGGCTATTTTGAGTTGATTGCATAGATTCAAGTAATTTTGAAGATGGGCGTCACTTTTTTCTTGTTTGTAAGTTTTGTGTGCTTTTTGTTTCCTATTTTTCAAATGTTTCAGTTGTGAATTGAACCATACAGGTAATTTGCTGTTATGATTTTTTCTTCTTCTTTTCATGGGCAAAGTTTCGGATAATATTTTGTTTATAATGTGATAGAATTTGTTTACTTCGACGTCGACATTTGCTTCTGTACTCAGTATGTTCCGCCAATTTATTATACTTAGTCTACACTTGACTCCTTCAAAGTCAATTTTATTGTATTCCGGCACTTCCTCATATTCCAAGTCGTAGGGAAGGGATGCATTGTGTGTAAATAATGAATATTCAATTGCGTTGTAAAATGCTTCATTTTTCCATAATGGCAGGTTTGATGCATTCACACAAAAGTCTTCTGTGCAGTTTGTGAAAAGAAGGTCTAAATATGCATTTTGTTGATTTTTTACGGAGTTTACTTGATGTAGGCCAAAATTAGAAATTTTGTCGAAAAAGTAGTGCAATGTTTCGTTTTCTCCAACAACTGGGAGTAAGATTGATTCATTTTCAATGTCAGGAATGAAGTCCGCATTACGTTGATTGAAGTCGCCAAAAATATGTAGCTTTACTTCGGGTTCCATATTCGAAATAATTGTGTCTAAAGATTGAAAGAATAATTCAAAAGAGAATTTGTTCGCATTTTCGGGTGGGAAGTAGACAGAGCAGTAAATATGTTCCTCTCCCAATATTGAGACTTTGGCCCATACATGCTCAAATTCTTTATAAAGGGTGATTTTTTAAGAGCTTGAGAACTTTTTTAAACAATAAAACGCATAAAATTTGCAAAATCTCATCGGTTCTTTTTTGACTATGCCGGAGAAACCTTTTAATATCCCAATGTGATAATTTATCAAGAATAAAGAAATAATAATAATTACTTTTTTTTCTGGGTTTACCGGTCGGGCAGCTGAATAGCGCAGATTCTAAACCGGGCCCATTTATGGATCCAGGATATACAATTTCAATTCCTTGTCAGACGAACTAGTCTATGTTGACCAGCTGAACACTGGCGGCCAGGAATTGTGCATTGATCCTTTCACCATGAGCAAATTCGTTGCTGAAATATTTAAAGAAGATATTCAATTGAAATTATACTTACTAAATATGGCTTGATGGTGTACTTAATCTACAATCTTGGAAGTGTTTGTTTTGCATAGTAGCATATGAATGATGATTGATGAGTGAGTGAATCATTAGTTTGGATCTAAGTAAAAGTGTCGAATGTCCGAGAAAGCGCCAAGCATACTACAATGTAATCCAAGAGAGAGTTATTTCCAACAAGCAACTAAATTACTATGTGTGGATGTTTCGGGCGCTGTTATCCACTCCATTTGCGGTTCCAAGAGGTAACAAATAGTATATGATTCCGTCATCATAAAACCAACTGCATACTGCAAAAGAGATCCAACTTGATTAGTAGATCGCTTCTCTAACCTAGATCAAAGTGCAGTATTGGTTGTAGCATGGACAATGCCTGACAAGTTTGGCACTCTCAGAAAGAGGAACGTATCCATTTTATTGTTCCCATTCTGTGTATTGTTGCCTCTTCTTGTCAGACATTACCCATGGCACCATTAGTGTGCATCCTTCTCCATTGAGTAAGGATACAGACAAGCCCTGGGACAGCGACAGCATCATTCAATCTGTCTCAAGGTTGTGCTAACGCCCAGGGAATAAAATTAATTGTCTTATCAAAAACTTTATTGTTATATTTTTCGTATATAAAGAGTTTCAAATTGAAATATTATTTTAATATTTCAACTACACTTACTTCTTTGGGACTGGCTGATTTCATTGGATATTTACTGTTTCCAGACGAATCAGATGCACTCCGAAAAGCTGATAATCGGAAACTACTCCTTTTTTCGAGGATTCAAGCTATACTAGTCATCAGTTCCGTAAGGGAGCACCTCCTGATATTGGCGGAGGAGACGTGGGATCCAAAAACTATAAATGTAAAAATTCAAATCCTCATACTAGACATACAGAGTAGAGAAACGTACCAGATATTTTTTTCAGAGGCATATCCTTGAACGAAGTTGAATGAGCTGTCTTGTCAGCGATTTCAAATAACAGAACTCCCTAAAAAACTGTCTGGAGCAGTCGATGAATATCGAGGACACAACTCTTTCTTCAACTTCAAGTAGTGCGATTCACAACTATTCTTTTGTAAAAACAAACTCCATTATATGTCCAGTAAAAATATTATTTCTTGTTATTTTCTTCAGCTGTCTCGTTTTCTTCCTTGTTGCAGATTTGATGTACGCTTCCAATGAAAATTATAAGTTTTCACATAACTTTTATTAAACATGACCAGCATGCGATTAATAGAAAATTGTAGTGAATATTAAAATTATATTGGCTTAAGTTTGTTCGACTTTTCGCATAACTTGTATATGGTATGTTTATCAATATCATAAAGATTAGGAAGATATAAAATTTATTGAACATCATTTAGATTTTGTGTAGAGTTCCATTAAAGATCATAAGTTGCCATATGTCCTTTGTGAAATACCATCTGCTTACGATTCATAAGACACATCCAATGAATATAAATTATGTAACGAGTTAGGTTTCATCGGTTTTCAATATACATTATATGGAATATTCTTATAGCTTTCATTATGGTAACGTCTATTTAGATTCAACGTACACTTTAAATAAAGATTATAAGTTTTCATATAACCTCTATAAATTATATTCTGCATACGATTCATATGACAAATCTGATGAATATAAGTAAGATTTTCATTTCAGTGTGGAGATCGAAACAATGAAATTCGGTTCGTTTAACTATCAACTAATGAAGACTATAAATTGAAACAGTTTTGATATCTAGAGTAAGGGCTCCCTATTTCATCTCAGCTCCAATTTTCATCTCATTCCTTCACCTCATAACTTTGAACATTAATCATATCTTTAAACGTACCTGAGCAAAACTGTGGAACGTTTTAAAACATTTATTCTAGGTTTAGCCACACTTTCCAATTGAAAAAATAGTTAAAAAACCTTCAATGATCGCTTTTTTCATTTAAAATAAACTCATTCTTTGATTTAGGAACCACTTTCGTCTGAAGTTTTACAATTCACCATGTTTCCGTATATTTACTAATCGATTCGTCTCAAAACATGATCACTATTTCACATAATTACACAACTATTCAATGTTGGATAACTTTATAGTTAATAATGTTCATTTTACACTTGTTTATTCAACGATTAAAGACTTCTGAAATTACCTGAGAAGCAATAAAAGCAATGAAAAATATGAGATGAAAATTTGCACTTAATTAACTTGATTGCGCTTTGTTTTCATCTCATTTCGTATCGCAAAGTTGCCAAGTTTTCTCATAACGTTAAATAAAAAAAAATTTTTTTTCTCCTTTAAATTATGATCAACAAGTATTTTTTGGTATCCCTGACATCAGTTTAGTTATATCATTGATATTTATATATAAATAAAACTGTTTCGGTTTCTAATATTACCAAATAGAGCGTGTCAAATACTAATCAAAAAACCATTGTGGCAAATCTAGTAGCACTGGTTCCTTTCCGCTATACGTCACCATAGCACTGCTTAATGTGCGTGTTTCATCGGCTGTGCACAGAGATGCCAGTTATTTTCATAGAAAATATGTATCTGCTCTATCTGTTTTCACTAATAAAATGAATCAAATTCAAATTCAAATCAAATTTTAAATCTTAATATAAATGTTTATCAGTGTTCATCATCAAACATTTGCACAAAAGATTTCCATTTTAACATGTGATTTGTCCGTTGATTAATAAACTTTTAAAGAAGTACTGCAATCAAATACTAATAGATACTCAGAGAGAAAAGTCTAACGGTCTACTTCTCACTTTTTATGAACCTTTACAAATCTGTATTAAATTTAGAAAATCTGTAATCTGATTTAACGAATGCGAACGCAAAAATCTATACAATAACGATAAATCAGTAATGGCATCTCTGGTTCTGCATTTAGTTTTAAGAAGGGCTAATGCCTAAATAGTAACAATTCTTTTTTTGTTTTTTTTTAAGTTCTCCAAATTAACTGCAGAGTAAAAATTACAAATTTGTAACGAAAGGTAATAAAAACGATCCAAGAAATTTTAAACGTCGAAATGATTCCTAACTGTTTTTTAAAATATGGTATGTTGTGTCATAGTTGGCATTAGGCCCTTTTTAACGAAAATGCTGACATTTTGAACCTGAGTGTGTAATAGTACAATATTTTGGTTTTGATTGCTGTCGCCATTGCTAATTTATGGGATGAATAAAGGACCAACGATAGAATGAATATAAAACCTTTGAGATGAGATTAGGAGCACAGTAGTGACCATATCAGAAGTGTTTTTAGCTGATTTTTTAATTATTATTTTAGTTTCCAAGGAACGTGAATCAATTCCCAATGTGGAGCAAGGCCAATTAAGCAGAAATATGAAAAAATCCTAGTGACGTAACGGTGACGGTAACGTCCTTACAAATGAGATAAAATAGGGAGCCCTTACCCTATTTAAAAGAATTTTAAAATTTCTACACCGTCGTTTTAATCGACGGATTAAAATCTCAATTACTCATTACCCTGTAATTTCGGAACTGGAAGTGGGAACAACAAGAAAAATTGAGGACCGACGAACGACCATAATTTAGTGAAAGGTCTTTTTTTACGATTTGCTCCACTGAACCAATTTTTCTCAGCTGAATTTCAAATGAAAGGATCCATTATCTCACAGTCTGCTATTGAATTTTATCCGGATCTGACTTCCGACTCTGGAGTAGCAGAATAAAATGCACAAAAAAAAATAAAAAAATGTTGCACTAGATTTGCTCTGGGACCACTAAACCGTTTCCAATTAGTGTAATCATAAACGAAAATTCTTCTAGTTCCTTAGCCGGCTATTATTTTTTCCGGATTCGAGTTGTCGGAGTGTAAAATCTAATAAAATTCAAAAAAGTACTCACGAATTTCACGTTTTCAGAGATCGTTGTAGCAATCTTTTAATAAACTTATATTCAATTGAAAAGTTCCATGGCCTTCTACTGAATTTTATCCAAATCCGTCTACCAGCTCCGGAATAACGGGATAGAATGTGCTTGAGAATGCAAAAAAGCGCACTCGATTTCCTCAGATTTTAATAAACTTTGATTGAAGTGTAAGGTCTCTTGATCACTCAGCCTGCTAAGAAGTGTTATACGGATCCGACTTTCGGTTCCGAAGTGACAGGATAAATGTGTGAAATTCTATCGGGAATCGCTGAAACAATTTTCACTTACACGGATAAAAATCTATTACCGGTACCATGATTTTTTAATCATGAAATCAAGAACCATGCCTTTTCATGATATTTTCATGAAAGATGTGTTATTGTGCATGATACCAATCATTTTGCTCATGAAATCAGGATTTATTATTCGCGATAGACATGATTCATGATTTCATGATTTTTAACCATGGTACCGGCAATGGACTTTTAGCCGTGTATCAAAATTCAAACATAAGGTCTTTTGATCCCATAGCCTTCTATTGGGGCACTGCCATCCTGGGGTTGTTCTCCGCGGCCCACAGAAACACGAAGATCAGCACACCGATTCACACAGCTCCATTGGAAGACACGAACGGCATAACACATTTATCTATAAAAGATACTTTAATAAATAATACACTGTAATTACTTGTAATTGATTTTTTCAGCGACGAAGGCTTCAAATAAATTTCCAGTATTTTCATTCGAAAATTTAGTTAATTATGTTAATATCAGCAGCAAAAAAATTTGTTATAGGGTTTTTTTTGCAAAAAAAGCGGATGGGTAATGTCAAAGACAAAACTGGATATCGTGGATAAGAATAAAACTGGAATGTTCGTGTTGAAGAGTGACGAGTTGAATTCGAATTCTGATGGATGCCGCTGACTTCCATCATCGATTTCGAGCTGACCTGTCGTTTGTGGATCAGATACTGATATGGTTGGAGTAGGTATAGCGTTAACAACCGATTATAATCTTCCAATGAAGAAACCGTTAATTCGCTGGGTTGGTCAATGATACAATAGGCATATGATAGGAATAGTATGAAATATATCTACGGCTTTCTACATTGATATTTTTTTACAAATACGAGATGTCTCCAAGCGTAGTAACTTGTGAAGGAGCAGATTTCATATCCAACTTCATATACTTGCTAATGAAATCAATAAATTTAATACTATCTTGTTTTGAGGCGTCAATATTGAAATCAGACACAGACTTTGGTACAATTCAACTGTTCGGCGCTCGCTTCATACCAAAAGCGTGAGGTTTTCGATTTTGCTCTCCCGTATGTCTTGCTTCGGCAACTGTTGCTCAGAAAATGATGAGAAAAATTGGAATGTTGATGTTTTATATCGATCCAAATGTACAGCAGCAGATATCCTGTTCTCTTCCTCAGAACGTGTTCTGATTGGCTGGAGCTGACATGGGTTAAATCAGATAGGTTTTTCGATTGTGTACTATTGAAGAACTTCAATGTTGTTGCAATACACGTTCAAGTTGAAAAAATTTCTTTTGTTAGTTAGATTATACAGATCCTTCCACAAATCCCTGAGCTATGAACTTTCAAAATACGAGAAAGGCGAACGCGCGTTATGTGTTTTCCTATTTGTTACTCGTTGATACCGAACATTTCACCGAATTATTTGAGATCATGTCACACAACTGAAAATTTTGTCATAAAATTGTGAGCATATTTCCGATAGCATATAGCAAAAATTATGTTGATTCGTTAGTTACAACAAGCGATATTCACGATCAAAAACTTATCACTCTCTCAGAGGGTAAATTTTGGAAAGGCGCTCCATAAAGACTGTCCCAGAATGTATGGACGCACTTTGATTTTGCTGTAAATAATTCACAATTGTTAGATATTCAAATTTTTTTCGTTATACTGATAATATTAGACTACAACAACAGAATATTATTCTCTACATTTGCTACTTAGCCATTGTAGACTAGCTGGCGCACCTTCTTGCGAACGTTCCTCATTAAATTCCGTACAGACTTCTTGGCAACAACTTTTGACACTTTTTTCCAATCTTTTCCGAACTGTTGAATGGTTTTGGCTGCCGAGACATGTTTCCTAAGATGTGCCTTCGTTAATGCCCAAAATTCCTCGATTTGGGCAATTTGGTGGATTCATGTCTTTTGGGACGAAAGTGACATTTTTGGTAATATACCATTCTACCGTTGATTTCCAGTAGTGGCAAGAAGCAAGATCTGGCCAGAAGACAACAGGATCCTTGTGGCTTCGAATCATGGGTAGAAGTCGATTTTGTAAACATTCCTTGTTGTATATTTCGCTGTTCATTGAAGCAGTGGTGATGAAGGGTTTCGAAATCTTACCGCAGCTACAAATTGCTTGCCAGACCATAGCTTTCTTACCAAATTTTTCGACTTCAATCGATGTCTCGGACTGGTTTAACACTTGCCCTTCTCGCATCGTATAATATTGTGGTCCCGGCAAGAATTTGTAATCGAGTTTCACGTAGGTTTCGTCGTCCATGATTATGCAGTTCAAATTTCCAGCAAGAATCGTATTGTACAGCTTTCGAACCCTCGGCCTGATCGATGCTTCTTGTTTCGGACTACGTTTTGGGTTGTTTCTGCTTTTTATAGGTTCGAAGATTCAAACGTTCTTTAGCACGAAGAACATTTGACTTCGAAGTGCCCACTTCTTTGGCCACATCCCAAACTGAAGCCTTCTTCTTTTGCTCGAACGCCTTCAGTATACGTTTATACAGTCGAGGGTTAGCAAGACCTTTTTTTTCGACCCGTTTTCGGTTTATCCTCAAAGATGTTATCCTCACCGAACTTCCTGATTGCATTTCGCACGGCTTCTTCACTTACTCCTTCCATTTTTGCTATCTTTCTCAGTGACAATCCGCGTTCTGTGCACCATTAGTACACAATTTTTCGACGTTGTTCTGCTGAAAGTCCACGCATTTCGAAACAAACTAATTAAAACGAATAAACAACTGCACAAGTGGTTAGAGAAGAGTGTAAACAACAGGACGCAACCATACAAATTGACAGATTCTGAACTATTGCGAAATGGCAGCGGTTTTTCTGGGACAGTCTTTAGTTAAGTGAGTCGTATTCACAACAAAAAACTTAATCAAGAATAGATCCACTAGGCTCCTGCTTTTTTGTCGTAAAAGGCGACAACTGCAGGAGTTTCTTTTTTTCTTCGGTTAGCATTTGAATCTAAGTTTGTAAGAATCGGTTTAGCCATCTCTGAGAAAAGTAAGTGCACTTATTTTCATTTTTTTTTCACATATCACCCTGTAATTCCGGAACCGGGACAAAATTCATCATACACACATACACATACATACAGACATTGCTTAGCTCGATGAACTGTATCTAATGGTCCACTTTTACTAGTGATCACTTTTTTGAGTGATTGCGTAACGTTTCTATATGAAAAGAGCGAAAATGATGAAACATGTTTGGCCCTTTTCAAAAGACTTTCAATTTTGGAAAAGTTCAAGGATGCCGCCAACATTTGTACATGATCTTCAACCGCACGTCAGCGAGTGATTGTATTCGAGAAAAAACGTTGCGTTACGGAGAAATTCTTTCCATCGAAAGGGAAGCGTCGCGGAATTTTTCTCCAGTATCCGGAATGGCGTACGAGTGTTACGTGTGCAAATACAAAAGACAACTCCATCTTACGTAATTTGTGGTCAGGACGGGTAGCATCCTTGTGAATCGCTGGTTACTTACGGATATCGACTGAAAAGGACATCTGCAACTGCTATTAAAGTACAGTGAGGCGCATCTACGGCAGTTGGCAGAGTACGCAAAAAGGCTTGAATTTTTTTGGGTCATCAAATTATTTCAGCTTAGATATCCAGAAGCTTGAAAAAAGACTAGAGAATTTTCTATTAAATTGATTGCCAGTTTCTGGAACCGGACACTTAGCAGATATGATCTCGGAAGCTTTAACTCAAATGAAAGGGAATCGAAGGTACACTGCTCACAACAGTATATATTACTTGAACCATATCCGCATCCAAATTTCCGTTTGCTGAGATATGAATTTATGAGAAAGTGTTAACAGAATCCTATCAATTTACTGGTCGCGACGATTGGTTTCCAAACTCGTTTTGAATACATTGCACAAAAATTCCGTAGATGAGTAAAGTCTTAAGGTTACAATTTCATAGATTGCATGTCCCACCTTTTTTCATGATTATGTAAATCGAAGAAATTGTAAATGATCTTTTTGACACAAACATAAACATTTTCCAATCACTTCGTTCTAATCTGAATGGCTCCGAAATGGCTCGGCACGCTTGGCCGTAACCTGAACAGTCGATTTTCACAGTTACTAACCATTCAATGTGAGAGAAACATGCAAAACACGGCCCTCATCATCACCAATGTGGCAGCCATAAAAGCATCTGAACCATCGGTTGTTGTTGTTGTCGGTTTCGGAGGATCACATTTATACGACCGCAATCCCTTTAACTGTCTGCCCCCGGGCGGATCGAAACTCACTTTACTGTGTGTGTGTGTGTGTGTGTGTGTGTGTGTGTGTGTGTGTGTGTGTGTGTGTGTGTGTGTGTGTGTGTGTGTGTGTGTAATGACCGCGAGACTGTGGCGGTTCCATCGTAACTGCGTGCTTGCACATGTGAATAAGAGCGGTTTTAGTGTGAGGTAGAACCGACAGAACACGCATCCAACATCACCACAAATCACACATCCCAGATGATACATGGGGCAAATATGATTAATATTTTTACTTTCCAACCCGAACCAGTTTGTAGAAATCACGTGCTTGGCAGTCGTCTACTTTCCTAGCATTGCGAACGATTTAGCCTCAATTGTGACGCCGGTACGTACGCGTGAAATGAACCGAAATTATCACTCCAGAATGGATGGGTATCGTAAAAAACGGTTGGACATAATCCACACATGCACACACACACACCAGCAAACACTTGC
Organism: Malaya genurostris; assembly: GCF_030247185.1. Classification (NCBI taxonomy): domain Eukaryota; kingdom Metazoa; phylum Arthropoda; class Insecta; order Diptera; family Culicidae; genus Malaya; species Malaya genurostris. The sequence goes on from NC_080571.1 coordinate 43,595,837, forward strand.
CGTCTTCTCAAGAAAAGTCGTTTCAATTAATATTTAATTGAAGAACACATCCACCCGGTTTATGGCCGTGCCAGACCCAATCCTGCATAAATCATTAGCGCGCGCAGTGCCCCGTTTTCCGACCTCATCCGAATGCGGTTCCCCGTTGACAGCATCCCCCCCCCCCCCCCCTCTCGGCGGGTGGTGACTTCGAGCGAGAAATAAATCCTTACTAAATTACAATTTTTCCTAGTCAATGGCTCCCAACGATGAGTACACACATCAGATCCGTTTCCGTTTCCGCCCCAAACCGAACCCCAACCAACGAACATCCGACACCGTAGATGAACGTTTGAACGACGCCAGTATCGAAGCTGTGCCATATAAATAATGACTGTTATTAGTGTCACCCGAGTGCTGACGTTTACTGTTCGATAGTGTCGCCGTGACTTCATGTGAGAAATGGGCACCGGAACAATTAATATTGATCGTGCCGAGAAGGCGATCGGGCGAGGCTCGGGAGCTGCTACTGAGTGACAGGAACAGAAAACAAAACAGCGTCCGTAGCGGAATATGGACACTGGACACGACGGCGACGATTGTTGAGGTTGTTGGTTGTTCTTAAGCGTCCAGTATGTATCGAAATAACAATTGAGTAATTTTTTAACTTTGAGCTTGCTAAAAAACCATTGGAGACTACGCTGGAAATTTTAAATATTTTGAAATCCAACATTTGACAATTTTATAAATTAAATTAACACATATTACCTGAGAAGTTTGAATGTAAGGTAATATGTAATTTTAATGTGGCAAGCCTGCGAGCTATACGCAATTGAACAAAGCACGCTGCGAACGGAGCAATTGCATCATCATTTTGAAAGACGATTTGAATGATTTCACACTCATCGCCCTATAACTTCGGAACCGGAAGTCGCATCAGGATGAAATTGCACAGTATCTTTTAAGACAATGAGAACATTAATTTGAATCATGATTCGTGAAAATCGGCTCAACCGTTACTGGGAAATTGAAGTGAGTTCCGTTTTTGGAGATTTTCTTCACTATTGCCGGTGCTTTCGGAAGCGAAAACCGGGGACTAGTAGTTCCAAAGCAGTTTTATATATTCACTAGCTAACAAATCTGCCAAGTGGATGAATTTAACAGCAAGTTTTATAAAAATGTGCACCTCGTTTCGCCATCACTTGTGAATCTACTCATGAAATTGAAAATTTTCGCTAATCACACTGTAATACCGGAACCGAGCAGTTATACCGTAACCGGAACATTCCGGGGACTTTTTAAGGAATTTTAAGACCATTTATTTGCTTCTTAGTTTGTGAAAATCGGTTGAGAAAATCGAGTGCGCATTTTTTACTAAATTTGCACATATTTCCTTGTAATTCCGGAACCGGAAATTGCATCCAAATGAGATTCAAGAAAATTGTATGAGACCATACGACCTTTCATTTTAATCTAAGTTTGTGAAAATCGGTTCAGCCATCTCTGAGAAAATACATACATACACACACACATACACACACGCACGCATTCACACAGACAGACATTTTGTGATCTCGACGAACTGAGTCGAATGGTTAATGACACTCAGCCCTCCGGGCGATTGCATAGCCTTTCTATATGAGAAAGGCAGAAATATGGTCAATGAAAAATGGATACACTAAGGTCTCTTTTTACACGGGGGTTACGTACCGTGTTAAAAAAATCCACGTAAAAAAAACCGCGTGGAAAATTTGACGTAATAATTCCAAAAACTGTAGATTTGATTATTTTTTTGGTTTGTTTTGTATAAAATGTAACTTTTGATAATTTTAAGGAGAAAAAAGCTTATTTTTTAACTATCAAATTTATGCAAGGTGCACCACATTACTGTGAAAATGTAACTATTGGAAATCTAAAAACCAGCCACAGGTTACAAGAAGGGTCCAGTCATACTTGATAAAACACATTGGATGACAAATTATAATTAGAACACTTAGGAAACGCGTTGTACGAGAAGCAAATTATTCTAAATGGCTCATGCCTTCTGTATAATGCATTCAGTTCTCAAAAGAACGATTATACGTACAATTAGATCCCATAAACACTTTCACTACAAAAAAGCATTAGAATAAGTTCTTTTCGATTCCGAAAGTACGATGTATAACATAGTAAACACTAACGATCTTAACAGTCATTCTCAACTAAACTAAGTGGGAAGACATGGGTATTGGGTGAAGATCTATGCATGCAACGACAGAATTAAAGGGGAAGAATTCATAGAGATGAATATAAATCAAATTAGAAAAGGTATTACTATGTGTAACGCTCGTATATTTTTTTTACGAAAAACAGTACATTTGGCGTAAAAATCAAGGAAGTACAGTACATCGACTTTGAAAATACAGTACATTTTACAGTACGCTTTTTTTCTAAAAATAGTGAAATAAAAACAAAAGCAAATAAATTTGATCAGCATCTTACGAGGAAAACAGGTTGAAAAAATGACATGCGAATACAACTATGTAATGAAAACCGCGAAAAAGCCACCGCAGAGATGGGACTCGAACCCGTAGCAAGTCAAATACGGGAAAATCGTTTTGCCTATTAAACTATCCTGCATGTGAGACACACATACAAACAGCCTAACTGAACATAAGAACCGAGCACGTTCAGCTGTGCTCGGGCCCTACGGCGTTCATTTGTAGTCATTTCTCAATAACAATCGTTTTTTTGTATGTTTCACATGCAGGATAGTTTAATTAGCAAAACGATTTAGGAGGATAGGAACTATTTTCGGGTTCGAGTACCGTCTCTGCGGTAGCTTTTTCGCGGTTTTCATCACACAGTTGTATTCGCATATCATGTAAAACTTACTCAATACGGCTCTACGTCTTAACAAGACTAAACAAATCGTTCAAGTTCATAAACTCAATTATTTTATATTTCCTTTTTAGGGCATTTTAAAATTCGTCAAAAACTGAAAAATGTGCGAAAGTAATAGTGACATTTTTTGAGAAACGGATGTTTTTGACAATGATTTTGATTTAGAGTATGTTTTCTTTTTGGTTGAGACATTTTTCTTTTTTATTAATTATCAAAGTTTCGCTTGATTGTTGTGACGCGCTCCGAACAAGAATCATTAATGAAAAAAATTGTGTGTGTTGCTGTTGTGTTCTCATTCACATTCGCTACGTGTTGTTACTGTTCTTGTACTGCCACAAATCGAAATTCGATGCGTTGAAAATTTAAAATTCTGTATTAAATTTTAGTGTGAAAAATGCAGTACATTTCAGTGTAAAAATACAGTACACATTAAAATACAGTAGATTTGAGGGTGAAAAACATTACACAGTATTTGAGTCCAAAATACAGTACAGTACTGTAAAATACAGTACGGATACTCATTTCAACGGCGTAAATCATAATACTATTAGAGCTATATCATTCAAATGGGTATGAAATTCTGTCTTGCTCGATATAATGAAGAGTTGAAGTAAATTTAACTAATTCTTCAACGCTCCGAAATTCTCGATGATGTCAATGACGTTGCTGACATCATACACCACAACTGAGCGGAAGAGACGTTGTTGTGTAATTTACGATAGGGGTTCAAGATCTGAAAACTGATTAATCATTTTATGGAACGACAGTCAATACTCCCGTGAATTGTTGAATGAATGATTTTAGTTACCTTTCAAACTTTCAACTAACTCTCATAATCGTTTTCTTACAGATAACCTGTTCCCGTTTTTAGAAATTGTCTCAAAAAAAACAAATGACAGTTCTTTTTAAACTCTCATCAGAAACCGTGTAAATAAAAACCGTATTATTTCCAAAATCCGTGTAAAAAAAGCCGTGTATAAAAAAACCATGCGAAAAAAAACGTGTAAAAAGAGAACTTAGTGTATTTTCGTTTAATTCAAAATTGAATGTACTTACGTGTTTGTTAGTACAATACAATTAACCATTCCATTCTAGTATGTCGCCCGCAATCAAACAAAAAATTACCAACTATTTTATTTGGAACGTAAGACTGAAATTATTTTCATTACAAAAAATGGTCAAGGTTTGCTGAGTATTAGGTTTATCGTTAGCATGGAAAACACAATTTTGTTACTGCAGTTAAACAGACATAGTAACTATAGCATTGCTAAGGAGATACACCTTAATAGTACAGAGAACATACAACCAAGTAGTGATTCCAATGCACAGTGGTCCGAAACGGGAAATTAGCGTGACAAAAATATTTTCACTATTAAATATTAGTTTTTTATAGTTGGTGTCTTCACAAAAGTTGTTTGTGATCAAATGGCGTTCCCTTTGATGAAAATTTAGATTGAAATCTGAAATCTAACTTTCTTAATTGAACTCAAAAATGATTTTGTTGTACAATAAAGTTGTAGAAAATTTTATTGCAAGCAACTTTGCTGAAAAAAGCACCTCTCCAGCTTTTTATTTGATCGAGTTACATCAATTTTTCCGAATAAAAACAGGGTGGCTCCTGAACATTCACTTTTTTTGTTCTAACTTTTTTGTGAAACTTTCTACGGAAAAGTTGTCTTCAGAAGAGTTGTTGTACTAATTATTGCGCACAATTTTGTTCAACCAAGTTTTTTCATATGAGCTACAGGTAAAAAGTTATGATTATTTTTTCATCAAAAACTAGGCAAGCTTCAAATATCAATATTCATAAGATGCCAGATCGATAAAATCCTATGCGGTTCCTGAAAGGTCATAATATAAGTAAAAATTTAAGTGAAAATGGGAAGGGTGTTATTTTTTAAACTTATTTGAATTAGTTTTAAAAATACCTTCAAAAAACTTCATTGCATAACTCTTAAACACCTTAACGTATCAACATACTTCCTTCGGCAGAATAATAGTATCAAATTAGTTCTACAATTGTTCCATACAATGTCCATTTGAGAGATGAGACACACAAAAACTTCAGCCGAAAAAAGATTTGTTGTAAGTCAAAGCACTTCCTGAAATCAAAAAAAAAATCATTAGTTTGTTAAAATGAGTAGAATGTATTTATTCGAACCAAAACTCATTGTGCGTCGTTTTCCGGTTTTTACAGGCTATTCGGCACTTCAGTGAATGAAAAAGAAAGGCCAGTGTCATAGGCATCTCGGCACAATGTGGATAAAAATATTTGCATTTTACTAACTTGCACCAACTTGTTGGAATGGTTTGTCGAGATCATGAAAATTTCTGTTCATAGATTTATCATGGCCAATTGAAGTAATTATTTTGGTAATAAATTAATTAAAATAGTTCTGCAATCTAATTTCGGCTGTAGAGCCACCCTACATTTATTCGGGTAATTTGATGTACCTCGATCAAATGAAAAGCTGGAGAGGTGCTTTTTTCAGCAAAGTTGCTCAAAATAAAATTTCCTACAACTTTATTGTACAACAAAGTCATTTTTGAATTCAATTAGGAAAGTGTGATTTCAGATTTCAATCCAAATGAGGACCACCCTAGTAACATTTTTCATCAAAAGGAGCGCCATTTGGTTAAAAACAACTTTTATGAAGACACAAACTACAAAAACTGATATTTAATAGTGAAATTATTTTTGTCACGCTAATTTCCCCTTTCGGACCATAGTGCAATGTGTGTAGAAATTTAACGATTGCTGGGCAAAGTGATTACCAAACAGAATATTTCGGTAAATTAATGATTAATCAAGTAAAATTTTAAGCAATCGCGTTAACCGGGTGCATGCGAAAAATTGACCAGAAAGTAACCACTGATTAAGTTCAAATGTATTAGTTAGTTTTTGGGTCGATAACGTTGTCGAATATGCGACGTAAGCGCTGATCCACGCTATTTCTGAACTAAATAACGAAGTAATTTGAATGAATTTGTGTTTGACATAACCCTAACGAAAAAACCTATGTTTGAATGACAAGAAAAATGAAATGATTTTATTACTGCTCAATTTTCTAAGAGATAACTGAACAGATTTCATCAAGCTTAGGCTCGTCGAAAGCCACTATTATGCCACTGATCAATTTCTAAGATCAAATGGCTGGCACTTATGGTTCCGGAGGTATAATGATATACGTGACGCAACCGACATAACGCGTAGAGTTTTTATCGCTAAATTTTCTCAGAGATGCCTGAGCCGATTTTGGCAAGTCTTGAATCATTTGAAAGCTACTTAAATTATGAACCTAGTTCGAAGAACAAATGGTTGTCACTTCTGGGTCTGGACATGTAATGGTATAAGTGACGTACACGCCTAACCGCACATTTTTCATCCACTGAATTTTGTCGAAGATGACTCAACAAATTTCGATAAACTTAGGCTTATTTGAAAGCTAACAATGTCAATCCAATTTGGAAGGATATGTTATATGCGACGTAACCGACAAATTCCAGTGTTTTCCAATGGAAGGAAATATTTCGTAGATAAAAGAATCGATTTCGAAAGGCTTAAACTCGCTTAAAAGCTACTATCCGATTATTTGATAAGCTCGCCGTACTAATAGCCTAGGATAAAATCTTACAAGCGTCAATTTTAATGGCAAGAGGAAGGCATTATCACACTGCTGCAAATACATATCTCTTAGGCGTAACAAGTTTAAATATAAATAGCATGAACTGTACGTTTGCTCAGCGGTTCATGTTGAACTGCTAGGTGGTATAACAGTTCAAAATTGAACTGTTATGTACTCACGAGTGCAAGACGAAACAGAAGGAAACTTTTTTTTCATATTCAAGTGTTCATGTAAAATTGTGAATACACTTCCATCTGATATCCTCACGATGTCAGTTATCTCCAACTTCACTTCTTTAATTTTGCGTTACGATGGAATAATCTTTTAGGACAATTTTCCGGAAAACAGCCTTATTTGGACGCCCTGTGCATCATCCGTGTTTGCACGACTACATAGCAGCCAATAATGAATAATTTGCTTAGAGCAGAGACTGACCAATGATATCAAGTACAGGGTGGCCCATTTAAAGTGAAAGCATCGGGCATTCCAATTTACAGAATTCTCAGATTTATTAACGACATACCTTTACATTGAAAATAACCTATCAGTTCATCATTATGTCAGACGAGACACTTTTCACTTCAAATGGATGCGTTAATAAGCAAAATTGTCGGTTCTATACAATTGAAAACCCTCTATTAATTGAGGAACAGCATCTATACGATCAAAAAGTTACAGTTTGGTGCAATGTTTGTGAGGATTTGGTGATTAGTCCAAGACGATATGATGGAGCAACGAAAACTGCGTTAATTGCGATCGTTATCGTGCCATGATAAACAATTTTGTGATGCTTTTGTGAACTTTCTAACCATATGTGCGAGATTGAGAATCGAACCCAGGCGTGCTGCGTGAATGGCATCGACTTACCCATCACGCAATACTCTCAAAGACTTTGTTTTAATTTCCGGGTTGATTTATTCTTTTGATCTAATTAGATTAAGCCCTAGCACAAAATGAGTTAAACTCTTGTTAATGGGGAAGTATCCTTCTGCAAAAATCAAAGCAATTGAAAAAAAATGGCCAACAAAAAATTGTCATTGCTAACCTAATATTCATTCAGTTTCTATTGGAAATATGGCAAATTATTGATCAGAATATCTTCACTATAGTCAAGATATTAAGGCTTTACTCGATATATAATGCTGGATTGTTTGTTTACCATATTTTGAGCGCTTCTAACGCCCACTGTACACCCAATAAGTTGGCTACGATAGCATTTGGTAAAGCGCTCTTCCACCGGACTGGTTTGATCGCTTGTTTGTGTTCACTCTAGTCAAGTCCTGTGCTCCCGCTACTTCTCTGCATGAAACTCAAGTAAAATAACTGGATGTCGTGAATACGAAAACAACTGACATGTTCCTCAACACTTCCGAATATCAATTAGTTGATCAATTGTATGAATTATGCAAGCATTACCCTTTTTAACATTTTTCGCGAAATAAAAAAGAAGGCTTCACTTGATCTCGATTACTGTGAATTTCACTCAGCGAAAAGTGCACATATCTAAACAAACTGTTCTAGATTTGCACTAAACTGAGGATATTTACCTTCAATTTGCGAACAACAAATCCTAATAGTTCTTTAGAAAACTTTTAGAGCCATTAGAATGGCTGATTTTGTGTAATGCTCTCCACCGGTTTTTTAGATACAACAATAGATATTCACGATCTAAAACTTATCACTCTCTCAGCGGTAAATTTTGAAAAGGCACCCAATAGTAAAGTAAGTCGTATTCACGACAAAAAAACCGTGCGAAATGCAATCAGGAAGTTCGATGAGGATAACACCTTTGAGGATAAACCGAAAACGGGTCGAAAAAAGATCATGCTAACCCTCAGTTGGATAAACGTATACTGAAGGCATTCGAGCAAACGAAGGAGGTTTCAGTTCGGGATGTAGCCAAAAAGTGGGTACTTCGAAGTCAAATGTTCTTCGTGCTAAAGAACGTTTGAATCATCAAACCTATAAGAAGCAGAAACAACCAAAACCTAGTCCGAAACAAGAAGCATCGATCAGGCCGAGGGTTCGAAAGCTGTACAGTACGATTCTTGCTGGAAATTTAAACTGCATAATCATGGACGACGAAACCTACGTGAAACTCGATTGCAAATCCTTGCCGGGACCACAATATTATACGGTGCGAGAAGGGCAAGTGTTAAACCAGTCCAAGACATCGATTGAAGTCGAAAAATTTGGTAAGAAAGCTATGGTCTGGCAAACAATTTGTAGCTGCGGTAAGATATCGAAACCCTTCATCACCACTGCTTCAATGAACAGCGAAATATACATTAAGGAATGTTTACAAAAACGACTTCTACTCATGATTCGAAGCCACAAGGATCCTGTTGTCTTCTGGCCAGATCTTGCTACTTGCCACTACTCGAAATCAACGGTAGAATGGTATACTACCAAAAATGTCACTTTCGTCCCAAAAGACATGAATCCACCAAATTGCCCACAACTTCGACCAATCGATAAATTTTGGGCATTAACGAAGGCACATCTTAGTAAACATGTCTCGGCAGCCGAAACCATTCAACAGTCAACAGAAAAAGATTGGAAAAAGGTGTCAAAACTTGTCGCCAAGAAGTCTGTACGGAATTTAATGAGGAACGTTCGCAAGAAGGTGCGCCAGCTAGTCTACAATGGCTAAGTAGCAAATGTAGAGAATAATATTCTGTTGTTGTAGTCTAATATTATCAGTATAACGAAAAAAATTTGAATATCCAACACTTGTGAATTATTTACAAAGTGCGTCCATACTTTCTGGGACAGTCTTTTATCATGGTTGATTTAGCGGATAGTGATAATCGATGCCTAAAATTGGGCATAATAATATTGGGCATAATGATATTTGATAATTTGATATTTTCGCAACACTGAATTCAACACACGAAAATTTTGGATCTCCTTTGGCTGTAATGTTTCTAATGTAGCGTTCCTGAAAGCACTATAACTAAAACACCAATGAAACGATTGTCATTAAGTTTTTACAAATGTCCTTCGAAGAAGGGCTCTTTTCAGCGCCCAACCGCAGAATTATTGACCGATATGTTGGAATCATCAATGACAATTAAAGCTAAATAAAGATTTGTAGCTGCAATCTCCATCAGAGTTTGGGCCGATCTTCCAACATTACACGGTTCGCGGTATATTCTTGACTCCGGTTGCAACATAATTTCAACCACAGTTACCACAGTTTTAAATCGCCTGCCAAACAGAGTTTTCTAATGTAAACTTTGATTTCAACTTCATAGAGAAACATTTGCAATCCCATTTCTTTGCATGTCAGTGTAAATACTCAAACCCCAAAGCAGCGAAAAATCTTCTACGGATTACATTTCGCAATCCTTTACTAGGCCACAAATAAAATTGCAATTCTATTCGCATTACTCCGAAGCAGAAAATCTTTACATTTCAAACGATCCATGTGGATGCATTTTTGTATGATTTTTTCTAGAGCCTAAAGAGCTGAAAACTGGCAGGAAACGATCATTCGGTCAGGTAGTAAGAGTCAAAGCAGTAAAGTTGGCCAATTGGTCGAATTTTATGCTTTCCAAACCATCACACCGGTGTAAAGTGCTCTCTGAATACTGAATGAACTGATTTATTGCCCATGAAACGAACTGTAAGAAACTTTCAACTTACCTTCGTCCGAACTTAATCTTTAAATGCCATTCCGCAGCTGGCTGCAAGTGTTCTTAAAGCTTCTGCCCGAACCGAGTTGTCATGTTTGCCTGTGGAAGAAGGATATCGATTCAAACGGACGTAAATTCAACCTGAATTAGAGCACATATGAAAACGAATTAGAACCTTTTCACTCGATAGATGATCTGCTCTAGCCTCAAGGTGTCAATGCTTTTACCACACAAGTTGGGATGCATTTCTGGGGTAGATAATTTAACTGTTATGCCTGAATCAGTCCATTTTTCTTCTTCTAATGTATCCAACTGTCAGTGTTGAATGCAGTGAAAGAATTCTACTGCACTTAAATGTGACACTCCGGACCATCCGGACGACTTCTGGTTTCCTACAAAGCAGATGCATCCGGCCAATCGCAAGAATCCAGCCCCAGCAGTTAGCTCAACAAAAGCGACACGACACTAGCCCAATTTCATTTTTCATTCATCTGTGCCGTCTTGCCCGGAGCCGCCTTGCCGGCCTCAGTATGTAGTTGTTATGAGGGCTGAGTCGGAAATGGTTCACCTGTTCTATTTATGTTTGTTACCTTTTTTTAATAAACAGACACAGCAAACACTTCACAATGCTCTTTTATTGTCAAGCTGACATCATGCGTGGCAGTAGGCTGGGTTGTTTTTTTTCCACCCTGGAAAAGTTGTGCATATGTCAAACAAGTTTTGTATTTATTATCTGTCTATAATTATCGATGGTCTTTTGATTCCTACTGTTTAATTTTGCAGATTTTTAATTATACGTTTATTTGACATGCCTTAAGTCAGAACATTGTCAATTCATCCCAGTCGGACACTGATAGTTGGATGCTAAAGGGTGATTTTTTAAGAGCTTGAGAACTTTTTTAAACAATAAAACGCATAAAATTTGCAAAATCTCATCGGTTCTTTATTTTAAACGTTAGATTGGTACATGACATTTACTTTTTGAAGATAATTTCATTTAAATGTTGACCGCGGCTGCGTCTTAGGTGGTCCATTCGGTAAGTCCAATTTTGGGCAACTTTTTCGAGCATTTCGGCCGGAATAGCCCGAATTTCTTCGGAAATGTTGTCTTCCAAAGCTGGAATAGTTACTGGCTTATTTCTGTAGACTTTAGACTTGACGTAGCCCCACAAAAAATAGTCTAAAGGCGTCAAATCGCATGATCTTGGTGGCCAACTTACCGGTCCATTTCTTGAGATGAATTGTTCTCCGAAGTTTTCCCTCAAAATGGCCATAGAATCGCGAGCTGTGTGGCATGTAGCGCCATCTTGTTGAAACCACATGTCAACCAAGTTCAGTTCTTCCATTTTTGGCAACAAAAAGTTTGTTAGCATCGAACGATAGCGATCGCCATTCACTGTAACGTTGCGTCCAACAGCATCTTTGGAAAAATACGGTCCAATGATTCCACCAGCGTACAAACCACACCAAACAGTGCATTTTTCGGGATGCATGGGCAGTTCTTGAACGGCTTCTGGTTGCTCTTCACTCCAAATGCGGCAATTTTGCTTATTTACGTAGCCATTCAACCAGAAATGAGCCTCATCGCTGAACAAAATTTGTCGATAAAAAAGCGGATTTTCCGAATGGACCACCTAAGACGCAGCCGCGGTCAACATTTAAATGAAATTGTCTTCAAAAAGTAAATGTCATGTACCAATCTAACGTTTAAAATAAAGAACCGATGAGATTTTGCAAATTTTATGCGTTTTATTGTTTAAAAAAGTTCTCAAGCTCTTAAAAAATCACCCTTTAGAAGCAAAGCGACCCTGAAATGGCCGGAAAAACAGGAACTGGCGAGCGCCTCAAGAATGTTTCCCACTTGCAGCCGGAAGAAAAGACGTCCGTTGGTGCATGGGTGGTTCGTTCGTAGTACAACACACTCTGGCCGTACTCATGCACACACACACACATACACATTCACACGTACTCATTCGAGAAGCAAAATGTTTATTCACATCACGTAAAGTGGATATATTGTTGCCGACTCGGAAGAGAGCAGTACTGCTCTTCACACGGTAGCAGAGCAGCGTTACAATCGAGGCCGGTCTCTCGTTCGGGGATTGGGGGTGGGGACAGTTATCTGTGTGACTGACGGGCAGGGTAAGGCAAGATGCTACCCATAGTTGGCAGATACGGGGGAACTTTCACTGTTGCAGCCTCCGACGACGTAACAATGCACTGGAAGTAGAACTCGCAAGATAAAAGATACCTGGCAGAGCCACCCGAGGGCACTGGGAAAATCGGCTGGGCTCCGAGAAAAACTAGACAACGCAGTGGCTGACGAAGTTGGCACGGCTCGAGCTCCGAGACGATTGCTCTGAAGTGATCCTCCAAGCGAATAACCATGCAACTTCTTCAAAGAAAGCGCTCCGTGCGCCGAATACGAATTTGATGGAGGTTACAATTAAACTTTGATAAGTGGTATTTGCTTCCGTTTTTTTTTTTTTTTTTTGCACGGTTCTCCACTCGGGCATGGAAAGGGTTCTCTCGAAATGGCACCGCTACCGATCCGCATACGGTATGAAGATGTTGAAAATTTGATTGCGAATTGGTTGCCATTATCGTGTGCTTCGCGGAGATGAAAATAATCGTCTTCGGTTCGCGTGGTGCAGCGAGTTGAGAACTTTTTTCTATCACCTAATTTATCGACGCTGAAAATTCAATAAACTGAGATGAAAACGTGGAAGAAATGGAAACGTAAGTGGGTTTTCGCATTGAATATAAAGATTTTTTTCAATGAATTCAATTAATATGTTCTGAAATTAATTGCAGAAAATTTGAGGGAACACATAGCAGAACCTCCTGCTATTAAAGGCCAACTAAAAATAGTGGAAGTAAATGATTTTGAAAATAAATAGTACTTCAATTCTCCGGGACGGGTATAGCGTGATGGGATGTCTTTCACGCAGTCCACCTGGGTTCGATTATTAGGACATACTTTTTAGAAGTGTGTTTTTCATAAAAATTCAAGTAAATTTTAAGTTGTGACTACTAATTCTTCTAATTGTGTTCTGATCATGTATTCAAAAGTTGATAACATTTGTTTGAAATATTTCCACTTTTTAAGATTTAATACTTGAATATGCAATATTAACATTAAAATATATGTATTTTGATAATTAAAATACAAATGTAGAACATTTAAAAAATCATTAAAGAAGGTTATAAAAGAAAAACCCGATTTTCTAGGTACCCTATTTACAATGTTTCATATATCGACACCAATGCATTTTGAAGTACAATCAAACTTCCACTTACAAGCACTTTTTTAACGTTACCTCTTGTTGTAAACTTTTCCGTAGTTCGGTTTTCCGCAACTCGACTGCAAATATACTTTTATTGTATCTAATTAATAATGAAATGAAATCAACTTACAAATTAGTTTCCTAACCATCAAATAAATCCAAAGAGAACCACGTGTTTATACAATGAATATCTATATACTGCTCATAGAATTATTCCGTTAGCAAACATCCTTTTCATTTAATAAACGTACTTACGAATCCGTACTATTTAGATTTAAGTATACATTTTCTTTAGGCTTTTCCAATTAGCTGTGATAACTGTCTGTGATTTTAGGTTATTTAATAGAAATACATAAATTCAGTTAGTATTATTAATCAATTCATCGAATAAAATAAACAACCTTGAACTGTAATCGTCTACAGTTAATTACGTAGAATAATCTTTAAATCAAAGAACTGCTTTGAATTGGAAATACAATTAACCTTTAGATTAAATCAGAACAGACGGCTTAACTAGTTTCTAACTTTCTTCTTCTTTATCTTATATGACCTGTCACCATAACTGGATATGACGCATTGCGTCGATATCTTTTCACGTCGATATAATTTGCTCGATCAAAAGGGCCTATCGCCTTTATTCCGCAACACCCCGACCCGTTATACCTTATTCTGTAATGGTCTTACTTCCTTCTATGATGTCAAGCAGGGCTACTTTGATCGCTGGTCGTTGATATACGCCTGAAGAAGTCTGGACGTCCACTTTTCTTACTTGTCCATCCTTTCCGGGATAAACCTTGACAACGCGACCTCGCAACCAACCATTACGTACTGCTTCGTCTACAATGACCACCGGATCCCCTTCCTGAAGCGGACGCACGTCATTGAACCACTTTGTTCTGCGCGCTATGGTGGGCAGGTAACCCTTAATCCAACCCTTCCAAAACTGGTTGAGCAGATGTTGCATCAGTCTCCAGTTGACTCGCAGCGGTACTTCTTCCTTTATGGATATTCTTGTAGATACGTTGGCACCACTCGAACTCATGAGTAAAAAGTGATTTGGTGTCACGGTTTCATCAGATGGATCTTCTATTGGTACAAAAGTCAGAGGGTGCGAGTTGACTATCATCTCAGCTTCCGATAAAAAGGTCATCAATTCTTCGTCGTTCAAGTGATGTTTATGATGAAGAGATTTCAACGCATCTTTGATCGAACGTACCTTTCTCTCCCACACACCGCCCATGTGAGGGGAGGAAGGAGGGTTAAATAACCACTCAGTTTCCGCGTTGGTAAACACTGGGGCTAGTTTCCTATTGATAGCTTTGATTTCGTCTGCAAGTTCGCGAGAAGCTCCCCGAAAATTTGTTCCATTGTCGCTATAAATTTGCTGCGGAGCTCCTCTGAGAGCCACGAAACGACGAATTGCCATTTTACAGGAATCAGCTGACAAAGTATGTACTACTTCCACATGCACGGCGCGAATAGTTAAACACGTAAAGAGTGCCACCCATCGTTTTTCATTAATGCGTCCACGCTTTATGATCAGCGGTCCAAAATAATCCAAGCCCGTAAATGTGAACGGGCGAACGTACGGGGTAATTCTCGTGTGCGGCAATGCAGCCATCTTAGGTTCTGTCGGCCTCACCCGATAGACTTTGCACCACATGCACTGTTTTACGACCTTTTTCACTACGAATCGAAGCTTGGGTATGTAATACCGTTGACGCAGCTCGTTTACGACGATAGCTTCGTTAGCGTGTCCATAACGTTGATGGTATTTAAGGATCAGCAGATTCGTGACGTGGGATTCTTTAGGAACGATTACCGGATTCTTAAAATCGAAGGAATAGTAAGCCGCAGTAATATTGATCCGACTTTGCATACGAACTACACCTTTTTCGTCTAGAAATGGTGACAGCTTTCCGATTGGACTACTTATTTTCAAGGGCTGCTTCTCGCTATTGGGTCTATCAACGTTCTTGTGAAGAATTTTGATTTCTTCGAAATACTCTTGCTTTTGAATTATTCGCCACAAGCTTGCTTCAGCGGCAACAAAATCTGTTTGATTTAAGGTGACGAATCCATTACTTGTCAATCGTTTTTGTTTTATTTGACAACAATGTATAAAATGGTAAATATAGGCAAGTTTTTTTAACAAGTCATCCCATCGCGAAAACTTTGAAAATTGTATGACTGAATCACAAACTGCTGCATGGTGATGCATCACTCTGACTTCTTGCGGTGGGTCTGAAAATCTGGACGGTTGACGTGGCCACTCACACTCCGGTCGAAGTTGAAATGCTGGCCCACAGAACCACGGGTCTCTCGGGTCGAAACAAGGCCCGTTTCCCCATTTGGTACCTTTGTCTGCAGGATTCAGGTTCGATGGGATATACTTCCATTCTTTTATACTGGTTTCCGTCTGAATTTCTGCCACTCGGAAGGCTACAAATTGCCGGTATTTCCGTGGGTCTGCTCTTAGTCAAGAGAGAACTGTTGTTGAATCAGTCCACAGGTAACGTTTCTGGATTGGTATCGAATGATGCTCTTGAATACTTTTGGCAAGTCTTACACCAAGCACACCGGCGCATAATTCGTTGCGTGGTATAGACTGAGGTTTCAAAGGAGTCACTTTCGTCTTGGCAGCTACTAGAGCGCAGCGGGGTACACCGTCGTCAACAATCCTGAAGTAAGCTGCGGCACAATAGGCTAACAAGCTCGCATCAACAAAAACGTGCAGCTCCAGTGTTTCGTAGCTGCTTAACTTGTAGTTCGGAAAGTAGCATCTGGGAATTTGAACTTTCGACAGATTTTGATTCAAACTCACCCAGCGCTGCCAACTTTCGAAATTTTCCATTTTTATTGGGTCATCCCAATCTACACCGGATCTCCAAACGTCCTGTATTAATATTTTTCCGTGTACTGTGTAGTTAGCTACGATGCCGAGCGGATCAAAATGGCTCAACACAACCCTGAGAACCTGCCTCTTGGTGGGTACGACGTTACCAGATAATAACGGTAGAAGATCTTCGCGGAACTGTGTGGCGAATACGAATAAATCCTCCTTTGGTTTCCAATACATTCCAAGCACTCGCTCTGCTAACGTTGACTTCTCTATTGAAAAACGTTTCGCTGTTTCTAAGACGTCAACCCCGACCCGTCGGAGAACTTCCTGAGAATTTGACTGCCAGTTCCGTATCTCAAATCCCGCTTTATCGAAAACGTATCGCACATCTTTTATGATTCGCACTATTTCATCTACCGTATCTCGGCTATCCAGAAAGTCATCAACGTAAGTGTTATTAATGATAGCCGATGAGGCTTCAGGGTACAGCTTTTCGAACTCTTTCGCGTTAGTGTTTTTTACATGTTGCGCCAGACATGGCGAACACGATGCACCAAAGATAACAACGTCCATGACATAAACTGTTGGTGCTTGATCCGGCTTTGGGCGGAAGAGAAACCTTTGCGCCTGTCGGTCTTCTTTCCTAACCAATAACTGGTGAAACATTTGCCGAACATCTCCTACTGCAGCGTACTGCCGTTGGCGGAACTGAAACATAACCTTTAGCAGCGGAGTCAACAAATCTGGTCCAGCTAACAATACTGAGTTCAGAGATACATCTCCCACTCGTGCCGCAGCGTCCCACACGATACGCAATTTTTCCGGCTTGCGAGGATTAGAAACAATACCAAGTGGTAAATACCAAACGAGATAATTTTCCGAATTACGCAACTCGTTCTCTGTTGCTTTGTGGGCATAACCTCGCTGCAGATACTCGTCAATTTGCTCTAAGATTTTCGATTTCAGGCTTTGATCTTTACAGATTTTTTTCTCCAAGCAAACTAAACGACGCGTGGCCATTGCGTAACTATCTGGTAGGTCAATAGTATCACTCTTCCATAGCAACCCACATTCGAATCTTCCTGATTCAGTACGCTTAGTAGTATCGAACAAGATCTGCTTGGCACGTCGTTCTTCTGGCGATTCCAGCGAAATCAGAGGTTTTACACCCACGGTTTCAACATCAAAATATTGGTTGACAAGATTATGGAGCAAAAAATCTGTAGTGCCATCGCACATATGAAGCGATACATGATGGGTTTGCTGTGTTTCTTTTTGTTCGCCACCAAAAATCGTCCAACCAAGGCGTGTTTTAGCTGCAACAGGTTCACGATAATGCCTTTCACGTTTGTCTAAAGTCATGATCAGTTTCGCATTATCCAAACCAATAAGAATCCGAGGTATTGCATTCGAATAACTACTAACTGGAAGCCTCTTCAGGTGATCAAATCTGTTGGCTAGATAATCGTAATCCAAACTTTGATGAGGAAGGTCAAGGCGAGGAACCGTGCGAACACCTGAAATAGTGTATTGCTGAGAACGAGTGCCCGAAATGCTCACTTGAACCTCACGTGAGGTCGACTCCTTTCTTGTCACACTTCCTGTCCACTGGATGCATAGTGGAGTGACATTTCCATTCAACTCCAGCTCTTCAGCGATTTCTTCTTCCATCAACGTAAGATTAGATCCGTCGTCCAAAAATGCGAAGGTTGAAATAGACTTTCCTTTATGTGACAGAATGACAGGAATTACTTTAAAGAGAATATTTTCCTGATTAGAGCAGTGAGCGGAAATAACACCAGTGGAAACTGTTCGTTGAACTGAGCGAATTGGCTTTGTATGTAACAGACTATTATGATACTCTTTACAACCATCGATTTCACACAACTGTTTGGATCTACACGGCCACTTACCGTGACTTCCCAAACAATGTTGACAAAGCTTCAAACGTTCCACCAGTTGTCTTCTTTGATCTAGGCTTAAATTCTTAAATTTATCGCAGTTCCGCAGTTTGTGATCATTCTCATTACACGCTGCACATGATTTCGAGGTGGCGTTTTTAGTTTTAGTTTGGTGTTCTTTTCTCGAATGTATCTCAATTTCATCATTCTGTCCGAAAGAATGTGCGCTCACGAAACCACCTTTTTCCTTCTTGCTCCGACGACCTTCGTCATGACTGCAGTCTGGCAGCAAGACCTTACAAGCAGCAGTTCTGATAGCCGTAACGTATTCACTAAATGCCTTCAGCGATACTTCCGGTATTTTCTGGGTATGTAGCCCCCATTCCAACCGTAAATTTGGTGGTAGTTTTCCTACTAATTCCGATAGTAACATGGGGTTTGCCAAATGGTCGTGTAGTTTGGCACCTTCGATGTAAATCACCAGGTTTTTTACCTCCCTTCCGAAATTTATAAGTGTATCAAGTTTGTTGATATTTGGAGGAGGAGCATGACGAATCTTTACTAGGAGGCAATGAACCAATTGTTCAGGCCGCCCGCATTCATCTCGCAATGTTTGAATTATTCCGGCGAACGAAGTCAATTCGATGCATTTGGTAAACAGCAAACAGTGACGCCACTGTTCTTAAAGGTTTACATAACCATTTTCACAACCCAATCCCCAAATAACGAACCTACTTCGTTAAATAAGGTTTTTTTTTCATACAATGAAAACGATTTCTAGCTCATTCATATTCCATTGAAACTACTACCAAGTGGGTATTTTTGGAACGGGTTTAAATAAGGAGTGTATCGATAAGTAGTTAGCAACATTCAAACAGTTATTACTCTGAAATGGCTTAATTTTTTGCAGCGTGTTTTGCGGTGACATGTTTGTTTACATGTCAATAACAGCTGCGCAATCGATTGGTTTCGGTACGGTTCATCGTTTCAATGATGAGTCTAATTGATCCGGAAACGCGAAAGAAAATTCTACACACTTGGTGCTCAGAAAGTGGTGTCACGTACAACGAAATTGCAAAACGGGTGAAAGTGCACCACACCAAAGTCAAAAATATTATCGAGAAGTGCGGTAAGACCCTTTCCATGAAGGATTTGCCCCGATCCGGTAGGAAAACGGGTCCCAGCCAGTCCGGCCGGGACTTAAAAGTGGTTGAGTACATCAGGAAAAACCCATCGGCGTCGACGCGGGATTTGGCCAAGCAGTTCAACACCAGCATCAGGATGATTCAACAGATCAAAGTTCGGAACTCCCTGAAAACGTACAAGAAACAGAAGGTGCCGAAAAAGTCCCTGGTACAGCAAGTTCAGGCCAAAACAAGAGCGCGAAAACTGTATAACCGGATTCTACAGAATAAAGACGGATGCATCCTGATCGACGACGAAACCTACGCCAAGGAAGACTCTCGAGCGCTGCCCGGACCGCAATATTATACGAAATCGGTGTATCAGGACCTGGACGACGCTGACACCACGGTGGAGATGGAAAAATTTGGGAAGAAGGTGTTGGTCTAGCAAGCAATTTGTACCTGTGGTTTGCGGTCGTCGAATTTATTCACGAAGGACACAATTAACGCCAAGGTGTACGAGGAAGAATGTTTGAAGAAGAGAATGCTGCCACTGCACAGAAAGCATAAGGCTCCTCCTCTCTTCTGGCCGGATTTGGCTTCAGCCCACTACGCCAACTGCGTTATACAGTGGTTATCAAAAAATAATGTACAATTCGTGGAAAAGGACATCAACCCACCGAACTGCCCGGATCTTCGACCAATTGAAAGGTATTGGGCAATTGTCAAGCGGCACTTTCGGAAGGAAGGTACAGTGTACCAAAACATACAGGAGTTCAAAAAAAACTAGACAGTTGCCACCAGCAAAGTCACAAAAGTAACTGTGCAGAATTTAATGAAGAATGTCAAGTCCAAAGTTTTGAAAGCGGTTCACAGAAACTAACATTTTCTTCAATATAATCAGTGAAATGCATAAAAATGTAATTTTTCTACAATATATCGAAAACTGATGTCAAAATATGTTTTTTTTTTTCGCTTTTTTATTCAATAATCAATGTTGCTAACTACTTTTCGATACACTCCTTGGTAGATTCTGGAAAATGATGATGAAGGTATTTTGGAAATCCAAGATGGTGACTTCGCGTTTATTAATATTTCTTGAAAACCTTTACAATATGGGTGCTTTCGGAAGGGGTTTAATGAACAGATGCCACAAAACGATGTTTGATTTGACTTTTGAAACTTTTAGAAGCATATAAAGCTTTTGGAGCTTTTAGAAACTTTTGAAGCTTCTACAAACTTTTAAAGTTTTCAGAAGCTTTTGAAACTTCTAAAACTTTTTGAAGCTGTCGAAATTTTTGAAACTTTCGAAGATTTTGAAGCTGTTAGAATTTTTAAGAAGCTTTCAGAAGCTTCTGAAGCTTTTGGAAGCATTTGAAGCTTTTAGCTTCTTTTGAAGTTTAAAAAGCTTTCAGAAGTTTCTGAAGCTTTTTAAACTTTTATAAACTTCTGAAGCTTTTAGAATTTTTGACAAGCTTTTAGCTTTTTAATTTCTCATAAGCTTTTGAAGTTCTTAGAAACTTTTGAAATTTTTAGAAGCATATGAAACTTTTGAAGATTTTAGAAACTATTGAAGATTTTATAAACTTCTGAAGCTTTTACAAACTTTTGAAGTTTTAAGAAGTTTTTACAGGCTTTTAGAAACTTTTGAGCAATTTTTGAAGCTTTTGAAAGTTTTTAAGCTTTTGAACTTTTGAAGCTTCTGAAGCTTTCAGATGCTTTTAGAAGCTTTTAGAAGCTTCTAGAAGCTTTTAGAAGCTAGCTTTTATAGGCTTTTAGAAGCTTTTAGAAGCTATTAGAACCTTTTAGAAGCTTTTAGAAGCTTTGAGAAGCATATAGAAGCTTTAAGAAGCTTTGTGGAACTTTTAGAAGCTTTCAGAAATTTCGAGAAGCCGTTAGAAGATTACAGAAGCTTTTAGAAACTTTTAGAAGCTTTCAGAAGATTTTAGATGTTTTTAGAAACTTTTAGAAACTTTTAGAAACTTTCAGAAGCTTTCAGAAGTTTTTAGAAGCTTTTGAAGCTTTTAAAGCTTTTAAAAGCGATTAGAAGTTTTTAGCAGCTTTTAAAAACTTTTGAAGCTTTAGAAGTTTGAATAGGTTTTAGAAGCTTTTAAAAGCTTCTGATGCTTTGAGAAACTTTTCAAGCTTTAAACGCTATTGAAGCTTATAGAAACTTTTCGAAGTTTTCATAAGATTTGAGAAGTTTCTAAAGCTTTTAAAAGCCTTCGAAGCTCTTGGAAACTTTTGAAACTTTTAGAAGCATTTGAATTTTAATAAGCTTTTGAAGTTCTTAAAAACTTTTGATACTTTTAGAAGCATTTGAAGCTTTTGTAACTTATAGAAACTTCTGAAACTTTTCGAAACTTCCATAAGCTTCTAAAAGCTTTTTGAAGCTTTAAAAACATTTAAAAGCTTTGAAAAACTTTTCAAAGCTTTTAAAAGTATTTAGAAGCTTTTAAATGCTTTAAAATACTTTCTAGAAACTTTGAGCAGCTTTGAGCAGCTTTTAGAAGCTTTTAGAAGCTTTAAGAAGGTTTAAAAACTTTTAGAAGCTTTTAAAAACGTTTAGAAGCTTATAAAAACTTTTAGAAGCTTTTAAAAGTTTTTGGAAGCTTTTAAATGCTTTAAAGTACTTTCTAGAAGCGATTAGATGCTTTTGGAAACAATTAAAGCTTTTAGAATCTTTTGAAAGCTTTTAGAAGCTTCTGAAGCTTTTGAAAACAATTGAAGTGTTTGGAAAATTTTAAAGTTTTTGAAGTTTTTGAAGCTTTTAAAGCTTTTAAAGCTTTTAAAGCTTTTAAAGCTTTTAAATCTTTTAAAGCTTTTAAAGCTTTTAAAGCTTTTAAAGCTTTTAAAGCTTTTAAAGCTTTTAAAGCTTTTAAAGCTTTTAAAGCTTTTAAAGCTTTTAAAGCTTTCAAAGCTTTTAAAGCTTTTAAAGCTTTTAAAGCTTTAAAGCTTTAAAGCTTTCACAGCTTTCGAAGCTTTCAAAGTTTTTTAGGCTTTTAAAGCATTTAAATCTTTGAAATATAAGCTTTATCAAGCTTCTGTAGCTCTTAGAAACTTTTGAAACTTTTAGAAGCATTTAAAAGCTGGAGTTTTCGGAAGCTTTTAAAGTTTTTAAAGCTTTTAGAAGCCTCTGAGCTCCTGTAGCTTTTAGAATTTTGACAAGCTTTAAAAGCTTTTAGAAGCTTCTGAAGGTTTGAGAAGTTTTTGAAGCTCTTAGAAATTTTTGAAACTTTTAAAATTATTTGTAGCTAAATTTTAACAAGCTTTCGAAATCTTTGAAACATTTTAAAAGCATTTGAAACTTCTAGAGCTTTTAAAAGCTTTTAGAAGTTTTTAGAAGTTACGAAAACTTCTGAAGCTTTTTGAAACTTTTAGAATCTTTTGTAAACATTCATAAGCTTTTTGAGTTATTAGATACTTTTGAAGCTTTCAGAGCTTTTGGAAGCTTTTAGAAGCTTTTAGAATCTTTTAGAAGTTTTTGAAGCTTTCAACATCTTTTGAAACTTTTACAAGCTTTTAAACCTTCAAAGCTTTTCAAATTTTTCGAAAAGTGACAAACTTGTCAAAACGAAAATTGTTCAATTTGTAAACACTTGCGTATGGAAAATTAAAAAAAAACCCCACAGCTCTTAAAATTTCCGCAAGAAATTGTTTATATATTTATATATTTTTTTGCTTTTACAAGCTTTTCTAACTGTTCCATGGTTTTTTAGTATTTCCAGTTTGAAATTAAAGCTTTTGCAAAATCATGATTTTCTGTTTATTTTTTGAACTTTTCAACCAGTTGCAGGTTGCTTCAAGCTTTTTAAACTTTTGCAAGTATTTTGTGCTAATTTTTAAGCTTCCGAAAACTATTTAAAATGGGCACTGTATGAAAAATGCGGGTTCAAACTCCGAACGATACTGTGTGAACGCTTTTGTAAAACCAGCATCGGACGACGCTCAATATGTCCGGTATTAGTTTATTTAAAATCAAGATTTTGCTAACCTTTACGTATACTTTAAACGGAACCTTTCTATCCTTTAATAGAGTTCTAGCCTATATCCATCGATATCGCTTGAAAAGCGTTAAAAGAAGGCTATTTGCGGAACAGATTGGATACTAGTAAACAATGTTTCAGCTCGTTTCAAAATTTAAGTCGGTGATTTCCGGCATATCAACATTTATTGAAAACCCCTTATTCAAACTGAAGGGGTTTTCAAGGAATATCAGTGAACATGAAATCTACTCATCAAACCCGTTCCGAAGATATGGTAATGCCATTCAGGAATATCAATAAATCGAAGATTCATTTGATTCATTTGATTCATTTGATTCATTTGATTCATTTGATTCATTTGATTCATTTGATTCATTTGATTCATTTGATTCATTTGATTCATTTGATTCATTTGATTCATTTGATTCATTTGATTCATTTGATTCATTTGATTCATTTGATTCATTTGATTCATTTGATTCATTTGATTCATTTGATTCATTTGATTCATTTGATTCATTTGATTCATTTGATTCATTTGATTCATTTGATTCATTTGATTCATTTGATTCATTTGATTCATTTGATTCATTTGATTCATTTGATTCATTTGATTCATTTGATTCATTTGATTCATTTGATTCATTTGATTCATTTGATTCATTTGATTCATTTGATTCATTTGATTCATTTGATTCATTTGATTCATTTGATTCATTTGATTCATTTGATTCATTTGATTCATTTGATTCATTTGATTCATTTGATTCATTTGATTCATTTGATTCATTTGATTCATTTGATTCATTTGATTCATTTGATTCATTTGATTCATTTGATTCATTTGATTCATTTGATTCATTTGATTCATTTGATTCATTTGATTCATTTGATTCATTTGATTCATTTGATTCATTTGATTCATTTGATTCATTTGATTCATTTGATTCATTTGATTCATTTGATTCATTTGATTCATTTGATTCATTTGATTCATTTGATTCATTTGATTCATTTGATTCATTTGATTCATTTGATTCATTTGATTCATTTGATTCATTTGATTCATTTGATTCATTTGATTCATTTGATTCATTTGATTCATTTGATTCATTTGATTCATTTGATTCATTTGATTCATTTGATTCATTTGATTCATTTGATTCATTTGATTCATTTTATTCATTTGATTCATTTGATTCATTTGATTCATTTGATTCATTTGATTCATTTGATTCATTTGATTCATTTGATTCATTTGATTCATTTGATTCATTTGATTCATTTGATTCATTTGATTCATTTGATTCATTTGATTCATTTGATTCATTTGATTCATTTGATTCATTTGATTCATTTGATTCGTTTGATTCATTTGATTCATTTGATTCATTTGATTCATTTGATTCATTTGATTCATTTGATTCATTTGATTCATTTGATTCATTTGATTCATTTGATTCATTTGATTCATTTGATTCATTTGATTCATTTGATTCATTTGATTCATTTGATTCATTTGATTCATTTGATTCATTTGATTCATTTGATTCATTTGATTCATTTGATTCATTTGATTCATTTGATTCATTTGATTCATTTGATTCATTTGATTCATTTGATTCATTTGATTCATTTGATTCATTTGATTCATTTGATTCATTTGATTCATTTGATTCATTTGATTCATTTGATTCATTTGATTCATTTGATTCATTTGATTCATTTGATTCATTTGATTCATTTGATTCATTTGATTCATTTGATTCATTTGATTCATTTGATTCATTTGATTCATTTGATTCATTTGATTCATTTGATTCATTTGATTCATTTGATTCATTTGATTCATTTGATTCATTTGATTCATTTGATTCATTTGATTCATTTGATTCATTTGATTCATTTGATTCATTTGATTCATTTGATTCATTTGATTCATTTGATTCATTTGATTCATTTGATTCATTTGATTCATTTGATTCATTTGATTCATTTGATTCATTTGATTCATTTGATTCATTTGATTCATTTGATTCATTTGATTCATTTGATTCATTTGATTCATTTGATTCATTTGATTCATTTGATTCATTTGATTCATTTGATTCATTTGATTCATTTGATTCATTTGATTCATTTGATTCATTTGATTCATTTGATTCATTTGATTCATTTGATTCATTTGATTCATTTGATTCATTTGATTCATTTGATTCATTTGATTCATTTGATTCATTTGATTCATTTGATTCATTTGATTCATTTGATTCATTTGATTCATTTGATTCATTTGATTCATTTGATTCATTTGATTCATTTGATTCGTTTGATTCATTTGATTCATTTGATTCATTTGATTCATTTGATTCATTTGATTCATTTGATTCAGTCCAAAACATCCCGTTACCGGCAAACGCGCAGCAATTTACCGAATGCACTAAAGCGTTTCTAATTTCCTAAAACAAAAAACTTTTTCATAAATCAGCAAACTTTCCGCGTTGCAGAAACCGCGGGTTGTCCGTGCTTCACCGGAATGGGTTCCGCTGGACCAAGTTCACACCCGCATTGTATTTTATTTTCCCTTTCACCGTGATTACATCCTTCCGTTCATTGGCGGACAAACTTCGGGCGCCGTTTAATTGAAAGGAATCCAGGATTGAGCACCCAATTAATTCTGGTCCGTGGAAAAATCACCGTCAAATCGGGGCTTCTGTCCGACGGTGCTGGTGGACGGAACGTGGGGATCGGACGGCAGTGTTTTTGCAAACAATGTTAATTAAATTTCCACTCGCAAACTTTCTGACCTCAAACAAAAAAAAAATGCCAACTTTTTTTTCTCTCTCCGCCCCACTTTGACTGCTTTGCCGAGGAGATTCACCCCTTCGGTCAGTTCAGACGTTGACTTGGGCTGACCCCGGATGAGCGTGTTGTCGGAGCAGGAAAGGGAGATCGATCGTCTCTCTCTCTCTCTATCTATCTCTTCGCCACCGCCACCGCCGCGCGCCACAAACGAGTTAATTTGTTTTTTTCTTTCACTTTGCCTCTCACCACTGCGATGAAGAGTGAAATGCTGATGAATAAATTCTAATTAACTATACTATCGATAAATCAGACAGGGGCTGAAATGTGTCAGGACTCAGGGGAGGGGGGGGGGGGGATCGAGAAGAAAAGGAGACGGCTTCCATCTCGACTCGAACGGTACGAGATGAGTTCTCGAGATAAAAGTTTTGTTAATCGTTTTTCGTCGAGTTTTCCTGTTATTTTAGCTTTTTTAACATCATCAGACTCTCCTCCGGCATGTCATAATTAGCTTTCGACTGGTAATAAGGGATCCGGAGAGCAAGAAAAAGTGGTGAGAAGTTAGCAAATGAGTTTTTCGCATTGCTGGAGCTCCATTTAATCGCTGGCGAAATTAGTCTAAAGTACGGGTTCATTATTGTTGATTCCAGTCAAGAATTAAGCCATCAATTTTGCATAAGCTTTCAGCTGGAGAGAACGTAAAAACTAAAATCGTTTGCCCCCCAAAAAAAACGGTTGGTAGTTGGTAAAATTCGGAAGCTATTGCTCCGGTTCACTGGTGGAGTGCTTCTCCGGTAAATACCGTGAAACTTTTACCGGAAGCGAATGATAAGCAATCATATTCTCCATGGAGATGGCCGCTGCTCGGAAACCGTCCTTGAGAACAAATTCCAAACAATATATGACCAAAATAATCATCTGGTTCCGGATCGTACAGCACGCTACTGCAGTCGCTTTTCACTTCCACATACACATGTTCCCGATGGGCAATATGGGAGGAAAGTTTTCCAATTGAATTAAGTTTGCCAGCCACTCTCAAGTGTTTTACGGATTTACTTGAGCAAAACAAGTGCTCTGGAAAATGAGCCAGTCTGGAAGCAGAAATTGCGGATGCCCATGCGGATGCGGAAGAGAAGACCAACTTCGCCGGGACTATGATCTTCAGTGTAAACCGTTCGCCGTTTGCTGTACAATAATTATCATTATTACAATTATCGGTGCTCATCGGCGTGTGTACAAGATGGGTATGGGTCGATTCGTGGTGTTAGAATTAATGAAAATGTTTGTTTCAACCGAAAATACATTGGTTTCTTTTGAATTTCGGCTGAATATGCAAAAGACACTTCCCAATCTGAACTACGACCCTGAATTTACACACAAAGGTGACGTTAGTGATGAATTTTTCACCAATTTTAACAAATATTGGCAGCATCTTTTCAAATTCGAATGAAGCTTTCTTAACATGTGGTCACAAAAAACTACTTTGCCTTTTTCGCTGCTACAAAATAAACGACTGAATAGGATTTAGACAAAATAGTTGATTCATTGTAGTGACATATTCAAAAATTTTTCATATTTTTCCACACGGCATGTAGGCTGGTACTGTCCGGAGAGAGCTAATAGGTACTATCAATCTCCTAGTGGACCCCAGCCCCTTATTATATATGATAGTATGATTGATATGCGAAAGGCATCGTTACACCACTACGTGGATTAAAACAGGTTTTTTCGTAAGTAGTCAGTGGCAGCCGCGTATGCACGGATTGCATAAGTACGCAGGTTTTTCCCTAAAATCATCTTTTCTGTAAGCTTCTCATTCATTTGGCTTGTTCAATATATGTTTCCTTTCAGTCATTGCACAGCTGATAGTTTTATTTTTCTTAAATATAGCGTTGTTTGATAAATTGCCCCGAGTTTGTTGAAACTTACTAAAGTTGATGCATTTCCCGAAACAAATGTATATGTAACGTGTCTACGGATTGATTCATGTCCATCCGACGATTTGGGTCGTTAATTTATTGTAGAGCAAGGTTTGAAGTAGATGAGTTTATTATTTTGAACAAAATAATCATTCATTTGCAATAGTTTAAAAAGCTTAGGTGCGTACTAATTGCCCCTTCTCCGCTGTATTTACTCAATTGAGTTGAGTTAATTGATTTAATTTTAGGTTGAATACGGTTTACTTAATTTTAGTTTACTGAACGAAAACCTCAATGTTGATTGGTTTTGCTCTTTGGGATATGACAACAATGGAGAATGAAAATGAAATAAAAGATTCAAAACAACTCAATATCAAGTAAAAAGTAGTCAAATATAAGGAAGGTTTTATTTTCTGTGTATGTTTTACCAAACAAAACACAGAATGTCATTTATCGAAAGAAACCAGGAATTAAATAGGTACACCCTAGAACAGGACCAGACAAGTGCCGTTTTTACCTTTTTTTTATAAATATACAAAAACTAGCTGACCCGTCGAACTTCGTCTCGTCAGAAGAATTGTCAAAAGACTAAGTGGTCAACGTTTCTCTCCATTATTTTTCTGATTACTTAACCTTCAATCAACGGAATTCGACACACACTCGCTTTAGCTCCAAAAGAAGAAACATCACCAAAGATTAATGTGAAAATATGAAATACTTCTGTTAAGCGAAAATTGTACAAATGCACAGATTCCTATTCTGAACAGCCCGTTCAGAACAAACTTTGAAGCAGTTTCTTATACACAAAAAAATCTATTTTGGTGTTCGGTAATAATTTTTGCGGCAACGATCTGTAAAATATTAATTTTTTTGAAAGATACGTAAAATTTATCCATCTTCTAAGTAAAAGTTACGGTTATTTATTATTTACTGACACGATCTGTGAACTCTGAAATGTCATTTCTCTTGACGAACTCAGTGAAAGTTCTACCCATATTCGGAAAATTAATAAAAAATAATGAAGAATTTCAGTAACCATCACTATACATTCAGGAGAAATACAGATCTGTCAAATAACAAATTTTCGGACGTAAAAATGTAAAAATTTCTAGATTATGAAAAAAAAGAGGTGCGAATTGATTGCTTTCGAAAAATAGATAATACTGATTCCTAGCGGTAATTTTTCATTTCGTGAATATATTCAAAAAGCCTTTTACAACTTTTTATTTCAGCACTCTAAAAATATGAAGGGTGATCCCATATTCTACTGAATTGCATCCGAAAGATATCTGATCATTTTATTTGAATAAATTATTTCTGGAGAGCAAATGTAATTCAATTCATTTATCACACGAAAATGAATTAATTAATCGGATGGAAATATATTTTGAAAACTAAATTGCTCCTTCCTTTCCCAGATCTCTAATACAATTTACCAGAAAACAGTAATATTTTGCGGGTCAAGACGTTTACATATTTTTAGAATTGTTTTTTAAATCTCGCCGAACGTCGGTATTGAATAACGAAGAAGTCATTATAATTATGATAGATCGAAGTTCAGTGGAACTGTACCGATCATTCAGCAAATAAATCTATTACTGAACGGATTACCGAATGTCCAGTTGTTTGAAAGTCGGTAAAACTGTACCGACATCCGTAAAAATAATTTGGTGTGTACAGCTTTTAAGCAGCGGGAAATTCTACTCAGAATCTGTTCTGTACGTTCAAGTTATCAAAAAGTACCATGCGTACTTTAGAGCTTTAATAAAGTGAATATTTTCAGGTACTGTGGAACTTTTGATTGCCTGGAGACGACGCTTGAATTGTAATCTTACCAGTTTGAACATTCTTCACAGAATATGCAACATGAAATAACAGTCTCAAATCATCTTGAACATTGATGTCTAATAACCACTTACTTTGTGTGCTTAGTCTAATCTAAATCATTAGAAAGAAAAATGCACGGAAAATCTCTTAGTTTGATCTTAGCGCTTCTACTGCACAATCTTTTCATTGATTCATTAAAAAAATTCTGATTTGTTAATCTTGCCCCCGCTTGAAAACAGAATATATTTTCAAACTTAGATTCCGCACGGTAATAGCTATCCAACAAGCCATAGATTGTCAAAATCCGTCCATTTTTAACGGAGATATCGAAATTTTTGTGTAAGTGACTTTTTCCCCTATTCCAGCAGTAGAAGTTTTGAGCGCTGTCTGGCAAAGAAATGCTTTGGAGCAACATAAAACATGATTTTTTATACTGTCACATACATTTGTTTCTAAGTACCAAAGAGACAGTGTACAGCATCCTTTTTCATGACATTTAGCCTCGGACCGATTTTAGCACGGCTCGTTTTTGGCAACATAATCGTTCGAATATGACATATATGAACCAGATGATGGCCGATTTTTTTTTAATTATATTGTTTTAAACTACCTACAGCAATAAAGCTGGAAGAATATAACACCCATATACCATTCGAATCAGTTCGTCGAGATTAGCAAATGCGTGTGTGACAAATAATTTCACTCAATTTTCTCGGAGATGACTCAACCGTTTTCTACACACTCAAATTTATATGAAAAGTCGTATGCTCCCAAACAAGGTTCCTGAATTACGTTTGGTTCCTACCTCCAGTTCCGGAGCCAAGGGATGATAGATGAAACGTAATAAAAATTGTTCAACTCATTTTTCTCTTAGATGTCTCAACCGATCTAAGATTCAAATGAAATCTAAGAATTATCTAAGATTTAAATGAAAAGTTTTAAGATTCTATAAAACATCTTGTTTTTCAGTCAGATCCAACTTCCGGTTTCGGAGGTACAGGGTGATTAGTATAAAAATGTCTATTTCACATAAATTAATCAGGTTTATCGGGTTTGCAGATTTGGATAGTCGATAACCAAATAAACTTATTTCATTTTTGGTTGTATTCAGTTTTCGTTTCAGAAGGCACCCAAACATTTAATTCGCACCTACGATTCCTCAAAGATGTCTACATGGATTTTCAAACATTTTGAAACAAATGTAAACTATACAGCTACTCAGGTGAATTTGTCTGACTTCGGTTACACCTAAAAGGGTGATGCTGGCAACCCTTTTTATTTCACCCTGCAGTAACATTAATTTCAAGATCGAATACTTGCTTATGCAAATTCCAATCATAAGCTGGTCCCAAACTGGCCCTAAAAGCGGATACATGGTTGCTTGGTCCTATCCTAGGGTACACCAGTAGTCAGTTAGTGTCTGTTGATTCGGTAATAAAATAAATTAAAACTACATCGCAAGCAAAGAATCAACAAACCACTCCCTGCTACTACTATGTATTTCCTTGAAGTAAAGGAAATATAAAAATATCTTATATAAAAAGGATATCTCGTCACTGTGGAAACCGACTTTTGAAACGAGACCCGGAGGGCCGAAACTATAGGGTAAAGTGCGTTGAATTCATTTAAATTTGACTAATAATTCTTTTACAAATTGGAGGGGTTATGTTAATTTATCCCCAAATAAGCTGCCTAATTTCTATTTGTGTTTCATTTTTTTTCGAAGAATCCTGTAGCGATATTTATAAAAATATGAGCAATACGAGAAAGGCATCATTACACCACTAGGAGGACTAAAACAGATTTTTTACCTTTTTATATGGGAAGGTAATAGAATTGCAGGAGGTTTAGGAAATTAGGTTCAATTCGCTACAATCCAGTTTCATTAAATTTCTTCATTGGTGATAAACGTAGGAGCTTTCAAAACATTTCCTAATTGAAAAGTTCTACACTAGAAACGGGTGAATATGATTTAGATGATTCTGTCGATTTGCATATCCAGTGGATCCAGGTAAACGGAATTCACGTGCGTCTCGATTTTCTACTATGTTCATAATACTTCTATTATTACGATCAAAAAGGGATAATTGGTTGTGTTGACGTGAATTCAAATTAAAACACAGAACATAGAAAGCATGAAACAATCTCACCGGTTTCCTCGTATTGAAAAGTCTCAGGCATTTTATACATCACAAATGGCTTTGGTATCCACATCGACGAAAATGTCAAAAAAAGCTGACTGTTTGGTTCTGGAAAAAATTGTTCATCACGAACAATGCAAAACTTGTATCATACCAAGTCTTTTGGATTGCAAACCAACTATTTCTTGTCTGTATGACACAAAAAGCGTAGCACTTCATACTAGAACCTTCCATTTGTCCGGGATCTTGCACGTTTAAAGTTTATATTGATGAATTCAGTTTTAGTCATTTTCACTACATAATTTTGATCACAGATTTCACTTCTATCCTAATAATTGCTGCAATTCATTAAAATAATTTTATTCCGAGAAAACTGAACACGAAAAAAAAATTGACGTCCGTCTTCATCGTCGCCTACTCTCAGGTTTTCCCTATTTGATTCAAATAGTTATAGTGGGAAAAGGCCAAATCCTATTAAAAAGTGCTCATTTCTTCAACCCTGTGAGGAATGAACATTGGGCGGCTGATTTTGTATTTCCCCGCTTGCGTAAGAGGCGATTGCTGTTCTCTCCAATTTTGTGTTCTCTTCTCTGTAACATATTGTGACCTTTGAACTCGCGAAGCTACGATGCGACTTACTTGTCATGTTTTTGATTTTCTATTATTGACCCGAAGTTCATTGATTTTTAGTGTTATGAGACGGTTAGATGGGGGCTATTGATAGGGAAAACGGAAACTTAGATCGATCCCGATTAGTCCAGTAAGAGTTCGTAAGACAGTTTCCGGGACAGTTTCAGAATAGCCTAACTCGTATCTGAGAGTTAACAGTTGCCCTGATTGATCATTTCAATTTGATTAGTGAAAGATATCACAGTTGGTGTTGTATAGTTCGTGATTTCGTAGTAGTTTCTAAAGTGTGGAGACTTTGCGTGCAAGTGCGAGGACCACGAAAGCTGTACGACGGCTTTTATTTGCAGATTTTGCGCTTGGCGCAGCAAAGACCGCACCGCCAGCAAAGTTCAACCGTCCTCTCACTACCAGCTTTGATCGCCGAGCGTTGGTTCGATACAATAATTGTCTTGAATTAGTAAACTATTCTAAATAGATCACTAAATAATGTATATCGTTTCTTTGCTGGCTCATTATTTCGAAGTTTTCAGGGATTCTGTCAGTAAGGATTCTGCGAGTTGGTTGGAGAAATCGGTTATTTGTTCGCGAATTCGTGATTATTAGGGATTGACCTTTAAGACGGAATACCCTTTGACTTTTGCGTCTTTCGTTTCGTTTCCCCCAAGATTGCAAAAATCTGACTCTCACTGAGGCGAAGTTTCCGGTTTGGCAACCTTTGCACGTGACAAGTGGTCCTCGTAAGAGGTGGCGCTTAAACCACTTGTTCGTAGATCCGGGAAACGATACAGCAGACAGTTCCGTAACACCGTAGTGCACGCTACATTAGTTCAGTGAAATTTGAGAAAAAAATCAAGTCAGGTTTGTCCCATATGGGAAGTACTCGCATATCTGTTAAAAATCACGTTTTAGTAACTAAAAAAACTTTTTTTCTGGCCGCTGTACCAATATTTAGTGCTGGTAGTGCATGAAAAAATTTAGATAATCTTCTTTATACATAAAAACGTGATTAATCCACCTAGTAGTGAGATGATACCTTTTTTATCAATCAGCATCTGGTTTTTGCGTTAATATTCTTCGTTGTGTTCAGTTTTCCTGAAATTATTTTAATGAACTGTAATTAAAATTTTGGAGCTGCAAGACGAATCAAAGATAGAAGCTGCATGAAACCTTAAGAGACCAGTATAACCAAAAATAGGTCGTATGTCTATGAATTAGTATGACGAATAAATTGATATAGTTTTGAGCCCCATATTGAACAGTTTTCGGTGTCGTCCTTTTCAATGACGGTTGGAATTATAAAAACTCATCACCATGTAATTTCAAAATTGGAAATAGGAATCGGATAAAATTCACAAATTTTGTGTGGAACCATAAGTTAAAGAATAAGAAAAGTTATGCATTCACTGTGCAAACCAACTTTTGAACCGAGGCCCGGAGGGCCTAGTGTCATATACCATTCGACTCAGCTCGTCGAGTACTCAAAATATCTGTGTGTATGTGTGTGTGTGTATGTGTGTATGTAACGTTTTTTGCACTAACTTTTCTCGGAGATGTCGGAACCGATTTTCACAAACTTAGATTCAAATGAAAGGTCTTATCGTCCCATACAAAATTCCTGAATATTATTTGGGTCCGACTTCCGGTTCCGGAGTTATGGGGTAAAATGTGCAAAAAAGAGAAAATATGTGTTCTAACTTTTCTCATAGATGGCGCGACCGATTTTCATAAACTCAGATTCAAATGAAAGGTCCTGTGGTCCCATATGTAATTCCTGAATTTCATCCGGATCCGACTTCCGGATTCGGAAATATAGGATAAAGAGTGTTAAAAATTTTATACCATCACTGAAAAGGGCGAAAAACCGTAAAAAAATTTCAAAATCGACCTCAAAATCTTCTCCAATTGATAGTTTTTATCAGTAGACGGTCAAACAAACCGATTTTGGTTATTTTTTTAAGAAGATTGATATGAGAAAGGCATCATTACATCACTAGGTGGATTAAAACAGGTTTTCGACTTAGTTCTGACTCCTGCTGCGTCCATTAGTTCATCCAATAGCTAAATTTGAATAAAAATGA
This sequence comes from Malaya genurostris, assembly GCF_030247185.1. Taxonomy (NCBI): domain Eukaryota; kingdom Metazoa; phylum Arthropoda; class Insecta; order Diptera; family Culicidae; genus Malaya; species Malaya genurostris. Next base: position 43,630,500 of record NC_080571.1, read on the forward strand.
TGTGCTGATACAAACAAACTCGAAATAGTTTATGAAATTATCAACAAAATGTATAACAATTTCAACTATTTTTTAATTTATAGCAGTTAATCGTTTGGTTCAAATAATGCGATAGTTAAAAATAAGAGGAATATGTTTTATTAAATTCAAATCGCTGTGACTATATTAGAATTATATTAGGATAATAATTCTATGTCAAAGTGATGCTAGCGTAAAGAAAAACTTATGTTAATGTCCTTAAGAAATAAACGTATTTATGGAAAAAAGTTTTTTTAATTTCATTACATATATCATCTTGTTGTTCCGGAACCAGAAGTCAGATCCAAAAGATATTCAGAAACCTTATATGGGAGCGTAGGACTGTTCATATGAGTCTAAGTTTGTAGAAATCAGTTAAGCCATCCCGAGCAACATTATTGAAATTATTTTTCACACACAAAGGCTATAGCAGGATAAGCATGTGAAATCTGCCCCCAAAGGGAATTCATATGGTTATACCATATTCGAAAGGTCATAGACTGGAAACAATTTTCTCAAAGTTTCAACCCTTTAACTGCCATATTGACGGAGCTAGGGTGGTTCTATTGATTTTTATTTTATTTGATTTTTGAAGAAACTGCTTCTCCGAAAAATTTGAAAAAAATCAGGCATGTTCGAGGCATTATGGGGATGCTTTACAATTTTTTTTCTAAATTTTTGAAGATGTATTTCTTTTATTAAAAAATACTAGAAAATTTTGAAACATATTTTTTCCCTCTTCCAATTTTTGCATCACCCTGAATTTTTTAGTGGTAAATAAAGAATTTTTGGACATGTTAAAGTGGTATGTTTCCAAATTTTTAAAAATGTGGACGACCAAAATATTTGATTTTTTCTAAAAAATTAATAACAGTCGACCATGCGTCCCCATCGAATTCTGAGAGAAGGAAACGCATGGTGCTTTATCTTGGCAGTTTCTAGTAGTAGTCGACCATGCGTTCCCATAAAGTTCTCTTAAAAGGGAAACGCATGGTGCTTTGTTCTAGTAGTTTATGATGCAACTCAAGCGCAAGGCTTAGAAATCAAAGTAACGAAAAGAAGGAAATGAGTATCAACCTTTGCATAATACATACACGATCATACTTCGGGTACAACCTAGAAAGCTACAAAGCGAGAACTTACTGGTATGTGGTTCATAGATGAATGGTAGTAATACATGAACGTCGCGAGTATCACACATATGAAATTCGGTTATGGCAGTCAAGAACTAGAGCGAGTGTCAGTTTTTTACGTGTTGCTGATGGATGTAAAGAAAGAATAATGAAAGAAAGAATGAAAATCTCATTACAGTGTCAAAAGTTATCATAAAGATATGTTATCGAGGGATGTGTACAGTTTTCTGGAAAAATGTATAATAAAGATAAAGTTGGAGTTTTGTGTTTGAAAACTTCAATCGAATATCTTTATGATGGTTTTCATGGTTTGTAGACTGAGAGCGCTGTATATTTTTTTATTTATTCTAAAATTTGAAACAACAACAGATATAAAAAAATAGTGATGCGTTATTTTTCATTTTTGAGTTATAACCTTTGCATAATTTCAAATCCAGCATTTATCGACCATGTCTATTAAAAAACTTGATTCGCTGAATCGATCTCTTTAATTTTTGGGTATATTGTGTCGAAAGCTCCATATTTTCCAAAAAATATCTGAGAATACATAGTTAACTCAGTAAGTGATTTTCACTCTCAGAGGAACGCTTCCAGGTTTTTACAGGTTTAATATGGTCAAATATCATTGAGCTTCGTGATATGCTGGTGTAAATGAGAAAGATTTATTCGTATTTTTGTTCAAATTGCGAACGGGAAGTTCTAATAAGATAATATTATCAATCCTTGGATTGGAACGAGTGCAACAAGTATCGGAATATAGTAGCTCTGGAACAGAAGCTTTCGAAAAGGATGTTCTGCCAAGTAATTTTGGATTTAAAGCCTTATCACGAGATGACCCAATTGAGACACACAGATTACAAAAAAGCTATTCGGACCGGTAATAAGTCTCATTTTTAAAAGCTTACAAGTACTATATCGAGTACACTACAAATTCGACTGGATATTTGGGAATCCAGCGCCGTTGCTGTGAATGCGTTATTGGAAATAGAACTGTGGGTTGCTGTTCACACGAGGCCGCCATTATTCACTACCTTTCCTTATGCTCGGTTTTTATCCAGAATTGTGAGACCGGCGAAAATATTGTCAGAAATGTTTAAATCAGAACAGCTACCAAGTGACGATGATAACTCTATAGAATAAACGAAAAGAATCAGAGAGAAAATGTGTGCATTGAAACAGCAATGTATTTTTATAACATTTTTATCCCATTTCCTATTTAAATGAAAAATACAGTCAATAATTTACAGAAATTTTTTCGTAACCTTTCTTACATGAAACTTCTTAATCATTTCATAAAGACAATTGAAGTTTCAATTTAATAATTGACCCTTTTGAGTCTTAGTTCTGACTCCTATTGCGTCCATTAGTTCATCCAATAGCAAAATTTTATTAAAAATGATGTGCTGATAAACAAAAACTCCAAGTGGGTTATGAAATCAACCACAAAATGTATAAAAATTTCAGCTTATTTTATAATTTATAGCAGTTAATCGTTTGGTTCAAATAATATGATATTTAAAAAATAAGGAGAATATGCTTTATTAAACTCAAATTGTTGTGACTACATTAGTATTATATTAGGATAAGAATTCTATGTAAAAGTGATGCTACGGCGAAGAACAACTTATGTAAATTGCCTTAAGAAATAAACGTATTTTTGGAAAAACAATTCTAAGAAATCGATTCCAACCTTCATCAGTGGCCACTTTTGTTTGACACCAATATAAAAAAGAAAAAATTAAAATCACTGCTGTTTCAACTCGCTATGTATTTAGTGAAATGTACAGAGCTGGCAAAAAGAAAACCGCGTTGTACGAGACCCAACAGTGCAAAACGATTTGACCATTTCATGAAACACTATCGAATCATCGAATTATATACAGTCACTCGCTCTAGTTCTTGACTGCCATAACCGAACTGCATATGTGTGATACTCGCAACGTTCATATATTACTACCATTCATATATAAACCACATACCAGTAAGTTCTCGCTTTGTAGCTTTCTAGGTTGTACCCGAAGTATGATCGTGTATGTATTATGCAAAGGTTGATACTCATTTCCTTCTTTTCGTTACTTTGATTTCTAAGCCTTGCGCTTGAGTTGCATCATAAACTACTAGAACAAAGCACCATGCGTTTCCCTTTTAAGAGAACTTTATGGGAACGCATGGTCGACTACTACTAGAAACTGCCAAGATAAAGCACCATGCGTTTCCTTCTCTCAGAATTCGATGGGGACGCATGGTTGACTGTTATTAATTTTTTAGAAAAAATCAAATATTTTGGTCGTCCACATTTTTAAAAAATATGAAAACATACCATTTTAACATGTCCAAAAATTCTTTATTTATCACTAAAAAAGCCAGGGTGGTGCAAAAATTGGAAGAGGGAAAAAATATGTTTCAAAATTTTCTAGTATTTTTTAATAAAAGAAATACATCTTCAAAAATTTAGAAAAAAAATTGTAAAGCATCCCCATAATGCCTCGAACATGCCTGATTTTTTTTTCAAATTTTTCGGAGAAGCAGTTTCTTCAAAAATCAAATAAAATAAAAATCAATAGAACCACCCTAGCTCCGTCAATATGGCAGTTAAAGGGTTGAAACTTTGAGAAAATTGTTTCCAGTCTATGACCTTTCGAATGTGGTATAACAATATGAATTCCCTTTGGGGGCAGATTTCACATGCTTATCCTGCTATAGCCTTTGCTTATTTCGACGAACTTCTTCGAATGGTATAAGGGTGTAAGAAGTTGTGTTCTTCCAGCAATTATTGTTGCAAGCAGTATAAATCAATACAAATATGAAATTGTTTTGAATTTGAAAATACTGTCATCAAATATTTCTAATACATATGTCATGTTCGAACGTTTATGTTACCAAAAACGAACCGTGCTAAAATCAGAACGGTGCTGTGCATAGTCTGGAAGGTGCTAAGGAACAATTGCAAAAACAAATATTGAAAATCATGTTTCACTTTCCTCCGAAACATCACTTTATTATCAAACGCGTAGGACTCATACTACGGGAATAAGGCGAAAAATCGCCTACACAAAAATATCGATATCTCCATTGAAAATGGACGGATTTCAACAATCTATGGCTTGTTGGATAGCTATTACCATGCGGAATCTAAATCTAAATTTCTGTTTTCAAGGTCAAGGTGACGGGGAGTCCTTTAATTTGCGACTGGTTTGATCAAAATCGGTCCAGCCATCTCTGAGATCTCGACCTTTTTGTTGACAACACACATACGCACACACAGACATTTACTCATTTCGTTGAGCTGAATCGATTGGTATATGACAATCGGCCCACCGGCGAATTTTTCTAAAGTTTGAGCGAATTCTATATCTATTTTTTATATTTTTAAAAAAGGTAAAAAGGATGTAAATTTGCATGTTTGTAACGACATAACTACGGAACTACACAATGGATTGCCACCAAACTGATGGTCACAGGCAGAGATGTCATTTCACTAAAGTGATACACCAGGGCGTAGGTTTTAATTATACACTGCGGATACATTTGCTGCGCTCCACACAAAGAGGAAAGCGCACTTCTTCTCAGTGTCCAGACAGACAGACTTTGAGTGCGTGCTTGTGTTGAAAGAAGCTGGTGCGAGAGAATAACATTCTCTTCGCACGAATCGCTCTCACGTGCTCTCGCTTAAATACACCTTAGTGATCACTGGCGCGTTATGGTGAGCGAACACTTCTGCGAACTTCAATTAATAGAGAGTAGATCTGGCCTTACCATGAAAAATTTGCAATGAAAACTGAAAATTTAACGATAAATTGTTTTATTTTGCTGATTTTGCGTGCCCTCGCTTCTTCTACGCAAACCATACACCAGAGTGCTCACCGTCGTGTACACCTCTGTGAAAAAGAGAAGAGCTCTCGTTGGAGTCGTCAGTGCGAGGGGAGAGATTTTGCTCGCTCTTCGTCACACAGAGAAGATGGACATCTCTGGTCACAGGGATAATTGTATAGGGGAGGGAGCTTAGTAAGTGTCATTAAAAGGGAAGGTGGGAGGAGGGTTTATGGAAAAATTTATATAACTTGACAAGAATCGATACGTTTTGAAGCCCATAGAAACATTTTGCGGATCAGGGTTATTTCGCCGAAAGCCATTTCGCCGAAAGCAAAAGCAAAGTCATTGCATTACATTTCTTTTGTGAAATTTGGCCTTTCAGTTTCAACAGACTTCGCAGCCGATTTATAGCGTACAGGATGATTGCATTGATGATTGGAAGTAGTACGATTCTACTGACACTAAGAATCCTTCCTGATCAGGACTCGAACCTACGACCACTGGCTTGTAAGACCAGCGCCCTGTGCATTGAACCGCCAACCCGGTGGCATTGACATTCGTTGAATCGAAAATCCGATAGTGAAAAACCATGATCGATGTAAAATTAAATTGGAATGCTTTGAGTTTTCAATAAACACGATTTTATATTATTCGTTTTTTTTTGTCGATTCACATGATTTCAATAATCGTTTTTCTCTCAAAAATTGTGATTAGAAAAACTTGTCAACGATTGCTTTATTAAATTATTAAAATAAACAGGAAAATACATTTATGAAATTAATCAGAACAATAAAAAAATAACATTTTTTGCCTTTCTCATATAGAAAGGCTATACAATCTTTGTGAAAACCGACTTTCGAACGGAGGGCCGAATGTCATATACCATTCGACTCAGCTCGACGAATTGAGCAAATGTATTTGTGTATGTGACAAATAATGTCATTCGATTTTCTCAGAGATGGCTAAACCGATTTTCACAAACTTAGATTTAAACGAAAGGTCTTATGGTCCCGTAGATCGCTATTGAATTTTATTCCGATCCGACATCCGGTTCCGGAAATTGCGCATTCATTTCTTTGGCGCCGTATGACTTTTGCCTGTTCCAAATACCCAAATTGTTCCTTCGTAGTAGTCCTTTTGAGTCGGAAGTTGGTGTTCATTCCCAAATTTTAGATAGAGAAAGGCTGGAAGGGGGGAGAGGAAATCTACGAAGGGGTACTAGTGTTCAGTTCTGCTTAAGTTAGTTGTTTATGAACGGTCTCTAACTAAGCCAGAATCGTCCTTTAGGAAGTGTTTTATTCTCCTAAACTAATTTTGATATTTGCATGTATTTTGATAAAAGGAAGTCTACATCAATAGTGACAAGGATATAATCTAGAACCAAACAACACCAAAAACGAAACGAATAGAAAGGTATGAATCACTCTAATTTCTCACTGATTGACTAAAGGGTTGTGATTTACTAGAAGATTGAGAGAGATTATTAGTATTTTCCAAAACGGACCATCCGAGAGGCCGTGTGCGATCTGGCAAGCCAAGAACCGAAAATCGATCCACTGGGTTCTTGCTATAATGTCGTAAAAGATCTTAGGAGGATTATTTTCGTCGACGAATATTGTTCAAACGAATGAGCTGCTGAAGATAAGAGAATTGAATTTAGTATGAGCATTAGGGACTGAGAGACTCTTTTATGTACGACGTTAGCAAAATATTCTGAAACAATTTGATGACTCTCATTATTTTTAATGTAAGATCTATACATATTCAAACTAATTAGCTCTAGGATAGGTAAATACAGAATACAGGAAGATTATCTGAGTCAAAGTGTACATGAACTGTTGGAACTAGATCAATTGTAGAGAAACCCTTCTACAGTAGAGAAACACGTTGGACTGTTTGGGAATAAAATTGAAAAATTAGCAGGTGTACAACTTTGCTTCTGCCGTTTTCCGATAGGTGGCTGTACCGGCTGAGGCTGGTCAAAATACATAGATGATAATGCCTTTAAAGTGAGTGTGTACAGTGCCTAACGAATTGTCATCGCCGTTTCAGTGACCGTTGTTCTTGTTTTCGTATTATTCACGCTTGGAAATGTCTGTTTATGTTCGCCATTTACGGGAAGTTTTATTTTTCTGTTACAATTCGAAAAAAATGCAGCTGAAGCGCTTCAAATGCTCTCAGAAACTCACGGTGATGCTGCTCTGAGTAAAAGAACGTGTCGGGAGTGGTTTCAACGTTTGAAAACTGGTGATTTCGATGTCGAAGACCGATGAACAACTAGAAGCATTGCTTGATGGAGATTCGTGCTAAACCCAAGAAGAGCTTGCCGAATCATTGGGAGTGAGTCAGAAAGCCATTTCAAAAAGTCTCGCTAAAAGAAAGCGGCCACAATATCATGAGCGACATGACAAAGTCATCCTCCAACACGACATTGCTCGGTCTCACTTCGCAAAAATGATCAAAAAGTACCTGGAAACGCTGAAATGGGAAGTCTTGCCCCACTCGCCGTATTCTCCAGATGTCGCCCCTTCTGACTTCCACCTATTCCGTTCGATGGCACACGGCCTGGCAGATCAACATTTTCAATCCTTCGAAGAGTTGGAAAAATGGATTGCTTCATGGATAGCGTCAAAATATGACATCTTTTTTCGAGCCGGGATCCAAAAATTGCCGGAAAGATGGGAGAAAGTTGTCGCTAGCGACGGACAATACTTTGAATAATACATCTGTAAGCACTTTTTCGCAATAAAACTTTTAATTTAGGAAAAAACGGCGGAAACAAAGTTGTACACCTGATACCAGTAGAGAGTTGAATATGAACTAATTTTCCATTTCGGTTGTTTGGCCCGCGATTCCACTCTGAATTCTTCGCTTTGCTAATAATGATCTCTAATTACGAATCATTCGGATAAAGTTTTTTCACTTTACACGCAGCGCATTAGAATGGCATATATGCTCCAGCGATAAAACCAGCGATAAAGTAAACCGATGAGCCCCATAATTTAGGTTTCGTTTCAGTTCGAAATTTAGATTAAGGAATGTTTTTGTCACTGTAGCAATTTGAATCTTGTGAACTTTGAGAAGATTAGAGAAGATGTCCCGCTACCGAAATTGAAAGCAACGGATGAACACGAAATCGTTACAACCCATCAAAATATCTGCAGATATCAGAACCCATCAAATATAACCCATCAAAATATCTCGTCAGATAGAAAGGTAGAAAAGCGAAGAGAAGTAACTCCGAGAACACTAGGAATATGAGGGATAACTTCAAGCGCAATCAGAGCCTTTCGATTTGGGACGTGGCAAAGAAAGGCCACTTTTTCCGTCTGAATCGTCAAGCATGCAACGAAGTGAGCCGTACCTCATGTTCGCATTACCAAACCGTTAAATAATACTTCAGGTAAATCTGGAGTTTTTCGTCGGTAAGTTCCACCTGGATAATCCGGTAAGGAGGTTTGACAAATTTGACAGAAGTTCAGAAAGCCAAACTGGCACCATGAATGGCCAAATTTGTAAAGAAAAATGCCACCAGAGAGCGCCGGCCGTCTTTCTCGCTGTCTCACTCTAGTTTGGCTGGATTAAGTAGCATGCCAAACTCGCCAAAGCTTCGATCAATAGAAAAAGTCCAGGTGACTATGAAAAGAAAACTCTTCCAAAAAGATAAGGAGAGGATGAAAATGTCTAATGAAGATGACGAAAGTGTTGCCCAGAATTTGATGAGTAGCGTCCAAAGTGCGGGCATTAATTAAAGAAAATTGAATAAACTAACTTTGCAAAAACATTGCTAATAGGCGTTTATTCATTCTAAAACAAACTGTTTAAAATAACCATCCTAAAGGAATTGTTGCATTTCTTTTTCAAGTCTTAATACGTCTGATCTGATTCCTAACAAATGTCAAGACAAAATGTTTACTCCAGAAAAGATGAATTCGGAGGGGATGATTGTTTCAAAGGGACTAAAAAGTCTAAACTCGATACGAAATGTTTCATTTCAACGCCATCATTGGAAACTAGCACCGAACCGTTGGAATACGAAGTGAAATATTTTGTCACAACAGACACTATGGGAGCGGGTCATTTCGCCGAATCTCCGTCGGAACTAGCGGACTCTTGCATATAAACCTGTAACCGCCTCGTTTGCCCGGTCTACTCAAAGCAAGGTTTCTATGCTTTAGTTAGATCCGAACGAGCGCTAGCGTGGTCGGACAGCACACGAATCAAAACGATGTGGCGAAGCCGCATTAGATATTTTTTCACTTAGTAAACGGAAGATACCACATGCATTTGCCCGGTAGGTACAACCTATGCAATTGCTTTGATGCTTAGTGGCTAATAGTCCACAAATTTTCTTAGGAACTCCGTTCTGAGGTTCATGAATCAATCTTTATTCAAAAGTACAAGAATCAATCTTTATTCAAGAAGTACAATTGTAGGTCAACCAAACAGTCGTTAACGTATTATCATTCATTTGTGTTTATTTTAAATCAAGTCCAATTAAAATATTTAGACAATTGCAGGAATCGGTGGAATGAACCTTTCGGCGAAATGACCATTTCGGCGAAATGACTTTCGGCGAAACGGCTTTCGGCGAAATGACCCTGATCCAGGCGCTATCAATGGAAAAATTTACAAAATTGAACGTCTCTAACATAACTTTCTGATTTGAGTGCAGCGAAATGGATTCAATTTTGCCGAGCAAACCTACATTAATAAAGAATATAATAAGAGCAGATGATAACCAATATTTTCATAAACATCGCTAGAGAATTCTTCTGAAAAAATCAAGTGTTGGGTCACATTCAGAAGACTTTTACTCTGATTTGTATCGAAACTTCATTCTGTAATTCCTGAACAAGCGGTCGGATCGGAATAAAATTCTTACACAGTTCAAAAAATTCTTGTGATATTACATCTTATAAAATGCACATAAATGAATCGTCGTATTTCACGCAAATGTATATTAAAGAACATGTAAAATTGTGTGATTTGAAAAACACATGGCTTGCAAATACAAAAGATCGGAATAAAGACTGTCCCAAAAAGTATGGACGCACTTTGATTTCGCTGTAAATAGTTCACAAGTGTTAGATATTCGAATATTATTCGATATACTGATAATATTAGACTACAACAACAGAATATTATTCTCAACAATTGCTACTTAGAAAATGTAGACTAGCACCTTCTTGCGAACGTTCCTCATTAAATTCCGTACAGACTTCGACAAGTTTTGACACTTTTTTTCCAATCTTTTTCGAACTTTCGAATGGTTTCAGCTGCCGAGACATGTTTCCTAAGATGTGCCTTCGTTAATGCCCAAAATTCCTCAATTGTTCGAAGTTGTGGGCAACTTGGTGAATTTATGTCTTTTGGGACGAAAGTGACATTTTTGGTAGTATTCTACCATTCTACCGTTGATTTCGAGTAGTGGCAAGAAACAAGATCTATCCAGAAGACAACTAGAAGGCTTCGAATCATGGGTAGAAGTCGTTTTTGTAAACATTCCGTGATGTATATTTCGCTGTTCATTGAAGCAGCGGTGTTGAGGGGTTTCGAAATCTTACCGTAGCTTCAAATTGCTTGCCAGACCATAGCTTTTCGACTTCAATCGATGTCTCGGACTGGTTTAACACTTGCCCTTCTCGCACCGTATAATGTTGTGATTCCGGCAAGGATTTGTAATCGAGTTTCACGTAGGTTTCGTCGTCCATGATTATACAGTTCAAATTTCCAGTAAGAATCGTATTGTACAGATTTCGAACCCTCGGCCCGATCGATGCTTCTTGTTTCGGACTACGTTTTGGTTGTTTCTGCTTCTTATAGATTCGAAGATTCAAACGTTCTTTAGCACGAAGAACATTTGACTTCGAAGCGCCCACTTTTTTCCCACTTTTTTGCCCGTTTTCGGTTTATCCCCAAAGGTGTTATCCTCACCGAACTTCCTGATTGTATTTCGCATGGCTTTTTCACTCACTCCTTCCATTTTTACTTCCTATCTCAGTTACAGTCCGCGTTCTGTGCACCATTTGTACACAAACAACTGCACAAGTGGTTAGAGAAGAGTGTAAACAACAGGACGCAGCCATAAAAACTGACAGATTCTGAACCATTGCGAAATGGCAGCGGTTTTTGGTAGCGTCCATACTTTCTGGAACAGTCTTTAGCAACTGCGCGACTTGAACCGAGAAACATTAGATCACAAAGCTAGTCAATTAATCGATTGAACCAAAGATTCAATTCGTATGGTACATAACACTCGGTCTTTCCGGCCTCGGTTCACAAGTTTCACAATGCTTACATATCCCTTCTAAATAAGAAAGGTAAAAAGCAATAAAAAAAAAAAGATAAGTGAAAAACGAAATCCGAAAAAGTTTACAGAAACTGTCAAATAAAGGAAATAAACTAACCGACCCCGACAAGTCAGATGAACCAAGGGACCCAAAAAGTAACAACACAATTAAATGAAATCAAACCAATAAAGTTATGAACGAGAAACAAACAATTTCGCCTAGAAACGCTCAACTGAAACACTAATTAATTGTTCGTGTTTGTGGAAACGCCTTGAACTCACTTTTTCTTCTGACAATTTTCAGCTTAAACGAAAAGTGGCATTCCTACGCCTGGGAAAATCAAAGAAATCGGTTACCAAAACCACAACTTACCAATTATGTCGATTCCAGAAAATCATTTATCCACCCGAGAGTGGAGTGAAAATTCGATTTTCAGCCTTCATAAGTTGAGTTCGAAACCAACAACACACACAGGCTATAATCCGTAATGAGCTCGGGCACGATCTGCTTGGCTGCAAATATCAAACCAAATTAGTCGAACAAGGAATCTTACTGGCAAGGGATCCGGTTGCCATTTCGGAACCATTCGGCGTTTGGGATTTGAGAACCCATACGAAGGTTTTCCTTTCCCCCAATGTACCAAAATCCAGGCAGCAGATGCGAAATTCAATAAGCGAACAGTTTTGAAAATTCACTTTGTTGTTTTCCCGTTGCCACCCCCGGCAGTCAATCCGGTTGGAAGAGATCTTTTGTTTGCCCACCCGCCAACCCCCCTCGCACCAGCCGTCAACCCTTTCCGGTCTTACCCGGGAGACGTTGTATTGGCACTAAATGAGGCAAGGTTTTCTTCCGGATTCGGGGCACGATTTCATTTTGATTGCGCACTATTGATATAGTTCTCCCGGTAGTGCCTTTTGCGTGGCCGGCCGACCAACCAACCGACCGACCGGGTGTTGATAGTGATGAAATTTTCGTCCAAATGTTGATCCGTTGGAGATAAACGGTTTAAATCCTGAGGGTTCCGAAGATGAAAGACCTCACAATCGAGACTGTTCCCGCCATTTGCCAGCAAATTTTTATTAATTTCCGAACAGAACCCGACCGCCTCGATTACTTTGGGATTCGTGATCGGATTATCCATCGTGCGAGAAGCAGTTTCGGTGGCAAGTTATACTTGCCAGGATACTTCATCACGAAAAACCGCTGTCGAGCGTGAAAATTTGCAAGTTTCAGCAGTAATCCATACCCAGGTCCCAGCCACCTGCCCCAGCAGACAGTAGTAAGTTTCTGCCTTCAGCTCGCCCATTTTGTGACTTGCCGAACCACCCACCCATCCCCACATACTTGCGGTATGTCTCACGATCCCAGCGAAAGTTTGTTACCTCACGAAATGTTCAAGAAGTGTGATTAATGCTCCAACCTCGCCTCAGAAACAATGGCAATTGTTCGAGTCGTAGCTTATAAAGCTAACGAACCGAAGGGAAACTTTTCCACGTGTGTTTTCACCGCACACCGAAAATTAAATTATTACAATTCTTGCAAGTCTCTTGTCTCCGAACACGTGGGTGTGAGTGTATGTGTGTGTGCGCGCTCCGTCTACCCATCTTAGTTTCAACCAGTGAGTCGAGAAGTGAAAATTTCACACTTGAGCGAATTTGTCGTCGTTTGCCCAAACTTTGTCAAAGTAAGAAACATCGGAATCGCATAACCTTCACCTGTTTCGGAAGGCGCGGGGGTACGAACTGCGGTACGGAGAGAGCAACTACAAAATGGCAACACAACGATGACAATGATCATCCTTCGGGGAGCACTAGAAGTCAGCAGGTGAACATTGGGGAAAACATGGCAGTTACCAATGGAAACCGATGATTAATTTTGATTACCGACAGGCTTTTAAAACAAATGTCAACTCCGGTGTGGTAAACATGGAAACCGCATTCTTCGACGGGGCAGGCCGGTTTCGAGGTTCGGGCAGCAACAAACAAACCTAATGGGATTTAGTTTTGATAGCGGTAAAAGCAACAGGGTTGCGCTTGTCCACCAACTAACCCATTAACTCCAGTTATAAATGTGGGACTGTTTAAAATGGGTAAAATGATTTTGTACAGCCATTCATTGTAATTATGTACACATTCGAAAAAAGAAGCCCAGGTTTGACAAATAGATGGCGTCATTGTTTCCTTCTAGCGTTCAGTAGATACATTCTTCAGGTGACATATGTCAAAATTTCATTGCACTCGGTTCATTTGTGTGTTAGTAATTGTGCTTTCAGTGAGCCTACTTCCGGAAAACTAGAAACAATAGAGAAATGGGTATGGGTAATGTCAGAGACATAACTGTAGAACGTCTATTCTTTCAAACTTCCGAATAGTGAACTGAATTCAGTTTCAAAATCTTTGTCAAGAATTCTGTTCCAGATTCCAGAAGTCTACGGAGGGGACTGGGAGCTTTAAAGTACCAGCTTTTGGTACACTTATAAAGCTTATGAACGGTCCGAAAATGCTATTGAAAGTCTACGAAATGTGAATCCTCAGTTCTTTTCAGAATTTTAATAAACGTGGATAATGTCACAGACATAACCGGATTGAAGCAAAAAACGAATGATTTTGGCTCGCTAAAACTCAACCTGTTCCCTTATAAAGCTTCGGCGAACGATAAATACTTGTAAGAATCTGACTAAATAGAATATTATATATCATATATATTATATGATATATAATAATAATAATGAATTTAATATCAAATATGATAACACACAACGAAATGATTCAGTAAAAACCATTCAAGCGAAGAGGTTGTGTTTCGATTGTACTGGCTCGTGAGTTAACGGCTGCTACCGAGACAATTCTAAGCTTCAGGTAGTTAAACTGCCCATAGCAAACGCAATATTCGGGGCGTTTCCCGACTGGAAAGCTAGCAACGAAGGCCATCCCGTTCATACGCACAGAGGTGTAGAAACACAGAGGTGCGAGAGCATAGAAGTGACGAGTCACAGAGGTGCCATCGCATAAAGGTGCGAAGACGAAGGGGTGCAAAGGCACAGAGGTGCTAAAGCAACCCAGTGCTGATCTACCAGGTACCAGAATTTGTACGCTGCGTAGGATCAAAAGAGACGGCATATATTGCGAGGTGCTACACTGCAAGCATCGCATTTGATCGCCACCAAGAGCAAAAGCACTGTACCTGGGGTCAGGTACAGGCAGCACAGCAAGTGCAGTGGTGTTCACAACGACGGCAGAGCAACTGAGATAGCAGTAAACGACAGAAGACTGCCAATTGGAAACAGCAGAAGACTTCCAATTGGAAATCGTTGGAAGAGCTTCACGTCGTTCTTCACGATAAAGGAACAGAGACATCAGCTACAAGGTAGATTTAATTTAATTTATTTTTTATTTCTTATATCTAAAATTTTACTAAACATAAGTTTTTATTTTGGTATTATTAATTTACAAAAAAATTTAATGTAATGGATGATCTCATGGAAGATCATCCGAATCCGATTCCGGATACTAGTAAGAGTTTAAATACTCCGAGGGCTAAACATTATCCACAGGGTACCACTGGGCCATGGATAGTCTATCTTCGAAAAAAAGAAAAGATTTTAAATTTGATGCAAATTACCAAGGATTTGACATCACATTTCTCTGAAGTTAAAGAAATATGTAAAGTTAATAGAGATAAAATTCGAGTTGTTGTCAATGACTTGAAACAGGCGAACGAAATTGTAACCTGTAAATTATTTGCTATTGAATATCGAGTTTACATTCCATCGAAGGAGGTGGAAATCGACGGTGTTGTGACTGAAGCAAGTCTGACGGCCGATGATTTACTTAAAAATGGAGTTGGTCGTTTTAAAAAATCCATGCTTGAGGGAGTTAAGATACTCGAGTGCAAGCAATTGTACTCAGCATCTATTGTCGATGGAAAAAAGTCGTATCGTCCCTCAGATTCGTTTCGTGTAACATTTGCCGGATCTGCGTTGCCTAGCCATGTCTATATCGATAAAATTCGTCTTCCTGTTCGGCTTTTCGTACCGCATGTTATGAATTGCACGAACTGTAAAAAATTCGGGCATACAGCTACTTACTGTAGTAATAAGTCCAAATGTATCAAATGTCAAGGGCCTCATAAGGATAATCTTTGCGATTAAGATGTTGAAAAATGTGTTTATTGTGGGGAGAGACCTCATGATGATCTTTCAGTATGCGCTGCATTTAAGTTGCGTAAAGACAAAATGAAGCTTTCTTTAAAAGCACGGTCTAAGCGCACATATGCAGAAATGCTTAAAACGGTCATACATGTCTCCCCCTTGGAAACCGAAAACGGTTTTTCAAATCTTATGCAGCCAGAGGAATCTGACTCCGACGGAAATAGTGAAGATACCTCGTTTGTCACTCCTCAAGGGTCTGTTAAGAGGAGATTAACAAACCACAAAATACCTAAAAAGACACCTAAAATTACATCTTCAAAAAAAGATCCCCGTGTTAAAGCTAAAAAGCCAAATTTAAAACCAAAAACTGTGCCTCCTGGTTTGTCAAATTCACAAACCAATCCAGAAACTAGCTCAAGAAAAGACAATAATCCAGTGGGCTCCGTTTCACATTCACCAGCAGGATTACTTAAGTTTTCGGAAATTATGGAATGGATTTTCGCAGCATTCAATATTTCTGAACCTCTAAAGACTATCATAACGGCATTCCTTCCAATAGCTAGAACTTTTTTGAAACAGTTATCAGCTCAATGGCCAGTTCTTTCAGGTTTTGTATCATTTGATGGATAATTTATCATCTGCCGCAAATGATTCAATCACTGTTCTGCAGTGGAATTGTCGAAGCATCATGCCAAAACTTGATTCATTTAAAGTTTTGTTGCATAGTCAAAAATGTGATGTATTTACTTTGTGCGAAACATGGCTTACATCAAACATAGCCTTAAATTTTAATGACTTTAACATTATACGTCTCGATAGAGACTCTCCGTATGGTGGAGTGCTTTTAGGAATTAAGAAATGTTATTCCTTTTATAGATTAAATATTCCTTCGACTTCTAGTATAGAAGTTGTTGCTTGTCAAATAAACATTAAATGAAAGGACATTTGCATTGCTTCAGTATATATTCCTCCAAGAGCTCAAGTTGGACAACGACAGCTTAATGAAATTGTCGAAGCCCTTCCTGCTCCACGTTTGATTTTAGGAGATTTCAATTCGCACGGAATGATGTGGGGTTCCGTTTACAATGATAGCAGATCATCCTTAATATATAATATTTGTGACAATTTTAGCATGACGGTACTAAATATGGGTAGCATGACACGGATCCCAAGACTCTTTGCTCGACTTCAATTCGACTAGATTGCACCTGGAAAGTATTTCCTGATTTACACGGTAGCGATCATTTACCAATCATCATCTCAATTAGC
Organism: Malaya genurostris; assembly: GCF_030247185.1. Classification (NCBI taxonomy): domain Eukaryota; kingdom Metazoa; phylum Arthropoda; class Insecta; order Diptera; family Culicidae; genus Malaya; species Malaya genurostris. The sequence goes on from NC_080571.1 coordinate 43,647,176, forward strand.
AGTAACAAAGGCATTGCTAATTCAGTTAATATTCCATATGATTTGACAAAAAAAATTGACTGGATTAAATACCAAAGTAATATTTCAAGTGTCTTAACTTCAATGGAAGAGCTCCCCCCACTTGAAGAATATGACTTCCTCGTTTGTTCGATTCTGGAGGCCGCAGAACAAGCCCAAACCAAACGATTTCTTGGTCCATCGTCTAACATAAGGCCTCCAAACCCATGGTGGGACAAAGAGTGCTCAGATGCTAAGCACGCGAAACAAAATGCCTTCAAGACGTTTTTGAAACGAGGAGGAGGAACTCCTCAGAATTTTGAAAAATTCTTGACTTTAGAAACCAAGTACAAGAGCATACTTCGGGCCAAGAAATGTAGCTATTGGAGACATTTTGTCGAAGGTTTGTCAAGAGAAACCTCAATGAGCACTCTTTGGAATACGGCCAGACGAATGAGGAATCGTAACGTAGGAAATGAGAGTGAGGAATACTCGAACCGATGGATATTTGATTTTGCGAGGAAAGTTTGTCCAGATTCTGTTCCTACGCATAGCATTATTAGGGAATCTTTTTCAAATAATGGTTCCATTGATAGCCCCTTTTCAATGATGGAATTTTCCATAGCACTCATGTCTTGTAACAATAACGCTCCTGGGTTGGACAGAATTAAATTCAACTTGGTGAAGAATCTGCCCGACCTCGCAAAAAGACGTTTGTTGGAATTGTTCAACAAGCTTCTTGAGCAAAATATTGTTCCACCTGACTGGAGGCAAGTGAAAGTTATCGCCATTCAAAAGCCGGGGAAACCAGCTTCCAATCACAACTCATATAGACCCATCGCGATGTTGTCCTGCATCAGAAAATTGTTCGAAAAAATTATTCTACGACGTCTCGACACTTGGGTCGAGACGAACGGTTTGTTGTCAGATACTCAGTTTGGCTTCCGTAGAAATAAAGGGACGAATGATTGCCTTGCATTACTTTCGTCTGACATCCAAATTGCCTTCGCTCAAAAGCAACAAATGGCATCTGTATTTTTAGACATTAAAGGAGCATTTGATTCAGTTTCCATTGATGTTCTTTCAGACAAGCTTCACCAACATGGACTCCCAGCGGTTATAAATAATTATTTGCACAACCTTTTGTCAGAGAAACGCATGCATTTTTCACATGGCGATTTGGTAACATTCAGAATTAGCTACATGGGTCTACCGCAAGGCTCTTGCCTCAGTCCGCTCCTCTATAATTTTTACGTGAATGACATTGACAGCTGTCTAGTATCCCCATGTACACTAAGACAATTGGCAGATGATGGCGTAGTTTCAGTTACTGGACCCAAAGCTATTGATCTGCAAAAACCATTGCAAGATACCTTAGATAACTTGTCCGTTTGGGCTGTCCATCTGGGTATCGAATTCTCTGCGGAGAAAACAGAGCTGGTCGTCTTTTCAAGAAAGCATGATCCCGCGCAACTTCAGCTTCATATGATGGGAAGAATGATCCAACAGGTTTTGACTTTCAAATACCTCGGGGTGTGGTTTGATTCCAAATGCACGTAGGGAGGACACATTAGGTATCTGATAACAAAATGCCAACAAAGAGTAAATTTTCTTCGAACGATAACAGGGTCTTGGTGGGGTGCTCATCCGGAAGATCTAATAAAATTGTATCAGACAACGATACTTTCAGTGATGGAATATGGATGCGTTTGCTTTCATTCCGCTGCAAACTCTCATATTATCAAATTAGAGCGAATTCAATATCGTTGTTTGCGAATTGCTTTAGGCTGCATGCATTCGACACATACAATGAGTCTTGAGTTCTGGCGGGAGTTCTTCCATTGAAGGATTGTTTTTGGGAGCTTTCATCGCGAATGCTAATAAGATGTGAGGTACTGAATCCCCTAGTTATTAATAACTTCGAAAGGCTAGTTGAGCTTCAATCTCAAACAAGATTCATGACTGTATATTTTAACCATATGTCACAGGAAATCAACCCTTCAAGATATATTCCTATCCGTGTCAGCCTCCTAAATGTCCCTGACTCAACTTTATTTTTCGACACATCCATGCAGCGCGAAGTGCGTGGAATTCCGGAACACCTACGCTCGTTGGAAATCCCAAAAATATTTACAAGTAAGTTCAGGCATATCGACTCTGAGAAAATGTTTTACACGGACGGATCGCGAATTGAAGAGGCTACTGGGTTTGGTATATTCAACAATAATGTTTCGGTCTCCTTTAGGCTTCAAGAACCTGCATCTGTTTATATAGCAGAGTTAGCAGCAGTTCATTATAGTTTGAGTATAATCGTCACATTATCTCCAAACCATTATTTTCTTTTCACAGATAGTCTGAGTGCAATTGAAGTCATTCGCTCAAACGCTACTGGCAAAAGTGAACCGTTTTTCTTGGGCAAAATAAAACAGTGTCTGAACGACATATTGAATAATAATTATCAAAGAACAATAGTTTGGGTCCCGGCTCATTGCTCCATTCCAGGCAATGAAAGAGCCGATTGTTTTGCCAAACGTGGTGCTATTGAAGGTGAAATTTATGAGAGACCGATTGCTTTCAACGAATTCTATAGCTCGTCTCGCCAAAGAACACTTGCCAGCTGGCAATCTTCTTGGGATAAAGATGATCTGGGTCGGTGGATGCACTCAATTATTCCTAAAATATCGACAAAAGCATGGTTCAGGGGACTGGATGTGAGTAGGGACTTCATTCGTGTGATGTCCAGACTCATGTCCAATCACTACACGTTAGATGCACATCTCCTTCGAATTGGACTTTCCGAGACTAATCATTGTGCTTGTGGCGAAGGTTACCGCGATATTGACCATGTCGTTTGGACATGCGTGGAGTATCGTGATGTCAGATCTCAACTAATAAATTCCTTGCGTACCCAAGGTAGACTATCCAATGTCCCAGTTCGCGACATTCTTGCTTGTCGTGACGTTCCTTACATGAAACTTCTTTATTATTTCATTAAGTCCATTGGAGTTCCAATTTAAATTTTATTTTATGTTAGATTGTTTTCTCTTCCATGAGTTCAATCAATAGCCAGCTATCTTATATTAAATAAAAGTGATGAACTGATACAAACAAACCTGAAATAGTTATAAGATCATGTACAAAATAAATGTATTTCATTTAATGTAATTTATAATAGCAACTCGCTTGATAAAAACAGTGTTTAGATTAACTAATGAATACCAACATACTCATAGGATATTCGAAATGTATTAGGTTTAAAGTACTATGTATTGTAGATGCCACGGCGAAGAAAAACTTATGTATATTGCCTATGAAATAAACGTATTTATGAAAAAAAAAACACACAACGAAAGAGTAGGAAATAATAGAAATAGTTCTTCACAATAATATGCATGCATATTATAAGCACTTAAATTAGGGTTAAGCCAGAGTGGATGCGATGCGAACATTAAAGGATTTAAATTTCATTAATATGTTTGCAGCCAAACTTAACATGTATTCTAGGGTAAACACGAGACGTTGCTTATTGATAAGAGATTTTCAGTGCGACAAACAACGAATCAAATTTCCTAACTTATTTCCCGTCATGGCGGAAGAAGATAAGTTGATTGATATCAAAGCTCTGATTGAAGAAGTCTTGGCGTGTACAATCGGTAAACTCTAATAAAATTAGATTCGGAATTCATTGTGAATTCCTATTCTACGCGGAATCAGTAGTTGCATTTGAAACTCACAATGAATTCCGTCTCCAATTTCGGACAACCTAACTGAGCAGCAGTGTTTTCTCAAACACCGGGCTCCCATGAAGCTCCGACGACTTACACTGCTGGTAACGCAAATCGCGGTTCAAAAGTGTTTTCCCAATGAAGTTACTTTACACCATTCTGCTATTCGCTTCATTCCAACAGAACTAGTAAACCTTTGATGTAAGTTTACTGTGTGCCCGGCTGAAACTATTCTTCGGCACAATTCTGTTGTTCGGCGCTCGCTTCATTCCAAAAGTGATGAAAAAAGTGGAATGCTCATCTTTTATATCGATAAAGCTGTACAGCAGCAGATATTTTGTTCTCCCCCTTTGGATGCGTTTGGCTGATGTTGACAAGGGTTAAATAGGTTAACAAAAAAGATTTTCAGTAGTGGACTGTTGAAACACTTCAATGTTGTTGCAATACATGTCTGAGTTAAAAAATTTAGATTTTTATGGTTGTTAGATCATATAATACCTTCTACAGATCATGGAGCTACTGACTTCCAAAAATTATAGCTGAAAATCTAACACAAACACGCGTCATGAGCTTTGCTCTCTGATATTCGGTGATACGAAACATTCCAGAAAATTTTATTGATTATGTCATAGAACTAAAAATTCTATCATCAAATGTGATCATATTTCTGATGGCATGTAGCAAAAATTATGTTGATACGTTAGATACAACAATAGATATTCACGATCAAAAACTCATCACTCTCCCAGAGGGTAAATTTTGAAAAGGCTCCCCATAGTAAAGTAAGTCGTATTCACGACAAAAAGCATGTTTTGATCCATTTAGTGGTGTAATGATGCCTTTCTCACATTTTCATAAACGTTACTTTGAATTTTAAAAATAAAAGTGAGAAAGTCTGTTTGTGAATAAACCAAGGATGGCTTTTATCGTTCCAAAGAACGCTCACTAGCAACTCTTCACACGATTCAATCAGTGCCATCAGAGAGAGACGGATATAATCGCAGCAAGAAGAAAGCCTGCATGTTTTTTTAAACATATAATAGACAGCAGTGCGAGAGCGAATTTCTCTCGATGACCTGTCTGAGAATCAAAGGTTAGCTCGCTGCTGTGGGGATTCTCTCTGAAGCATCAAACGGCCGCTTATTCTCGTTTCGCGATCCGATTCTATATGGGCAGTGGATAATTGCGATAGAATCATTTTACTATTGCCGCTTATTCTAACTATGTGCATATAACCTTTGTATAAGTAGTGTCTATGAAAATGTATGTGAATGCTCCACACAAGGGTTTTGAAATATTGTAATCTAGTATGAGAATCATTAAGTCGATTCACCGATTCCATCTTGCTATAATTGTCAACTTGCGTCTCTCTTGGTAAATTCCACACAGCAACGATCATATTCAGACTGTGAAATTTTTTTAAGGGTGTGAAATACTAAGAGTATGAAGTGGAGCGAAGAAATGTATCAAAATTCTTTCGCGGTTCATGCATTGAGAGACACGAGTTCTTGTAGCATCTTCTACCGGATTGAAAATGTTGTATACAATAATGATAAATATTGAGCAGCTTCTGTCAAGTTTTCGGCAATCACCAACACTGGCAGAAACCGAGCTTCCCTTTCTAATTAGTAAACACTTTTGAGCCAAAGAAGAACTTCTCCATTTCTGTATAAAATGTTCAAAACGACGTATGTAACAATGAGAGATTCTCTTTGTTTACTTTCTCTTTTGATTATTACGGCACTCTTAGCAATCTTCTCTCCAATTATTTACCGATAGTAATAACTAAAGCTATCATCTTTTAATCTGCTCTGGAGAAATTACCGTAAACAAAGAGAATCTCTCATTGTTACATACGTCGTTTTGAACATTTTATACAGATTTTTTTGCATCGTCTTTGTAAATGCCAATCATCACGATGACTGGATTCCACACGGAGGACCCTTCTATCATAAAATTGCTATATCGCAGTTTTTGATTTTTACGATAGTTAATTTAACTAATTTCTTTTTGATTCAACCAATATGGTTATTGGGTTGCATATCACAATGCCAAATCAACAACTTTTCTAGTTGAAATCTGTTCGCGTCGCTTCAAAATGTCAATGAAAACAACATCGATGGTTAAAGCGTTTGGTGAAATTGTGTTCGTTCGATTTGAGAAATTTATGATAACAAGTGTTTATCTAACAGCGGTGTTGTGATAAAGTTAACCTTGTTTAAGATGAAAAAGATTTGGTGACAAATTAGAAAAAAGTTAATGAATGATCATCTCGTAATCTTTCAGGTATGCTCAAAAATTTCCTGCTTCAAATTCGTACATTGATTTACTTCGAGCAGACTGTTTTACTTCCAGCTGTTTCATGCCGATGATGATGTTCATGCATTAGCAATAAAACGCTTTTACACATGAATTTAATTTATAAAAGTAACAGGAGCGAAGGGTTTCAAACACACAGAACGCGATGCGATTGAATGGCGCGTTGGAATCGCCGTCGCAAAATTCCAATTCCCAGCGGTTGATGCACCCAAGCTCATATAAATTGACTAAAATTATCAGTGCATAACTTTAGTTCAACCGTTTGAAGGCATCATCTTTCAATACTCATTTTAGGTAAATTTAATAATTTCGCTAATTTACTCCCCCCTCCGGGCACTTCTGCTGATTAAAAACGTTTTTCTACATGAATCATTTCCGATCGAATCAGAAGTATTTTTTTAGAATTTAGATCTTTACTGATCTCGACTTGACATGATCATGATCATACAAAAATCAAAATCTCTTAGAGATCAGATCGTTTCTGATTTAGTAATGATAATTTATTCCTTGGTTAAGATCACTAAAAATCAGCAGTGATCGGTGGTTTTCCCAATTATTACATGTCAATATAAAATACTGTTTATATTTTAACAACGACCGAACTTATCTCAAATAGATCATGACGTGTATCAGTAGGTATATTTTGATTATTTTCGCAAATCAAAAACATTGTTCGAGTTGATTCAACTATTTGCATTGTCTAAAACTAATAAAACCGATTTATTTTTCAACTAACAGAATTTTGTTTCAATAACAACACCAGTTATTTCAACGAAAATATTTGTTGAAATTGAAAGGTATGTGTCCTCACTAATTGACAGCATTTTTTTTCAAACAGTTAAATTAGTCGTTTCAACCATCGTTTCTGCTAATCGAAAAACAAAAATGACAGTTTAGTCAAAACAACAATCGATTAGTTGTACCAAATTTTAACCAATCGAATTCAGAAAATCAACTCATATTCTGGTTGAAATGGGATAGCGGGTGGTTCCGTGCATGAGTTTAAAATCGAATTTCTACCGCATCAACTATATTTGCCAGATTTAGCCCCAAGAGATTACCGAAATAACTTAATAAACATCGAATGATTCCAGACTGGTTTTCGAACATCAATAAAAGAGTAGAATAGCATTTGAAATTAAAATTTATGTTACAACGATTTTTAAACTTCAATCAAAATCTTTTTATAAAGATATGAAAAACTAACTACGAAACTACCCTACATTCCAAATGCTCTAAAATAATCTATGTATGCTGAGTTCTTATTCATAATTATTTAGAATTATTAAATACGGGAAAGGGAGCAAAGCGGAGACTCGGGTAAAGCGGGGTTTGCTTAATATCGCTTCTAGATTATGTTGCCAATTACCGAAAAATAAACGGAATTTCATTTTGAAATACCCTCGAACTTTATCAACCACGTTTTTCGTCAATTTTCTTGTACAAGAATTCTATTTATGACACTTGTGATTCTGTGCGTCGTCGTTATAACTCTAGTCTAACATGTTGACAACCCCAAAAACTCCCATCGAATATATCGGTGCCCGAGAATCCCATTCCGGAAGTACAACAAATATAGGTCGAAATCCTCCAGAACGGATTTCACTCACTATTCTCCGAGATGGCTCAAACGATTTGAAAGTGTATTTTAACTTTCAAACCGTCATTTAGTCCGATGCTGCCAAAAAATCTTATTTTGGCTCGAAAATATTTAGAATTTTAACCTACATCACGTCCGAACGCTTTGCCCCTTTTCACCTAATGGAAATTATAATATTGTCGCGATTGGTGTTCAATCCATATACACTCAAGGCTCCTTTTATGCGGTTTTGTATGCAGATCTTATGTGAATTTTCAAAATTTCCCGAAAAAAAAGTTTAAAATATACTTATTTTGAAGACATCTTGTAAAGAATCTTAAATAATTTGAAAATGCTTAGCAATTCTTCGGAATTGGAAGACATCTTGCCACAAAAAAAGGCGGGTGAATAATGTCAGAGACGTAGCTGATAGACATGACTATGCACATAACTGGCATGCTTCTGTCATGCTTCCGAATACCGATAATCGTTCGTATTAACTGATTAATTGTGCGAATTTTGCTACATTTTTTCCACCGCTTCTAGTACGACTTTTTGACGACAAACAAAGTGGCGTGCCTTACAATATATATATCGTTTAATAATAAAAAACCTGTTTATGTAAATGGCGAGCGCTACCGTGTTATGATCGCTGATTTTTTTTGTCCACAATTGAAGAATTGGACATGCCTGACATGTTGTTTCAACAAGACGGTACCACATCCCAAACGGCACGCGAAATAATGACCAAATCGAAAGCCGCCTTCGTTGAACAGCTTATCTCACGTTTTGGGCCCGTCAATTGGCCGCCTAGATCGTGTGACTTAACGCCTTTGGACTATTTCTTGTTATCATGCTAAGGCACAAGGATAAACCAGCAACGATTGACGCACTGGAAGCCAATATTGAAGCATTAATTCGTAAAAATCCGGCCGATATATTGCAGAGAGTGTGCCAATGGGCCATCTAAAGCGGAGCCGTGACCAACATTTGCATTGCTGAAGTTAAAAGCCTAACGCATCTTCTTTGTTGGGTTAACTAGCAGTTTTTTATTTATTGCACATGTTTAACCGAGATATTTAAAAATCCGCTCAAGCTAACTCAACGAATGAATCGGACATCAGGAAAACTTTTTTTTTTATTAAAATGTGCAAATATATTTGTTATAAGAAGCGGTATGATTTTTTTAGTCTAAAAATCATCTTAGTTATACATAAATAGTATACACCATAATTAATCAAGATATGCATAGAAAACTAATTAGATGAACCAATACAGTCTGTGTCATCTCTGTGAAACAAATTGAACAAAATGGTCGAACAAAATACTTTGGCAGCTGGTATTTAAAGTTTATATTTGAATATTTGTGCGCCACTTTCGGGGTAATGGCTTTCGGCGAAACGCAACAAGCGAAATAGAATGCCATCATTCCGTTCCTACAAAGTAAAACAGTTTCGATGAAGCCAACCAAGCAGTCGAAATGAAGAAAAAAAAACAAAAAAAAAACTAGATGAGAAACAAGTGGTGAGATGAGATAGAAAAAAACTTCACCGAGATGACATGGGTTTGAAAAAGTGAAAAGTCATACTCGAATGCTATATGATTTGTTGTTAATCAAGCATACAAGCTGCATCGTACAGGACAATAAAACATACAAGGAAACTGATTTTTAACCAATTTCTTGATTTAATCAAAACTGCGACAGACAGAAGAAGCCTAGAGTTTAAATTTGAAAACAAATTATGGAAACCATTGCAAAAAAAGTATTTAGTTTGGAAAGACATGTGTACGTACGGTAAAATTAACCAACCATTTATCTCAACCGAGAATATTAAAATAACATCTAAAAGTGTCTTAAAAACTGATATTTTCATCTAAAAGTGCTTCAACAACTGCCCATTGTCACGTCTGATGAAGCATTCACAAAACTTCCTTTTTCGGTTCGATTTGGCATAACGCCACTACGAAGAACCGGTACGAGCAATCTGTCAAGAGCTCCGATTGGTGACGAAAATTACTGTGAGAAAATGGGACGAGAGTCAAAGTCAAGGTTCAAAACTTCATACCTAAGTGGCTTTTTCAAACTGAATTTTTCAGCAATGTTTCAAGTAATTTTTTTTGAAGTAGTTTTTTCAGCAGTTTAAAGAGAAGTAGCAGCAAATATGTTGATGAGCAGCAATTTTCAGCCGTTTTCTAGCAAATATTTCCTAGCAGTTTTACGAGCAGATGTTGTCAGAAGTTGTTTGAAGCAATATTTCTGCGCAGTTTTTCCGAGCAGATTTTTTAAACTGTTTTGAGCAGCATTTTCGAACAATTTTCAAGCAAATTTTTTCAACCGTTTGTTCTAGTCGTTTTTTTTGAAGCAGTTTTTTAAGCTGTTCAAAGTAAATTTTTTCTATTAGATGTTTACAGCAGTTATTTCTGAGCAGTATTATCGAGAAGTTTTTAACGCAGCTGTTTCTGGTAGTTGTTCAAATGCAGTTTCACAACAATTTTTACGAATAGCAGTGATATTTTCAACACATTTTTTTTAGAATTTTTTTGTAACAGTCCTTCTGAACAGTATTTTAGAGTAGTTTTTCCAAGTAATGTTTTTGAGCAGTTTTCCTAGCAATTTTTTTTCGAGCAGCTTCAGAACAGTTTTTTCCAGCAATTTTTCAATCAGATCAAGTGTTTGTGAGCAGTATTTTCGAAGCCGTTTGCTCTACTAGTTTCTACCGAGCAGCGATTAACAGTTTTTTTAAGCAGTTTAAAGAGAAGTTTTTCAGTAGTTTTTCGTGTAGCAATTTTTTTTAGCAATTTTGCAAGCAGTTGTATTTTTTGCGCTGTTTTTCATGAAAATATTTTGAGCAGTTTTCGCTCATTGCTTTTCGGGACGATATTTTCAGATAGATTTTTCAGCAGTTTTTTTCTGGTAGTAATTTTCGAGCAGTTCAAAGAGAGGTTTTTTTTACTAGCTAATATGGTAACGAGTAGCTACTTTTAGTAGTTTTTAATTGCAGTTTTTCTATCAGTATTTCGATGAGATGATTTCAGCAGTATTTTCGAGGAGCATTTTTGAGCGATTTTTCCGAGCAGTTTTTTTGAGAAAATATTTTCAGCAGTTTTTTCTTGAAGTATTTTTTTTTTTCGAGCAGTTTTGAAAAGGTCTTCTCAACTGTTTTTCCTAAGAACTATTTTTGGTATTAAAAATTCCGCATCGTTCTGCGTACTATGAAGAGAAATCTATAAATATATGTTGCAAAATATTTCTTTGCCTAATGGAAACCAGTAGTGAGGTCCATTGAGGTGATGACTGGATTGTATATGCGTCCGTCCGCTCGCTGGATTGTCGCTATTGCTTACTCTTCAGTACACGAGGCAGGGTGTCAATTTAAAAATGCAAAACCAACCGCTTAACCTTTTTCTGTCATAATTTTGAATGCTTATAACACAGCCGGCAAAGAGTATTGTAATTCGAACTTAGCCCGGTCCTGCACGGTTAACGGTCGTCCATCGAATTTCTTGATCGAATGAGTTCAGTAACATTCCTGGGTAGCTCAAATGTTACAGAGCATTTCCACGAAGAGATGAGGGCTCTGGTTTTTAGCCCTACATGAAGAGAACACTGGTTAGCCAATTTTCGCAGTCATAAATTTTTATTGTGGATAACAGGTAAAAGTCTAATTACCTTTTCTGTTTCAGAGAACATCGTTGGAGTCAAAACCATTGAAAAAATAAACCTGCTAACACACAGTGGTTGAGTATTTACCAACGTTGACTAGTCTCGTTAAGCCCACTCGCCTTGTAGCAAGCAGAGAAAACAAGTGAAAATGTTTCTTCCCATAAAAGGGATAGCGAGCAAAAGCGAATCCGAAAACTAAACCAACCGGAAAAATACATTCTTTCATGTTCCGAACGCCTCGACAATAATGAGTGTATTTTCTGCCATGTTCCCGGAAGGTAATTATCTCGAAAAAGCTACAACTTTGTTCTAAGCTCGCAACGTCAACTAATTTTAGGAACTCTGTGCAAGTGAACTGCATTGAATGGAAATGTTGGAAATGGGCTTCCCAAGCAAAAAAGGCAAAATGTTTCTGTCTAGAAATTGACTATTCAAAATGGAACAAACTGCTTTCGACACCCGTCGGAATAATATTATGGTAAGGTCTCAGGAAAGGATGACAGCTGATGTTCAAAGAAAAGGATCGAATATTCGCGAGAAAATAAATTAGCATGATTCACTTCCCAAAGAAACCAGTCCTGAAAGGCAAACTAGTTAATCTTTAAGTTCCCCCATTCGACCCTGCTGTGCCCTTCCAGTCAAATTAAACACATCGGAATAAACACTAAACACTAAAGCAGCGAACCAGAAACTGTAATTCGCTGTGTTCACACTCGACATGCACACAAACCGAATCTTGACACTCTGCCAACAGCCTTGGTTACCGACCGACTTGAGAAAAATCCGAAACCACTTTCCATTCTGAAGCACCGACTGTGTGGTTGTACCATCACAAAAACACACACACGACAAGGTTCTCCGATTTCCACTTGCTCCTCCCGGACTGGGGAAAAAAATACAATACCTAAAGAAATAAGACACCGCAGAGTACCACAATGCGATGCGAATGTTGGATTGCAGTGGTTCGATGCACTTTTTCGGATAATTACCCCTCGAAACGGGATTGCAGCAACCGTGTTGGCATGAATATGATTTCGTACTTGAGACGGGAAAGAAGTTTGTAGTTTGGCAATAAAACGAAACCGTTGCGGTGGTCCGTTGTTTATTTTGATTGCATTCATTTAATTAAAGTTGATTTGAGAGCTATGATGTTCTATGAAGCAGTGATTCCCAAACTGGTCAGCCCAATACAACCCACTAGTGGGCATTAGCTTATTTTCAGTGGGTAGTAAACTCAAAATACTTAAAAAATCTTTCCGAAAATGCGCTGAGTAAAATGTATTCATGACAAATTTATATAGACATGTGGGTAAAGACTGTCCCAGAAAGTATGGACGTAACCAAAAACCGCTGCCATTTCGCAATGGTTCAGAATCAGTCAATTTTTATGGCTGCGTCCTGTTGTTTACACTCTTCTCTAACCACTTGTGCAGTTGTTCATTCGTTTTCATTAGTTTGTTTCGAAATGCGTGGACCTTCAGCAGAACAATGTCGAAAAATTGTGTACAAATGATGCACAGAACGCAGACTGTCACTGAGAAAGATAGCAAAAATGGAAGGAGTAAGTGAAAAAGCCGTGCGAAATACAATCAGGAAATTCGGTGAGGATAACACCTTTGATGATAAACCGAAAACGGGTCGAAAAAAAGGTCCTGCTAAGCCTCAGTTGGATAAACATATACTGAAGGCGTTCGAGCAAAAGAAGGAGGTTTCAATTCGGGATGTGGCCAAAAAAGTGGGCTCTTCAAAGTCAAATGTTCTTCGTGCTAAAGAACGTTTGAATCTTCGAACCTATAAGAAGCAGAAACAACCAAAACGTAGTCCAAAACAAGAAGCATCGATCAGGCCGAGGATTCGAAAGCTGTACAATACGATTCATGCTGAAAATTTTGAACTGCATAATCATGGACGACGAAACCTACGTGAAACTCGATTACAAATCCTTGCCGGGACCACAATATCATACGGTGCGAGAAGGGCAAGTGTTAAACCAGTCCGAGACATCGATTGAAGTCGAAAAATTTGGTAAGAAAGCTATGGTCTGGCAAGCAATTTGTAGCTGCGGTAAAATTTCGAAACCCTTCATCACCACTGCTTTAGTGAACAGAGAAATATACTTCTACCCATGATTCGAAGCCCCAAGGATCCTGTTGTCTTTTGGCCAGATCTTGGTTCTTGCCACTACTCGAAATCAACGGTAGAATGGTATACTACCACAAATGTCACTTTCGTCCCAAAATACATGAATCCATCAAATTCCCCACAACTTCGACCAATTGAGGAATTTTAGGTATTAACGAAGGCACATCTTAGGAAACATGTCTCGGCAGCCGAAACCATTCAACAGTTCGAAAAAGATTGGAAAAAAGTGTCAAAACTTGTCGCTAAGATGTCTGAACGGAATTTAATGAGGAACGTTCGCAAGAAGGTGCGCCAGCTAGTCTACAATGGCTAAGTAGAAAATGTTGAGAATAATATTCTGTTGTTGTAGTCTAATATTATCAGTATATCGAATAAAATTTGAATATCTAACACTTGGGAATTATTTCTAGCGAAATCAAAGTTCTTCCATACTTTCTGGGACAGTCTTTACGCATGTATTTGTGATGGTTTTTTATGCTCAGATCACAGCATGCTGTGCGTTTGGCTGTCAGTTTTCGTTTGTTTGCTTGTTTGCGCGGTTGAAATTCTGCGTTTTCAAAATGTCGCGTATTGAAAAGAAAGTGAAAATTAAGATTCTGGACACATGGCTAAGTGAGAAGGGTATTACTATGCGAAAATTGGCGAAGCGGTTTGGAATTCATCATGCTAGTGTTGAAACCATCATTAATAAGTTTGAGGAACACTATTCTTTGGAAGAGGAAGAGTCAGAAAACCCGGTTCTTCCAACACGAAACTGGATCAGAAAGTGGATGTAGCGTGCACGACGATGCTACCAATATCAGTCTGTCTAATCGCTCCACCTATCCGAACAAATGGTTTAAGCGCCACCTCTTTCGAGGACCACTTGTCGTGCCTAGGGTTGCCCGACCAGAAACCCAGCCTCAGAGCGGGTCGTTATAAAAGAGTTTAGGGGAACGATCTGGCAAACACAACCGATCCGAAAGGTACTCAGTTCAACAATCAACTATACCGCAACAAAACCCAAGAAATTCGTGTCTCTATCCAGATAACCTAAGAACACCAACTCGCGCGTATCATCACTGGAGGAAATCGTCCACCCAGAACCCTAAACCGTATCCGAAACGCGAGTGGTGGGACTAAGATTCCCAAGTAGTCCAACTCGGAGTAAACCACAAAACTACACAATTACTACGACGCGAAACATGAGATACCTCCTCAAACCAGTAACATCTGTTTAACTATAGCGACTATCTTCCTGAATAATATAAACACATCTTTTATCGAAAGAACAGAAACATTTTTATATTTATTGAGTTAACTTTAGCAATTCGTAATCCTAACCTAGGTTTCCATCTCGGTGTTGCCTATACTAATTGGTACCTAACTGTGTGCGGGTGGATATCTAGCTCTCTTCGTTAAGGTGCCATAATACTAGATTTAAAGCTCACTTTTAGGTGGGTGTCTAGGCTACCCTCTTTTTAACCATGCGCATGGATTTAATTTAAAGCGTACTTACAGCTTTCTTCGCTGCTACCTGCTTGTATTGCGACGCTCCGCCGAATGATGACGATCCTGGCGTCGATACGGATGATTCTGCGCTGACGGCGTTTCAGTATGCCGACGCCGGAGCGGGTTTACGGTTGGACGTCCTTCGTGGGTAACTGCTGACAGTGTCGGAACGCCGGACTGCTGTCAGCAACAAAAAACATGCACACCGGTTGGTTGTGACTGATGGGTCTGATGGGCGGAAAATGATGAACCCCTTCTGGCGATTTTGACGGAGATTGCCAGAATTTCCAAGCCAGAGCGTGGGGTCTAGAGCGCGTCGCTGGATGAAGAACGGTGCGGCGAGCCGAAGAGCGTCTAAAGTAGGGAATAAAAAACCGTCGCACGGCTACACGACGCCGTGAGTTTATTGTATCGTGATTGAATAGCACCATTGTAAATTACCTTTGTTATAATTTCCTTCCAACGCACACGATCTTTTCCCGCACTTTCTACTGCTAATATTAACGCAACACCTAAGAACAGAACTATTACCAATTTTTAAAGACATCTCATGTTTGAATTTAATACCTTCTAACACGCACCGCGGAACAAAAGTAAAAACACGCACTCTAGCCTCTTTCACGGTCTAGATGGAAATGGATCAGACCTTTTCCTAAAACCCTCAGAATGCCGAATTTCAGTCTTAGCTAACCGGAAGTACGTAATTTTACCGAAGTAAGATTCGTATTTTCGAAAACCGAACTTCTTGGACAATAGTTTTAAGATTCGTTAGCTCATTCCCTCTCGAATCTTATGCATCCAACCATCTCGCGCCAATACCCTTTTTGCGTTCAAATCGTTATCTGGCGAACATTGATAAGACTACGCGAAAGAGGACTCTTTGGAGGCTGAAACCTAACCATTCGTATTGGTTTTGCAATATAGTGAGACCGATCGGTTGTATAAAGAAGAGAAAAAGTTTGTATGCGCAAAGAAATGTAGATTAGCCGCCGGTGTTCATTCTTCATCTGATTAGAGATGCTTTACTTTTTACACGGAAGGGAATTATTTCAAGCGGCGGCTGACTTATTTCAATCATGACAAACGTGACTGCTACATGGAAGAACAAATCAATGTCAATACGTGATTTGGCAAAAAAAAGCAGGAACGAGTGTCGGAATGATCCAGCGTATCAAGAGGCGAAATCACCTGAAGACCTACAAGAAGCAGAAAATCTCGAAACAAAGTGTAGAACAGAAGAAGCGAGCAGCGACTAAGGCCCGGAAATTTAATTCGCGTCTTTTGCAGTGTCCGGATGCATGCGTTTTGATGGACGATGACTTATGTAATGGAGAACTCAAAAACCCTTCCAGGTCCACAATACTTTACTGTCGTCGTTGGGGAGGATGTGAGCGATGCGAACAGGTCAATTCAAGTGGAGAAATTCGGTCGAAAGGTACTGGTATGGCAAGCCATATGTTCCTGTGGTTTGAAGTCAACCATTTTTTACACTACCGAAACTATAAATGCAGAACTCTATCAATCTGAGTGTTTCAAGAACAGATTGCTGCCTTCATATAAGAAGCATAGTACACCTCCACTGTTTTGGTCGGATTTAGCGTCGGCTCACTATGCCAAAACCACTCTCAATTGGCTTGCGGGAAATGGTATAAATTTCGTTGAGAAAAATATCAATCCACCAAGCTGCCCTCAGCTTCGACCCATCGAACGTTACTAGGCAATCGTGAAGAGGGCCTTCAAGAAGACTGGTGAGGCAGCTGGGAACATGCAGGAATTAAAACAAATGTAGGCTAAAGTGCCCAAAAAATGCGATGCAACACTTGACCGGAACTTGATAAAGAGCGTTCAATCAAAAATTCGAAAATTCGTAAAGGAATAACTTAAACTTCATCCGGTTTTCATTATACTCAAGTTTAACCTCGTACAATAAAGGATCAATTTTTAGTTTAAATAAAATAACGTTTTGCCTTTCTCTATAGAAAGATATTAGAATTGCTGGAAAAACCGACTTTCGAACGGAGCCTCGGAGACCCATAGTTTATATACCATTCGACTCAGTTCGACGAGATCGGAAAATGTCTGTGTGTGTATGTGTGCGCAATTTTCGAAGATGTTTCAACGCGCTCAATTTTCTCAGAGAGGTTTGAACCGATTTTAACAAACTCTAACACTCCAAATAGCAAGCCTCAAAAAAAGTTGGAACGGCAACTTTGAGCTGTCATAGCTCAGCTGTTTTTCAACGAATCTCAATAAATTTTACACCCTCGAATTTTGTGAAGTTCGTAGTTTGATTCCTAAACTTTATAGTAGACGATTGGTAAAGGAAAACTAATGAAAAATTGATTTTTCCCGTCCAAGTTTTTTTTCACGCGCCCAATATTCCCTATCTGCTTTCCAATTTACTTTCCTTTCTTTTGTTCATAATAAATTTCCAGCTAAAATAATAACAAAAATATATGTCATAAAATTTAAAAGTTTTGATTTGATTTTGTTTTCAAAATTTTTCCAATAATAGAAATTCTCTGTATTTGTACCAAATTTCTTGAGATTCTTTGAACTGATATATAATTTTGTTCATCAATACATTGTTTCTGGTAATGATTTCAATATTCTGATTAAAAAAATGTACATGTCATCGCTTTAAATTTTGAGTTATATACAAACATGTGAAAAAAAAATGAAAAGTACATTTACGATCATTGTAAAAAGTCTCATCTTTTCTTAGGTCATCTGTCTACAGTTTTTATTATAACTTTGGGTAGACAACTCTATTTTTAGTTTTTTTCAGTGCATTTTATTTGTGGAAGTAGTGCCTTTCCAATGGTGAACAAATTTTGAAGATCGGTTGACTAACAACAAAGTTATGACTCGGTAAAGTTGAGGTTCTCAATATCCGATTCACGATGCAGATGCCGCATGAATGCAGATAGAGCACATTTTGAGCTTGAAAAAAAAACTTGGAACGGGAAAAATCAGATTTTCATTAGTTTTTCCTAAACGATCGTCAATAATGATATACTTAAAATAATCTACAAACTTCACAAAATTCGAGGGTGTAAAATTTATCAAAATTGGTCAAGTAACAACTGAGCTATGATAGCTCAAATTTACCGTTCCAACTTTTTTTTTGGCTTAGTGATCCGCGTTACTTTTTTAGGCTTGGTATTAGGAGTGTTAAAAGCTACTATCGGACCATTGATCAAGTTCGAAGACCAAATGGCTGTGACATTTGGTTCCGGAGATATAATGGTATAAGTGACGTAACCGACAAAACACGTTGTTTTTTACCGCTCTAATCTAAAATCAGCGTTCAATCTATTTCGGAATGATTCAAAACTCAAAAAAGTTTTAAACCTGTTTTAGGATCAATATTAAATATATTCGGAAGCATTCCAAAGTAAGAATTTCATTTATGACTTAAGGAGTGTATCGAAAAGTAGTTAGCAACATTGATTATTGAATAAAAAAGCGAAAAAAAACATATTTTGACATCAGTTTTCGATATATTGAAGAAAAATTACATTTTTATACATTTCACTGATTATATTGAAGAAAATCCTAGTTTCTGTGAAACGCTCGCACTTTGGACTTGACATTCTGCATTAAATTCTGCACAGTTACTTTTGTGACTTTCCTGGTGGCAGCTGTCCAGTTTTTTTGAACACCTGCATGTTTTGGGACACTGTACCTTCCTTCCGAAAGTGCCGCTTGACAATTGCCCAACACCTTTCAATTGGCCGAAGATCCGGGCAGTTCGGTGGGTTGATGTCCTTTTCCACGAATTGTACATTATTTTTTGACAACCACTGTAGAACGGAGTTGGCGTAGTGGGCTGAAGCCAAATTCGGCCTGAAGAGAGGAGGAGCTTTATGCTTTCTGTACAGTGGCAGCATTCTCTTCTTCAAACATTCTTCCTCGTACACCTTGGCGTTAATTGTGTCCTTCGTGAATGAATTCGACGACCGCAAACCACAGGTACAAATTGCTTGCTAGACCAACACCTTCTACCCTAACTTTTCCATCGCCACCGTGGTGTCAACGTCGTCCAGGTCCTGGTACACCGATATCATATGATATTGCGGTCCGGGTAGCGCTCGAGAGTCTTCCTTGGAGTAGGTTTCGTCGTCGATCAGGATGCATACGTCTTTATTCTGTAGAATCCGGTTATAAAGTTTTCGCGCTCTTGTTTTGGCCTGAACTTGCTGTACCAGGGTCTTTTTCGGCACCTTCTGTTTCTTGTACTTTTTCAGAGAGTTCCGAACTTTGATCCGTTGAATCATCCCGATGCTGGTGTTGAACTACTTGGCCAAATCCCGCGTCGACGCTGATGGGTTTTTCCTGATGTACTCAACAACTTTTAAGTCCCGTTTCCTACCGGATCGAGACAAATCCTTCATGGAAAGGGTCTTACCGAACTTTTCGATAATATTTTTGACACTGGTGTGGTGCACTTTCACCCGTTTTGCAATTTCGTTGTACGTAACACCACTTTCTGAGCACCAAGTGTGCAGAATTTTCTTTCGCGTCTCCGGATGACTTATCATTGAAACGATAAACCGTACCGAAACCAATCGATGGGCAGCTGTTATTGACATGTAAACAAACATGTCACCGTAAAACACGCTGCGAAAAATTAAGCCATTTCAGAGTAATAACTGTTTGAATGTTGCTAACTACTTATCGATACACTCCTTAGAGCATTTCTTAGAATTTAAAAATAAAATATGCTAAATATCATCAGCCGAGCGAGGACTATTGTGTCGGACCAACATCCGAAGGGTAAGCTCACTGGCTATAAAAGCCATGTTCTGCCTAATTATTTAGCATCCTGTTTTACTGTTTTTTTTTTTTTGTTTTCGAGGATACCAATAGAAAAGTAAGCCAATTTAGTGAAACGGCGTCGTTAATTTGATAAAAAAAAATAAAAAAAATTAGAGGGTTGTATTCAAGACACGACCGAGCACAATAACATTAAAAATGGAACGTTTCTAGGGTCTTCGTAATAAATACAAAAATAAAGATGATAATGATGATGATACACTAAACTAAAAACTTTTTCAATTGACTAATTACAAACTTACTCTAGTTGAGGCGCTTAGATTGTTAGCGAATGATAAAATTGACAATCAGATTCTTTCTTGATAATTAATTATATTCAATTTTGATCATGTAAAATCGCAAGTAAACTTACCTTTAGTTTATCTTTGATACTATATGATATTGCATCTAATTGTACTGTATATGTGAGCCTGTGGAACTCATTTATACTACCAAACCGAGGAGGCCGCTTTTAGATAAGTTTCAGAATTTAATTTTGAATCTTTAGAAGCGTTTAATTCCTGGTGGGACAACAACTCGTTCAGTCACATTGTCACGTTTTGTTCGTATGGGAATGGAGATTTAAGTATGCAAACCGATCCGTTGACAAATTAAAACATTTTTAAGCTTACAATATTGAAGCTTTGGAATCATTTAAATGAGGAAAACCCATTAACAAATCATCGAGGAACAAGCGCTGCAAATTAGATCCGAATTAGATCTAGTGCCGTTAATACTAAATTAGCCTGATAGTTACCAGAGAACCAAAATAAAATACTCATTTCAAATAAATTTTTCGAAGGAATGCAATTGAATTATTCAAATGACGTTATCTCATAAGTTTAAGTTAAATGTTTCCGAATCGATTGGTTGTTGAATTATATGAATCCATCAACAAATGACTGAGGTATGAGCGTTCAAAATTATGGCAGAAAAATATTACGCGATTAGTTTTGCATGTTTTAATTTGACACCCAGCCTCGGGAAGCGAAATATAAGGCATTTTTAATGGCAAAATCGACCAACAATTTGCTTAATACATGGGATATTTCAAAAGAACCAATAACCACGCTGATTCGGTTCTTCAATAGCTAGATGATATATAAGATATTCAAGCGAACACGAAGCGGTGTTGTGCAGACAGCAGGAAATTTCACCAACACATAATGCAAAAGCGACAATCCAGCAAGTGAACGCATATACAATCCAGTCATCAGCTCACTGGACGAGCTACTTGTTTCATTCACAGTCAAACATCAACTAGGCAAAGAAATATTGTGCAGCCTATATTTATAGATTTCTCTTCATACTACGCAGAACGATGCGGTGTTTTTTATGCATGACGCAAAGCCTCCTATGCCGAACAAGAAGTTGACGTCATTTTGTATAACGGGGATTGGTGGATGAAAACATAGGTCGATTCCAACCATTTTTTCAATAGTATGCTATTGAAATACTGAAATGACGTCGTTACACATGTTTAAGTTAAAAGTTTCCGAATCGATTGGTTGTTAAATTATAACAATCCATCAACAAATGACCGAGTTATTAACGTTCAAAATTATGACACAAAAAGGTTACGCGGCTATTTTTGAAACTTTTAATTGACACCCGGCCCCGTATAGTGAAGAGTAAGGCATTTTTAATGCCAAAAAATAACTGAGGTCGATCGTGAGTGATCTATCTATATATATAAAAATGCAGAGATCATTCTTTGTAATCGCATCACGTAAGAACGGATGGACGGATTGAGATGCTTTTTTTTTGTTTGATCAGTTTTTACCCCCACCGTGTTCGTACATAAAAAAAATTAGGAAAACTTACCGGAAAAGTGGGAAAAACCAATAAAATTATTTTGTATGGACAATGGAATTTTCCACTGAAAAAGTCGCCAATGATTGCTAGATCATCGATAGGTGTTTGGCGCATAACGAGTTGCATAAGTGTTTGGCCGTCGAAGAAAGGAATACTAGATCGTTGAAAGAATTGTTTGGCGCGCAACGATTCATGATTCATGTGGTTCTTCTTTTAGAGCCACGTGCTTGATTGGGTATCGAAATTATTGCTTGCCAAATGACTCAATGACGGAATGCTCAGTCAGGAGAAAAGTTCTGATATCATTTACCAGTTGATGAATTGTGTTCAATTAAGTCAGATGAATAGTATTGGTCATCGCGAGCGCGAGTTCAACTAATCAGAATATTTTTGAGTGAATCAATGAAAAGAGTGTTCCGTAGAAGCGCTAAGAGATTTTCACTGCATTCTGCTTTCTAATGATTTAGATTACACCAAGCGCACATAATAAGTTGCATTTAGAATAATGTTCAAGATGATTACCATAATGGAACGAGACTGGTAAGATGTTCAAATTGGTAAGATGAATATCAAATTAAAATTTAGGCATCGTCTCTCCAAACAACCAGAAGTTCCACAGTACCTGAAAAATATCCACTTTATTAGAGCTACGTACGCGAAGTACGCGTGGCACTTTTTGGCAACTTGAACGTACAGAACAAGTTCTGAGAAAACTTTCTCACTACTTAAAAGCTGTAAAAGCTTCAAAGTTTGTTCTGTTCCGTCGGGTGAATATTCAAGTATGAGTAATTCCTTAAAAACGGATTGTTCAGAATCCTCTTCAGAAATCGTTTTTTTTTACGAACTTTTTGTTACTTGGGCTAAATACAAACTTTAAACATATCCTACTCTACCGAATGAACAACTATAGAAGAGAAACTCTTCAGCATTTTTTTTTAGGTTTATCAATACAAAGTTCTGGTTAGTGAGCTTCTTTATCGATTACCGAAAGCAAGAAACACATCTGGAAGAGAAAACGTGGCACCTTATATCCTTTATGACGTAGCCATTAGTGAGGGATCTCTGTTCAGTATTTTTATCTGTAATATCTGATAATCTGTACATTTGCTCAATTTTTGCTTAACAGAAGTATTTCACATTTTCACATTAATTTTTGGTGATATTTCTTTTTCGGGCTAAAGCGAATGTGTGTCGAATTCCATTGATTGTAGGTTAATCAGAAAAATAATGGAGAGAAACGTTAATCATTTAGTCGTTTGACAACTCTGAGGTCCGAAAACATAAATTCGAACAAATAATTGTTGGGCGAAACGAAGTTCGACGGGTCAGCTAGTATATATATAAAAATGCAGAGATTATGCTTTGTAATCGCATCACGTTAGAACGGATGGACGGATTTATATGATTCTTTTGGCATTAAAAATGCCTTACTCTTCACTATATGTGGCCGGGTGTCAATTAAAAGTTTCAAAATAGTCGCGTAACCTTTTTGTGTCATAATTTTGAACGTTAATAACTCGGTCATTTGTTGATGGATTGTTATAATTTAACAACCAATCGATTCGGAAACTTTTAACTTAAACATGTACGACGTCGTTTCAGTATTTCAATAGCATACTATTGAAAAAATGGTTGGAATCGACCTATGTTTTCATCCACCAATCCCTGTTCTACAAAATGACGTCAACTTCTTGTTCGGCATAGGAGGCTTTGCGTCATGCATTAAAAACATCGTATCGTTATGCATAGTATGAAGAGAAATCTATAAATATAGGCTGCACAATATTTCTTTGCCTAGTTGATGTTTGACTGTGAATGAAACAAGTAGCTCGTCCGGTGAGCTGACGACTGGATTGTATATGCGTTCACTTGCTGGATTGTCGCTTTTGCATTATTTGTTGGTTTCCTGTTGTCTGTGCAACACCGTGTTCGCTTGAGTATCTTATATATGATCTAACTATTGAAAAACCGAATCAGCGTGGTTACCGATTCTTTTGAAATATCCCATGTATTTAGCAAATTTTTGGTCGATTTTGCCATTAAAAATGCCTTACATTTCGCTTCCCGAGGTTCATTCATATGTTAATAACATCAAGTTTCAATATGAACAAAATTTCAGAATTTTGTTGCGTATCCATTCCGTATATTCCTAATATGCCAAAGCGAAAATCAATGTAAGGAACTAAATATTTTATACGGACTGTTTCACATGTTTTCTTCCTCGTATTGTTGCCATATTATTTACCGACACTTTCCGAATATTATTGACGATTTTGAAGGATTAATAAAATTACACTATTACTGAGTTTACTGGCACAAAATTTTTCGTTAAAATAAATAAAATCTTCTCTTGGATCGATTAACTGTTTATAAAATTAATAAGTCCATCCAGTGAACGACCATTATTAGGTTAAAACTGGCGGTAAATAAACGATATAAATCAAATTAAATTAATAAGTTTGTACGTTTCTCGAAAATTATCATCATAAAATAATATAGATTCATTCGTTCAGGTTTAAATCTTTAGGTTGTTTGTATCTAAAATTGAGCTTTCAAGTAACTTTGAAGTGTAGTGAAGTTTAGTGTATCATCATCATTATCATCTTTATTTTTGTATTTATTATAAAGACCCTAGAAATGTTTCATTTTTAATGTTATTGTGCTCGGTCGTGTCTTGAATACAACCCTCTAATTTTTTTTGTTTGATTAGTTTCTACCCTCTCCGGGTTCGTACATAAAAAAAAAGTAGGAAAACTTGCCAGAAAAGTGGGAAAAATCCATAAAGTCCAATGGAATTTTCCACTGAAAAAGTCGCCAATGATTGCTAGATCATCGATAGGTGTTTGGCGCATAACGAGTTGCATAAGTGTTTGGTCGTCGAAGAAAAGAACACTAGATCGTTTTGTGTGGGGATTTCACATGTATACTTGATTCATGTTATTTGTCATTTCGAGTGACGTGCTTAATTGCATATCAAAATTATTACTTGCCAAATGACTCAATAACGGTATGCGTATGCCTGTTCTAGAAAACCGCTGTAGACAAAAGCAAAAATTCTGATATCGTTTACCAGTTGATGGATTGTGTCAGACCCTGTCAGCTTGGAGCGAAATCAATCTTCAGTTCAGCAACGCCATCGCACGGCATCACATTCAACAACATATCATGTCAATTGTATGGGTGAGCAGTGCTGCTATTTTGGCGCGCACGAATTTGACATTTCTCTCCCCTACTGCTATGTACGAGATTCGATGCGGACTCGTATGAGGGCGCCATGCTCGCAAAAAATGATGTTGCCAATGATTTGTTCAGGAAATGTGAGAGCTGGATATCTTGTTCATATGATGTCTTTGATTGCGTGTAATAGAGTTAGATAAATAATATTGGTCATTGTGAGCGCAAGTTCAACAAATCACTACATTTTTTTAATGAATCAATGAAAAGATTGTTCATGGAGGGTGGAGATTGAAGGGTGGGGAAGGCGCACAAATGTTTAGGAAAAGTCAAGTTATTAGCAGTATTATATAATAAGTACTCTATTGTTCATGGAAACATCCCCCATTCCCCCATCCGCATGCAATTATTTATATACTCTCTATTTTTCGATGAAAGCATGTCGGATGGCTCCGAATATAAAATAATGAGTGATTTTGTCCACAGCGCAATATGCACAAATTCTCCCTAAGCTGCAGCAAGCGCATGCAGCTTAGCGAGAATTGCATATTTCGCCAATACCAACCAAACAATCTTTTCATATTGCATTACCGTGGTGCTCTGAACTCTTACTGTCCAGATTCAAGAACTTGTATGCAGGGGAGACTTATGCTTATGGCAGTTGAAAACGAATTGCTGTCTCAGTTGTAACATTGAAGCGGTTTTATTGATAAAGTTATTAAAAGATTTTCTCGACCTGCGGAGCGCCGAATTGTAATTGTATTGTAACGATGATACGAAATAAGTTTGAAAAAAAAACTCCATTCGAAAAGCATATCGTTATTTCATTGTATTGAAAAACACAAACCAATATCCATTCCGCAATCTTTGGTTTTGACTTACAACGAACTGTTATATATGATATCGTACCACTTATGGGCTGAGGACAGTACCGTAAAGTGGGAGGTGTTTTGCTATTTTCCCGTTTCAAATTAAATTTTCTTGGAAACGGTGCAGAATGCAGAAAAACCCACCTGACAATGTCTTCGAAATTTAGTTGAGAATATTCTGTGAAATTTTCAGAATGATTCATTGAGTTTAGCGGTCGTGTTGTATTTTTTTCTGACTGTAGAACTATTGAAAATTGGAACGCTCGGAAATGCATACCTATACTTGTTCATCGAATATCTCAGCTTGGAAGGCTTGTATCACAAATCTACCGTGACAAAGTCTAGATAATTTAGTTTAGATGCAATTAGTACATAGAACATATATGCTATAGCGATAAAAATAAAGTCTTGACACAAAGTCAGTTTCAATGCATCCGCAATTTTTTTTCGCTTTGGTTTCCTGATAGCATTCTGAAAAAGGAGAGAGACATAAAATTGGCTCGACAAGGCTGTCAAACACACATACATTCAATCTTTGTGAAAGTTGAATATTTTTTCATTGTTCATTGGAATCCATGTAATGTCCAACCCATACGATAGGTTAATGTAATAAAACTTCTCATCAAAATAATAAAATGTATGCTGGCAACCCGGTACAGTTTGCTCATATACGAGAGAGTACAAGAGAAATACGATGCGCAAAGAGAATTGAGCGAGCCACGTGGTCGATTTAAAACTCAACACGTGGCCCTCTGTCCTCAGACCTTAAACAGTGCACAACCTGTAAATTTTGTCACGAGGCGCCACTGCAAGGAACTGCTTCGAAGTTTATTCTGTTGCGTTCAGGTATGAGTAATTCCTTAAAACGGACTGTTCAGAATGCTTTGTATGTATGTGTTAAATTTATCAATACAAAAATTTGGTTATTGAGATTTTTTATCTATTACCGAAAGCAAGAATCACACCTGGAAGAGAAAGCGTGGAACCTTATATCCATTATATCGAAACCATTAGAGAGAGGTTCTTTATTTACTCAAAGGATGGGATGACAATCTGTGCATTTGCTCAACTTTTTCTTGACAGAATTATTTCACATTTTCACATTAACTTTTGGTGATATTGCTTTTTTAGCTAAAGCGAATGTGTGTCGGATTCCGTTGATTGTAGGATAAGTAATCAGAAAAATAATGGAGACTACTTGGTCGTTTGACAATTCTGCAGTCCGAAAACATAAATTCGAACAAATAATTTTTGAGAGAGACGAAGTTCGACGGGTCAGCTATGTTAGTTTCAAATAAAAAAAAAGCGGGTGGGTAATGTCAGAGCCATAGCTGGATGTCGTGAATACGAAAACAACTGACATGTTCCTTAACACTTCCGAATATCAATTAGTTGATCAATTGTATGAATTATGCAAGCATTCCCCTTTTCCACGTTTTTCGCAAAAACAAAGATGGCTTCACTTGATTACTGTGAATTTCACACAGCGAAAAGTGCACAAATCTAACCAAACTGTTCTAGATTTTCACTAAACTAAGGATATTTCCCTTCGATTTACGAACAACAAATCCTAATAGTTCTTTAGAAAATTTTTAGAGCCATTAGAACGGCTTATTTTGTGTAATGCTCTCCACCGTTGCTTTTTCACCAATGTAAATGACTGGCAGCTGTGACGTAATCGCTTTTGTCGGAAGCGAAACTAGCTGTGCAGACGACACAAAATACATCTGCTCGCAGTGGCGATAGAATCCAAACTGATCCAATATTTGTTGAGAGGTTTGTTTTTACCTGATTTCGTTTGTAGCTTTTTCACTAATGGGCGGTCCTAACGGCTATAAAAATAGCAGCATATAGAATTTTAATTTCGATTATTTCATTTCGGATTTGCATTTCATTGAAAGAAACTATCCGGATGCTGTACGGGATTCATTCTTGCCTTTCAGAAGGACCAAATTGTGGAACTCACTACGATATTAAACACTTTTCGGACGATTTGTTTTACAGCAGCAGATATTTTGTTCTCTTCCTCAGAACGCGTGCTGATTGGCTGGTGTTGATATGGGTCAAATGAGACAGGTTTTTCAATAGTGTACTATTGAAATACTTCAATGCTTTTGCAATACACGTTTAAGTTGAACAATTTCGATTATATTGGTAGTTAGATTATATAAATCCTTTCACAGATCACTGAGCTATGAGCTTTCAAAATACGAGAAAGGCAAACGCGCCTTATGAATTATCCCCTTTGATACTCGTTTATACCAAACATTTCAGAAAAGTTTAATTTTGAATTATTTGAGATTATGTCACACAACTGAATATTTTATCATGAAATTGTAATCATATGTAGCAAAAATTATGTTGATCATATGTAGCAAAAATTATGTTGATTCGTTAGATACAACAAGAGATATTCACGATCAAAAACTTATCCCGGGTAGGTGTAAATAGCAAACAAAGGTCAAAATAATAATAAATTTTACCATCATATCTTGGCTTGATGTTTCTGTGTTGTCAGAGCGATACTTGATATTTTCGTGATATTTCATCAAGGGATCAAGACATTGTACAATATCTGTTCAACATCAAAATTAGTTATAATATCTTATTTCGTTATTGATGAGCTATTTCAATTTCATCAAGTAAATTGATCCAAAAGTTTTATCTTCAAATAAAATACCATTGAATAAACTGCATCAGAATCAGATAAGAGAAATACTTAAGATATTACTCTATTCTAAATGCTAGATTATAAAATAATTAACAAATTCATCTTCCATAAATATTTTGTTCTTGGTTTGATATTACAATGACAGAATTTTTTCTTTTGTTGCTATTTTCTCATGCAAGCTTTGATATGATTTTTGATATTCTAACTCTTATTTCAAACAAAATAATGTTAATTTATACCATTGAGATGTTTGATTTTAATGACAGAATTTGGTATTGGTTTGCAAATCACTTCTACCCGGGATCACTCTCTCAGAGGGTAAATTTTGAAAAGGCACCCCATAGTTAAGTAAGTCGACAAAAAACTCTTAAGTGTAATCGTTCTGTCCGGTGGAAAAAGCTCTTGAGTGCGGGAGAAGAATGGGTGTATAGATTAGAGTGTCTCTCCGTAAGTTTCCCTATCGCGGTTGCCGACTCTATGACTACGAGAAGTCGGGTCTCGTGACTAGGCTAGCCGGCCATCGAGGTCGTTCAGCACCTCGAATGCGAAAAATCAGTAGAACTCTCTAGCGGCGCCTAAAATCCAGGGAAGGCCCATTTGCAGTTGCTCACAGAATCCATTTTCACGACGTTAACGAATCGCAAAGAGTGCAAACCGGTTCAATACTAATTTGATTATTATGAAAATTCTCAGATAGGATTTCTTTCTTTGTCTTATTTATATATATTTTTCAATTATTTTTTTTCGATTACATTAGATCTGGCCGTTTCATGCATTTCTAAGACATTTGGCATCAAAAAAAATTAGAGGGTTGTATTCAAGACACGACCGAGCACAATAACATTAAAAATGGAACGTTTCTAGGGTCTTCATAATAAATACAAAAATAAAGATGATAATGATGAAACTAAAAACTTTTTCAATTGACTAATTACAAACTTTCTCTAGTTGAGGCGCTTAGATTGTTAGCGAATGATAAAATTGACAATTAGATTCTTTCTTGATAATTAATTATATTCAATGTTGATCATGTAAAATCGCAAGTAAACTCACCTTTAGTTTATCTTTGATACTATATGATATTGCATCTAATTGTACTGTATATGTGAGCCTGTGGAACTCATTTATACTACCAAACCGAGGAGGCCGCTTTTAGATAAGTTTCAGAATTTAATTTTGAATCTTTTGAAGCGTTTAATTCCTGGTGGGACAACAACTTGTTCAGTCACATATAATGAAGAAGAAGTATCTATGATTATCATCATAACACAACTTTATACTGAATCCATTTTCGCGCCACCGTTTTGTTCGTATGGGAATGGAGATTTAAGTATGCAAACCGATCCGTTGACAAATTAAAACATTTTTAAGCTTACAATATTGAAGCTATGGAATCATTTAAATGAGGGAAACCCATTAACAAATCATCGAGGAACAAGCGCTGCAAATTAGATCCGAATTAGATCTAGTGCCGTTAATACTAAATTAGCCTGATAGTTACCAGAGAACCAAAATAAAATACTCAATTCAAATAAATTTTTCAATGGAATGCAATTGAAATATTCAAATGACGTTATCTCATAAGTTTAAGTTGAATGTTTCTGAATCGATTGGTTGTTGAATTATATGAATCCATCAACAAATGACTGAGGTATGAGCATTCAAAATTATGGCAGAAAAATGTTACGCGATTAGTTTTGCATGTTTTAATTTGACACCCAACCTCGGGAAGCGAAGTGTAAGGCATTTTTAATGGCAAAATCGACCAACAATTTGCTAAATACATGGGATATTTCAAAAGAACCGATAACCACGCTGATTCGGTTCTTCAATAGCTAGATGATATATAAGATATTTAAGCGAACACGAAGCGGTGTTGCGCTGATAGCAGGAAATATCACCAACGCATAATGCAAAAGCGACAATCCAGCAAGTGAACGCATATACAATCCAGTCATCAGCTCACTGGACGAGCTACTTGTTTCATTCGCAGTCAAACATCAACTAGGCAAAGAAATATTATGCAGCCTATATTTATAGATTTCTCTTCATACTACGCAGAACGATGCGGTGTTTTTTATGCATGACGCAAAGCCTCCTATGCCGAACAAGAAGTTGACGTCATTTTGTACAGCAGGGATTGGTGGATGAAAACATAGGTCGATTCCAACCATTTTTTCAATGGTATGCTATTGAAATACTGAAACGACGTCGTCATACATGTTTAAGTTAAAAGTTTCCGAATCGATTGGTTGTTAAATTATAACAATCCATCAACAAATGACCGAGTTATTAACGTTCAAAATTATGACACAAAAAGGTTACGCGGCTATTTTTGAAACTTTTAATTGACACCCGGCCCCGTACAGTGAAGAGTAAGGCATTTTTAATGCCAAAAGTACGGGTGTGTAATGTCAGAGACATAACTGGATGTCGTGAATACGAATATGACACGCTTTATTTATACTTCCGAATTCGAATTGGTAGTTGATCGATTGTTTGAATTGTGCATCTTCCCCCTCTTTCATTACTAGAATTTTAAACGATGCGCCTAGACTAAATTACAGATTAGTTACATAAAACATTCTGAAACGCAATTAAATATTATGAAATAAGCAGTATAGTTCTTTATAATAAAATAATGGTGGCTCTGAAAAGAACCTTTTATGAAAGCGTTCGTGATAGAGAGTGACGAGTTGAGTTCGAATTCCGATGGATACCGTTGACTTTCGATGGATACCGCTGACTTCCTTCATCTGTTTCCAGGCTGACCAGGCTATTGTCCGTGGGTGCGATACTGATATGGTTTGTGTAGGTATAGCGTTCACAACCGATTACGATCTTCAAGTAAAGGAAACTTAAAGTTGCTGGATTGAACAATAATACAATAGGCCTGTGATATGAAAAGTATGAAATATATCTACGGCTTTCTACATTGAAGTTCCTAGCAAAAACAAGATCGATACATGTGCCTCCAAACGTAGTAGCTTGTGAAGGATCAGATTCCATATCCAGCTTCATATACTTGCTTAAGAAATCAATAAATTTAATATTATCTTGTTTTGAGGCATCTATATTGAAATCCCCCACAACGATCATCGGTGTAACTTTACGAGAATATAAAAATAAATTACGTGTGATGAAAAATTGCTTCTCTTTGTAAGTTGTATTTGGCGAAATATATAGAACAACTAACAGTGTTTTTATACCATTTAGCATAATATCGATTGCACATATGTCGCCGAAATTGTCAGCCAACAACATTCTGGGCGAATCACTACCCTTTGAGTGCCAAAATTTGACGATGTTCTTTTTTTTCGCCATGAACGATTTTTCGCCATGAATAAAAAATGGGTTCTATGAGGTACAGTAAAGTAAATTCCGCATAATTCTTTAGGAGTATTATTATGGTTTTAAAAAGAACCGAATAGAAGTCTGGAATAGAGAACTGGACCCTGAGTTCAAGACCTAAATTTAGATCCAATAACAGACTCAGAATCCAGTTTCAATTCTAGAACTGCAATTTCGAAACTCAAGTTCCAGAATACAGTTCCAGAATCCAGTTCCAGCAAGCGAATGAGAGATGCGACCTGAGCCTTTGAGGTTTTAACCACGCAGAAGGTGCATTCTCCGGCGCTGCTGGTTGAAAGTTTAACTCCCGCGATGCCAGTCCTCTCGCCTCGATGGCCAGCAAGCGAATGAGAGATGCGACCTGAGCGTTTGAGGTTTTAACCACGCAGAAGGTGCATTCTCCGGCGCTGCTGGTTGAAAGTTTAACTCCCGCGATGCCAGTCCTCTCGCCTCGATGGCCAGCAAGCGAATGAGAGATGCGACCTGAGCGTTTGAGGTTTTAACCACGCAGAAGGTGCATTCTCTGGCGCTGCTGGTTGAAAGTTTAACTCCCGCGATGCCAGTCCTCTCGCCTCGATGACCAGCAAGCGAATGAGAGATGCGACCTGAGCGTTTGAGGTTTTAACCACGCAGAAGGTGCATTCTCCGGCGCTGCTGGTTGAAAGTTTAACTCCCGCGATGCCAGTCCTCTCGCCTCGATGGCCAGCAAGCGAATGAGAGATGCGACCTGAGCGTTTGAGGTTTTAACCACGCAGAAGATGCATTCTCCGTCGCTGCTGGTTTATGATTCCACTCCCACGACGTCTCCTTCCACCGAACGCACGAAAAGAAATGATCGATTTTCGACCACGGGCCCCTCTTTTATACGCATTCAGTTGAAGATATGTGCCTGACTATCTCAAAATCGTCGTCCTTGCGCGAAAAACCCAAGCGAAAGTAAAGAGTTTTCCCCGTTGTTTTCAAATTTTAAGAAAACATTATTTTTGAGTTGTTTGTGGTTATCGCACACTGTTCAAAATATTATCCTAAATTCCTGATCATATTTTTGATGAAATGGTGAAAGAATTATGTTGCTACCATTAATACAAGTCGAGATATTCACGATTAAGTTCTGCCCATTCTTCCATATGGCTAATTTTGAAAAGGCACCTCATAGTAAAGTAAGTCGTATTCACGACAAAAGCTGTTTACTACGGTAAGCCATGTGACAAACTGGACAAGAAGACTACACCAAACAACAACGGTGCTTCCTTCGAACCAACGCCAAGCAATCCCAGTACAACTGTGACAGCCACCAAAAACACCCAAGTAGCAATCCGCAACTAGTTCTGATACGACAAAGTCCAAACTATGTTGCAACAAGAGCACGAATATGTTTTTTATGTTATACTGGTTAAAACATGGTGATAGCAATGTTTCATCATAACATAACTAGTTACGAAATAGTTATTTAGGTTTCCAATATTAACATCTTTGTGTCATATTGAATTAAATATAATTTATAAGCTATCGTTACTTAATCCAAACATATCTTTAATCAAAACAATGCTTCTAGCTACTAGTTGAAAATAAGTTTATTTGACTTCAATAGCAGCAACCCGTAACTAGTTTTGAGACCACTTAACCCAACTGTGTTGCAACAAGAACACGAACATGTTTTTTATGTTATATTGGTTAAAACAAGGTGACAGCAATGTTTCTTTATAACGTAACTAACTATTGAACTAACTATCATTTGTAAGTTATCATTACTTGATTCTAACATATCTTTAATCACAGCTATGCTTTTAGTTACTAGTTGAAAAAAGGTTTATTTTCCGTTGCGAAACCATTATAAATACGTGAGCGTATATATAAATTGTTACTGTGAATTGATGTAGTAATAACTTAGATATTATAAGATTATAACATATAATTTCTTCATTGATTCAGACAGTTATCGGTAGGTTTTCCCAACGTAATGATAACGAAAATGCAAACAAAACAACCTTTGTTGGCTTGAATATGGCGAACACAATATGGTGTCTAAAGAAGTGTGTGAAACATGAATAAAACCAGGATATTACTTCTTTCAAAACTACTTTTTGCCGAAAATAGTTTAAGGCAGAATAGTCATTTTTGTTCTATGCACTGTCATAAACACGAAGAAAATAATATAGGGATTGAACATCGATTGTGATAATTCTATAAATCTCATGATATATGAATTTAAAATGATGAGAAATCACTCTACTTGGAATAATTTTGAGCATTCTGAACATAGGGTTATTTTGCTGTTATTTTTTATATCTTTATGAACAGATTTTGATTGACGGCGCATAAAAAATAGTTGAGTAAAATTTAATTCCGATCGACAGTTTTAAAATCGTTGTGAAATTTGTACCTTGTATCAAGTTTGTGATTTAAAGCACTCTTCTGTTTTTTATTGATGATAGAAAAGTGTTCTGTATTCATTCAATGTTTATAATATCAATGGTGACTAAGTTTCAACTAGTTTACTTGAAAACAAATTATTTTCAAGTTATGAAAAGATAAGTTATTTCAGTATGACATTACAACGTAACGACAACTTATATTTAGCCGACTCAACAACTAGTAGAAACTGCGCTTTTTGAGTCATGCAAGTGGTTAGATGTTAGTAACAATCACTCAAATATCTGGTTGCAAACTAGTCACAAACAAGCTAGCGCACGGAACCACCCGCGATCCCATTTCAACCAGAATATTAGTTGATTTTCTGAATTCGATTGGTTAAAATTTGGTACAACTAATCGATTGTTGTTTTAACTAAACTGTCATTTTTGTTTTTCGATTAGCAGAAACGATGGTTGAAACAACTAATTTAACTGTTTGAAAAAAAAGTGCTGTCAATTAGTGAGGACACATACCTTTCAATTTCAACAATTATTTTAGTTGAAATAGCTGGTGTTGTTATTGAAACAAAATTCTGTTAGTTGAAAAAAAAATCGGTTTTATTTGTTTTAGACATTGCAAATAGTTGAATCAATTCGAACAATGTTATTGATTTTCGAAAATTTTAGTCAATTTATATGAGCTTGGGTGCATCAACCGCTGGGAATTGGAATTTTGCGACGGCAATTCAAACGTGCCATTCAATCGCAGCGCGTTCTGTGTGTTTGAAACCCTTCGCTCCTGTTACTTTCATAAATTAAATTCATGTCAAAAAGCGTTTTATTGCTAATGCATGAACATCATCATCGGTATCAAACAGCTGGAAGTAAAACAGTCTGCTGGAAGTAAATCAATGATCGAATTTGAAGCATAAAATTTTTGCGCATACCTGAAAGATTACGAGATGATCATTCATTAACATTTTCTAATTTGTCACCAAATCTTTTTCATCTTAAACAAGGTTAACTTTATCACAACACCGATGTTAGATAAACACTTGTTATCATAAATTTCTCAAATCGAATGAACACAATTTCACCAAACGCTTTAACCATCTATGTTGTTTTCACTGACATTTTGAAGCGACGCGAACAGATTTCAACTAAAAAAGTTGTTGATTTTGCATTGCAATTATTGTTTTGCTTTCAACTGTCTCCGGCATTTGACAGCATTCAAAACAACATATTTTTCAACTAGTTGAATATATGCAAATCAAAAACCATATTGGTTGAATCAAAAATAAATTAGTTAAATCAACTATCGCAAAAATCAAAAACTGGGATACCGCAATTTTATGATCGAAGGGTTCTCCGTGCGTAACACAAATTGTTACTTGGGCAATACAGCATCCTCCTCAACTAAACCATCAGTATCCCCTATAGAACAAAGTACACCAGCTGCAGCTAATAGCCTACCCAACGCCTGTGAAAAAATATAACGATTGCTCCCCCAATAACAGTGATGCTGAACCAATGGACGGGAGTGTGAATAGTGAACCACTGTTCCCCCTTCATTCGCTAGAAAACAGCGAAAGCGCCTCTAGTATAAGGAAAAAAAAATTACAACAAGATCCAGCAAAAAAATAAATATGTTTTACTGTAAAACGGCCGCGTTAAGCTTAAGTGTAATAGAACCGAATAAAAAAAACTTTAAAAAAATCTCTTGACGCCAAAAATTCTTTAATGATGGATTCAAAACTAATACGACAGATCACGAGAAATAAAAAAGGAATCGATCTGGAAAAGCCTAGCGCCCGATTGAAAGCCTATTAGGCTCCGAAGCGTACAAAACACTTTGCGGATGGGATTTCTGTTGAAATCGTCTTGACGACCATTTCCATCAGCCCGCTGCGATGCCCATCTGAGCAGAAATAATCATTAAAAACAGAAAGGAAAAACTTCCAGAAAGTTTTATCGAAATTTTCACTGCATTATAGCCTCACTAGCTTGGACGCAGGCAGATTCCATCTACCGGCTACGGGTTTCGGAAACGCACGCACCGCCAAACGGATCGATGATGGTGCGAAAACCATTTCCGAACCGTAACGAAAGGGACTGGTGGTGGTTGTGGCAGCGGTTCGACCGATGGGTTTTCATCCCCAGCATTCGCACAGTGCGTTGGAATTGACTTCTTGTTTGTTTCAACAAGTTTTGCGAGAAAATTTCCTCTACCCCGCCGGCTAGTTCTTCCTCTGGGTGCTGCTGCTGCTGGCACTCCGCGAACGGCGGGGTGGAGCGTGAGCAAAATAAATGAATATTCGGAAGTCCCGTCAGCGGCCTGCGGGACGACAGAAGATCAGGAAGATCTGGCCAGACGGCAGGTAATGATGAAACTTTGCTCATCCTAATCACACTGACTTTCGTGTTGTTTTCTCATTACCTACGAACCGCGCAGCACGGAATGGTGCTCGGCCTGGGGGTGGTTAGCAACTGCGGTCGACTTCTGGCATTTTCGAGCGGTTCGACGGAAATTGGTGTCGTCGTACGGGTGGATGATGAATTGCCGCCAAATTGAAGCTGATGGTTTTTTCTTCTTTTCTGTAGGTTGTCTTGGTCGTGACCATGACGGTATGGCGCTGTATCTTTTCACTGATTTGATGTGTGAAATGGTGGATGGCGGAGAAATCATGTAATGATCAAATGATGGCACGAAACTTTGAACGATGCACAGAGAGGTATTAAGGTCATCTAGTCGGCCGAAAGTCTATTTTGAAAACAAGTGATAACCGTCAAACGAAATTCACTCAGCTCATTTTGTGAGGTTATGTCATACTCGTGTAAAACCTCGTTGAACGCTCAAACGGTTTTCATGCAATGATATGAGCTCCTTTTTCACTGGGTGTCGCTGCCATAGAAATCACAATCTGTCTGTTTTTTTTTTCCATAAATACCTTTATTTCTTAAGGCAATTTACATAAGTTTATCTTCGCCGTAGCATCACTTTTACATAGAATTCTCATCATACTAGTACTAATATAGAGACAACTATTTGAGTTTAATAAAACATGTTCCTTTTAATTTTTAAATATCATATTAGATACAATCTGTCTGTTATTTTACTGTCCGTATTTGCATAGATGAGTCGTTTTCTAGTGTTGGTGTTTGCAAAGCTCTGCTTATTATCCAAACAGTTTGAGTGTTCCGTAAAACATTGAGTGATCGAGTATGTTTCTGTCTTCTTGATTTTTTAAACGTTTATTATGGATTCTGTACCATGAAGCAGAACTATAATTATGAATTAAGGTTATATGATTCATGCCTGATTTGAGGCTAAAAATCAGCCGCGTTCATGAGAAATGTTGTAACATTAGTGCTTCAAGTCAAAGTTTAGAAAAAAAAGGGATAATCGAAAGTAATTAATATTTTTTTGTCATTCTCAGGGCCACCAGGAATTAGAATATCGAAATGACTCGAGCTATTAGAAAAAAATGTATCAGAAACATACGAGTTTCGATGAGAAATTACAATATATTAGGAATTATTTGTAGACTTACCTTACCTAACAGCGGATCAGGGTCATTTCGCCGAAAGCCATTTCGCCGAAAACCATTTCGCCGAAAGCCGTTTCGCCGAAAGGGTTATTTCGCCGAATGCCATTTCGTCGAAAGGGTCATTTCGCCGAATCCTCAAATCGTCTTGAAATCGTAATTAGAATTGATTTAAATTAAAGACAAACGAAAGATGATTTTGTTAACCTACCATTGTACTTCTTGAATAAAGATTGATTCATGAACCTCAGAAAGTAGTTCCCAAGAAAACTTGTTGACTATTAGCTAGTAAGCATCAAAGCAATTGCATAGGTGTATCTACCAGGCAAATGTAAGTGGTATTTTCCGTTTATTGAGTGAAAATGAAAAACTACTAATGCGGCTACGCCACATCGTTCTGGTTCATGTTCTGCTACCGCTCGTTCGGACCTAACTAAAGCAAAAAAACCTAGCTTTGAGCAGACCGGGCAAACGAGGCGGTTACAGGTTTGTATGCCAGAGGCCGCCGCTTCCGACGGCGGGTCGGCGGCCGACTCAGCTGGCGTTGGCTCGGCGGCACAAAGCCTTCTTGGCTTCGGTTATGTGGCTGCGCCACATCAGTTATACAGGAGACATAACATGCAGGAGATATGACCCTTACGGCGAAATGACCCTTTTGGCGAAACGACTTTCGGCGAAATGACCTATTCGGCGGAACGACTTTCGGCGAAATGGCTTTCGGCGATATGACCCGCTCCCCCTAACAGCTATAGGCATGGGGTGTCCTTAGCTGTATCAAGTATACGTCTCCACATAACTCGGTCCATGGCTGCTCGTCACCAGCCACTCAAGGCACGGATGCTTCTGAGATCACCCTCCACTTGATCGATCCACCTTGCTCGCTGCGATCCTCTTCTTCTTGTACCAGTCGGATTAGATTCAAGAACTATTTTCACTGGGCTGTCGTCCGACATCTTTATGACATGCCCAGCCCATCGTAGACGTCCGATTTTAGCTGTCCGTACGATGGGTGGTTCTCCTAGCAGCTGTTGCAACTCGTGATTCATACGCCGTCTCCACGTTCCGTCTTCCATCTGCACTCCGCCATAGATGGTCCTCAGTACCTTCCTTTCAAAAACACTGAGGGCGCGTTGGTCCTCTGCCAACATAGTCCAGGCCTCGTGGCCATAGAGAACAACCGGTCTAATGAGCGTTTTGTAGATGGTCAATTTCGTGCGGTGGCGTACTTTTCTCGATCGGAGGGTTTTTCTGAGTCTAAAGTACGCACGATTCCCTACCAAAATACGTCTAAGAATTTCTCTACTGGTGTCATTATCGGCGGTCACCAGTGTGCCCTAATACACGAACTCGTCAACCACCTCGATATCGTCACCGTCTATCAATATTCGTGGTGGGAGGCGTAGTGTTTCTTCTCTAGAGCCTCTTCCTTTCATGTATTTTGTTTTCGACGCATTTATTGCCAGTCCGATACGCCTAGCTTCAGCTTTCAGTCCGATGTAGGTTTCCGTCATCTTCTCAAGGTAACGTGTCACAATATCAATATCGTCAGCGAAGCCAAAAAGTTGTACGGACTTTCGGAAGATCGTGCCACTCGTGTCGATCCTCGCTCTTCGAATCACATGGCAATTCCCTTCCATGGCAATATTGAACAAGATACAAGAAAGTCCATCACCTTGACGTAGCCCTCTCCGAGATTCGAAGGGACTCGAGAGCGTCCCAGATACTCGGACGTAGCACATCACTCTATTCATCGTTGCTTTGACCAATTGCGTCAGTTTATCCGGGAAACCGTATTCGTGCATGATCTGCCATAGCTGTTCTCGATCGATTGTGTCGTATGCCGCTTTGAAGTCAATGAATAGGTGATGCGAGAGTACGTTGTATTCACGACACTTCTGGAGTACTTGTCTTATCGCGAATATGTGATCCGTAGTGGCGCGGGCTCCAGTAAATCCCGCTTGGTACGGTCCTACGAATTCCTTAGCTATTGGTGATAGACGACGGCAAGGGATTTGGGAGAGTACCTTGTAGGCGGCGTTCAGCAATGTGATTGCGCGGTAATTGCAACAGTCTAGCTTATCGCCCTTTTTGTAGACGGGACATACCACTTCATCCATCCATTCCTGCGGTAGAATCTCCTCCTCCCAAATCCTAGAAATCATCCAGTGCAGCGCTCTAGCCAGTGCCTCTCCTCCATGTTTGAGCAGCTCGCCTGGCAACTGGTCATTGCCCGCGGCTTTGTTGTTCCTCAGCTTGCCGATCTCCTCACTTATCTCCGCAGATCAGGGGCTGGGAATCTGTCGTTGGCTGAGCGTGCACCCAGATTGATTCCTGTACCGTTCTCTGTATCTTGTGCTTCGCCATTCCTGCTTCCACCTGTCGATCACCTCACGTTCATTCGTGAGAAGGTTACCACTGGTATCTCTGCACATTTCGGCCTGTGGCGTGTAGCCTCTACGTGAGCGGTTCACCTTCTCATAGAACTTCCGTGTGTCATTTGCGCGGTACAGCTGTTCCATCGCTTCGCGTTCTTGGTCTTCCTGGTGGTCGGAAAACCGTGTTCTGTCTGTTCCGCGCCTGTCTGCATCCTTCCTTGTTCACTCTCGTGCGGTGTTGCAGCATCCTCGCCCTTGCTGTGTTCTTCTCTTCGACTAACTGCTGACATTCGCCGTAAAACCAGTCATTTCCTCGATTCGATAACCTCGTACCTTGTACGGTACCTACTCACGGCGGACCTTATGTTCTTCCAGCCGTCTTCAAGAATCGCCGCGCCAAGCTGCTCTTCCGTTGGCAGCACTAGCCCCAGTTGTTGCGCGTATTCCTCTGCAGTACGAACGCTACGTAGCTGCTCGAGATTGAGTCTCGGCGTTCCTGTGCGACGAGTGTTGAGCGCATACTAACCGTGACAAAGTAGTGGTCAGAATCAATGTTGGCACTGCGGTAAGTGCGGACATTGATGACGTCGGAGAAGAATCGCCCGTCGATGAGAACGTGGTCGATTTGATTTTCAGTATGTTGGTCAGGTGATCTCCAGGTGACTTTGTGGATATCTTTGCGGGGGAAGAAGGTGCTTCGAACTACCATTCCTCAGGAGGCTGCAAAGTTCACGCATCGTTGACCGTTGTCGTTTGTTACCGCGTGCAGGTTCTCCAGCCCGATCACGGGTCTGTACATTGCCTCCCGGCCTACCTGAGCATTCATGTCGCCGATGACGAGTTTTACATCCCGCCGTGGGCAGCTGTCGTTTGTTCCAGCTGCGCGTAGAATGCTTCTTTCTCGTCATCGGGTCTCGTCTCATGTGGGCAGTGCACGTTGATGATGCTGTAATTGAAGAAACGGTCCTTGATCTTCAATACGCACATCCTATCACTGATTGGCTGTCACCCAATCACGCGCTGGCGCATCTTGCCCAACACTACAAATCCCGTTCCTAGAGCGTTGGTTGTGCCACAGCTTTGGCAGAAGGTAGCCGCTCGATGCCCACTTTTCCACACCTTCTGTCCCGTCCAACAAAGTTCCTGCAGTGCTACGACATCGAAGCCGCGG
Organism: Malaya genurostris; assembly: GCF_030247185.1. Taxonomy (NCBI): domain Eukaryota; kingdom Metazoa; phylum Arthropoda; class Insecta; order Diptera; family Culicidae; genus Malaya; species Malaya genurostris. Next base: position 43,688,236 of record NC_080571.1, read on the forward strand.
ATTAGAAGCTCATCATGCAGCATTCGGTCGTATCCTGGGAAGCCAAGCGATTTGCAGTTCCATGTGCCATGCTTCCAATCGTAGTCCTTTGTTCGCCGCCTAGGTCTGCCGATTATTCCGAGTCGTATTTCTTTCTTGATCGTACGTAACACGTTTTTCCGGGCGGCTTGTTAGGCCTACACCAACCTCCTGTCTCGCCGGAGGGCCATCGTGTCAGCACTGTTTAGAGTCCCACACTGACACAAGGACGGTAATCAGCCGCTCCTAACATGGGGAATAGACGCTCGGGTAGGCTCGCTCTCTGTAAAGAAAGAGCAAGCCCCCCTTCCCTGTCAGCTTACGACCAAGGTCCCACCGGGGTTGGTTACCCGATCTTTCCCCAGCCGGCACCGCGGGGAGGTAGGGATAGGAGTTACTGGACAAGAGTCTAAGAACCACATTGGGGCCTGAATTGCGCAGGCACAAACCAATTGTTTGTAAAATGTGTGTGATATTTCGATATTAGAAAAAAACCGAATAATCAAACCAAAAATTGCCAAGCTATAAACAAATTTCAAGCAGAAAGGGATGCTTGGGCAAATTCCGAAATACAAAGGAAAGTTTAAAAAAGCTGCTGCTTTGATGTAAACTTGAGATGTCGTCGTTGATGACGTGACGAGGATGGTTTCGTTTTCCGGTCACCGCAGCAAATCACTGGCTAAATCATGGCCTTCTTTGCGAACTTGTCGTCAATCACAAATATGAAGTATCCAGGTGTTTATGCACAATGTTCTTTTTTCTGTAGGAGATTTCCGTATTTCAGCTCGTTTTTCGGCCGGCTCGATTGCCTGAATGCCTCTCTGTTCGATGGTGTGTTGGTTGACTGGAGAAGACCCGCAAGCAGAGTTGGAAACCGATTCTTTTTTGATGATTTATTCGAGGGTAATTTTTGGCGATCAGTTTGGCCATGTGACGCAATCGGAAAATCTGTTTTTTTTTGGTTCAGAACAGTACGGAATCCAATAAATCATTCCACCAAACAGGTTTGTTGTTACAGAAAACAGAAACAACAGAATTCATGTCGGTTCAAGACTTAAACTCAATCGCCGGCAGGTTAAAAATTGTGTCAACATCGGAATTAACTCTGTCTCCGTTCTCGAATGGGGGAAACGGCTTACGCTTCTGTTTGCTGGTGGCACACAGAAAATGCCGAAGAAATCCACTCCACCGAAGTAAACTTTGCATTTAATCCACGTTTCTTCGGAGCTGGCAGCAAAACCTTTGCGCGTTTTGGCTCGAAACATAAATCCGATTTCCCCTCGCACACACACACACTCACTCACGGTTCCAATTGCATGGGGTATGAAAATTCAATTACGACCTTGCCCGTAAGATTGTTTCTGACAGTTTGCTGACGCCCCGTTACTAGCTAAGTTTTTAGTCCATGGATACGAAAAATCCCGTGCCGGACCAACCGAGGGGAGGATTCCACGGTGAATCGAGTGGTGGTCAGACTCGACATTTTCTACAGTTTTATACAAAAATTTTAAACTCATTGTTTTAAGATAAATTCCAACAATTTTTCGCAAATCATTTTCGTGTGAATTCGCACGGAACCGACTCGGAAGGGAAAATAAATCGAAACGAATCGGGGTTCCCCCAGTTCGAGAGCCAAAGGGGTGTCGGTAGCAGAGGATTCATAAAATATTGACGTTAAGTTTCGAAGCCAGTTGTACTCTCTCCCGTCTTTCACGTTACAGATGTATGAGAGGTACACTAGCGTCGCAACCCGAGAAGCGGGGGTCGATTGAGGAAATGTGAGAGTCCCAGCTCGTAGCAGACTTTTTGGTCATGGAAACTTCGCCGTTGCGCCAGGGGATTGCGTTTTTTTTTCCTAGTTTTGGTGCTTTGTGCTGAGCAAGCGAAAAGCTTCTTACACATATCTCTCGTTCTATGTATATATGTTTATATGTAGCAGGAAAAGAAAGTTATAAAACGGGAGGAAAGTGGGCTGAAGTTGACTCGCTTCCAGGGATTGTTCAAAATTCTAATGGAAATCGTGCAGTTTTCAATTTATGCTTTGAACGGGATTCGACGGAATGATCGTCATATTGGTACAATGAATGTGTTTGCAGAAGTGCTAAGCGTTTTGTAGAATGATATGCTTTTCATGAGCCTGTCAGCTTTTCACTTGCTCCGCCACCAAGTCTACAATCCATTATTTTCTGTTTATTCTGGATGTTCACTTCCACTTTCTTGAGATCTCTTTTAATAATGATAATGATAATGACACTACTAGCGTTAATATTATTGCTTCGTTTAATATGAACACAAATTCCAATAACCGAAAGACCCAAGACCCAAGACCCAAGACCCAAGACCCAAGACCCAAGACCCAAGACCCAAGACCCAAGACCCAAGACCCAAGACCCAAGACCCAAGACCCAAGACCCAAGACCCAAGACCCAAGACCCAAGACCCAAGACCCAAGACCCAAGACCCAAGACCCAAGACCCAAGACCCAAGACCCAAGACCCAAGACCCAAGACCCAAGACCCAAGACCCAAGACCCAAGACCCAAGACCCAAGACCCAAGACCCAAGACCCAAGAGCCAAGACCCAAGACCCAAGATCCAAGACCAAGACCCGCGTCTCAAGACCCAAGACCCAAAACCCAAGACTCGTCGGCATATGTGTATCGCTTCGAAAGAAGCATATTTTTGAGGAGATAAAATAAATTTGGAATAACAGTTAAAGTTGTGTGTTTTATTTACAAAGTCTGGGTATTTTTTACACAGCAGGTACATATAGCACGATAAACAACAACTCTAACTATTAGAAATATTATTAAAACGAAAATAATGCAAAAAAAAATTATGAAGATGCTTTCAACGACAGGAACAGCGTCGATGAACCAATAGACTAAGATGCGATAAGTGAACCAGAAGCCCCCAAAACTGAAATGATAATTAAGCTGTCTATCCCACAATAAAAATAAATTCACAGAGGTCTTTTTACGCAGTATTTTGATGCGATTTTTTAATGCGGCTTTTTTATGCGGATTTCCGAAGGAGTTTTTATGTCAATTTTCAGCTATCCGGTTTACTTATTTCGTCTTAAAAATATATGAAACGTCAATATCTGGTGTCATCCTGAATTTTTTCTAAATTCTGACACTTGGAAAATTTTTGATATTTTTCAAAAAAAAATTTTTTTTATTTTGAATTACTTCAGATCTGGACGTTTCATGCTTTCCATGGCATTTGGCGTCAAAAATACACAATTTCGGTTTTATACCCGGATTTCTGAAGTTATGCGTTTTTTTACGCGGATTTACGAAGTTGCCCGGTGTTTCTTGTGCTACTTTTTTACGCGGTACGTAACCCCCGCGTAGAAAAAAGACCACAATGTTTCGAATAAACCCAGTACAAAGATGCATGGCAGTGATTCTATTTGTGTTCAAAATATATAAGATAAGTTGGCTCTGAGTAGATTTAAAAATCTTGAGCCGTGTAAAATAAATAAATTAAAAAAGAAACAATCCCAAAAACTAAAACATAAATATCAACAAAAATATAGAAACAAACACGAAACATACACAGACACAAACACAATATCACATACAGATAAACAAACACAAAAAAAATCAAAAATGCAAACACAATAACTGACACAAACACAAATAGAACAACAAATACCAAATGATGTCAAAAATGAATACAAAATATGAGCTTACAATATTAGGCAGCTGAAGATCTTGAAACTTTGTACACTTGGAAACGAAAACTTGGAAGATAGGTAATTAGGAGAACAGAAAACTAGAAAACTAGAAAACTAGAAACCTAGAAAACTAGAAAACTAGAAAACTAGAAAGCTAGAAAACTAGAAAACTAGAAAACTAGAAAACTAGAAAACTAGAAAACTAGAAAACTAGAAAACTAGAAAACTAGAAAACTAGAAAACTAGAAAACTAGAAAACTAGAAAACTAGAAAACTAGAAAACTAGAAAACTAGAAAACTAGAAAACTAGAAAACTAGAAAACTAGAAAACTAGAAAACTAGAAAACTAGAAAACTAGAAAACTAGAAAACTAGAAAACTAGAAAACTAGAAAACTAGAAAACTAGAAAACTAGAAAACTAGAAAACTAGAAAACTAGAAAACTAGAAAACTCGAAAACTAGAAAACTAGAAAACTAAAAAACTAGAAAACTAGAAAACTAGAAAACTAGAAAACTAGAAAACTAGAAAACTAGAAAACTAGAAAACTAGAAAACTAGAAAACTAGAAAACTAGAAAACTAGAAAACTAGAAAACTAGAAAACTAGAAAACTAGAAAACTAGAAAACTAGAAAACTAGAAAACTAGAAAACTAGAAAACTAGAAAACTAGAAAACTAGAAAACTAGAAAACTAGAAAACTAGAAAACTAGAAAACTAGAAAACTAGAAAACTAGAAAACTAGAAAACTAGAAAACTAGAAAACTAGAAAACTAGAAAACTAGAAAACTAGAAAACTAGAAAACTAGAAAACTAGAAAACTAGAAAACTAGAAAACTAGAAAACTAGAAAACTAGAAAACTAGAAAACTAGAAAACTAGAAAACTAGAAAACTAGAAAACTAGAAAACTAGAAAACTAGAAAACTAGAAAACTAGAAAACTAGAAAACTAGAAAACTAGAAAACTAGAAAACTAGAAAACTAGAAAACTAGAAAACTAGAAAACTAGAAAACTAGAAAACTAGAAAACTAGAAAACTAGAAAACTAGAAAACTAGAAAACTAGAAAACTAGAAAACTAGAAAACTAGAAAACTAGAAAACTAGAAAACTAGAAAACTAGAAAACTAGAAAACTAGAAAACTAGAAAACTAGAAAACTAGAAAACTAGAAAACTAGAAAACTAGAAAACTAGAAAACTAGAAAACTAGAAAACTAGAAAACTAGAAAACTAGAAAACTAGAAAACTAGAAAACTAGAAAACTAGAAAACTAGAAAACTAGAAAACTAGAAAACTAGAAAACTAGAAAACTAGAAAACTAGAAAACTAGAAAACTAGAAAACTAGAAAACTAGAAAACTAGAAAACTAGAAAACTAGAAAACTAGAAAACTAGAAAACTAGAAAACTAGAAAACTAGAAAACTAGAAAACTAGAAAACTAGAAAACTAGAAAACTAGAAAACTAGAAAACTAGAAAACTAGAAAACTAGAAAACTAGAAAACTAGAAAACTAGAAAACTAGAAAACTAGAAAACTAGAAAACTAGAAAACTAGAAAACTAGAAAACTAGAAAACTAGAAAACTAGAAAACTAGAAAACTAGAAAACTAGAAAACTAGAAAACTAGAAAACTAGAAAACTAGAAAACTAGAAAACAAGAAAACTAGAAAACTAGAAAACTAGAAAACTAGAAAACTAGAAAACTAGAAAACTAGAAAACTAGAAAACTAGAAAACTAGAAAATTAGAAAATTAGAAAACTAGAAAACTAGAAAACTAGAAAACTAGAAAACTAGAAAACTAGAAAACTAGAAAACTAGAAAACTAGAAAACTAGAAAACTAGAAAACTAGAAAACTAGAAAACTAGAAAACTAGAAAACTAGAAAACTAGAAAACTAGAAAACTAGAAAACTAGAAAACTAGAAAACTAGAAAACTAGAAAACTAGAAAACTAGAAAACTAGAAAACTAGAAAACTAGAAAACTAGAAAACTAGAAAACTAGAAAACTAGAAAACTAGAAAACTAGAAAACTAGAAAACTAGAAAACTAGAAAACTAGAAAACTAGAAAACTAGAAAACTAGAAAACTAGAAAACTATAAAACTATAAAACTAGAAAACTAGAAAACTAGAAAACTAGAAAACTAGAAAACTAGAAAACTAGAAAACTAGAAAACTAGAAAACTAGAAAACTAGAAAACTAGAAAACTAGAAAACTAGAAAACTAGAAAACTAGAAAACTAGAAAACTAGAAAACTAGAAAACTAGAAAACTAGAAAACTAGAAAACTAGAAAACTAGAAAACTAGAAAACTAGAAAACTAGAAAACTAGAAAACTAGAAAACTAGAAAACTAGAAAACTAGAAAACTAGAAAACTAGAAAACTAGAAAACCAGAAAACTAGAAAACTAGAAAACTAGAAAACTAGAAAACTAGAAAACTAGAAAACTAGAAAACTAGAAAACTAGAAAACTAGAAAACTAGAAAACTAGAAAACTAGAAAACTAGAAAACTAGAAAACTAGAGAACTAGAAAACTAGAAAACTAGAAAACTAGAAAACTAGAAAACTAGAAAACTAGAAAACTAGAAAACTAGAAAACTAGAAAACTAGAAAACTAGAAAACTAGAAAACTAGAAAACTAGAAAACTAGAAAACTAGAAAACTAGAAAACTAGAAAACTAGTAAACTAGAAAACTAGAAAACTAGAAAACTAGAAAACTAGAAAACTAGAAAACTAGAAAACTAAAAACTAGAAAACTAGAAAACTAGAAAACTAGAAAACTAGAAAACTAGAAAACTAGAAAACTAGAAAACTAGAAAACTAGAAAACTAGAAAACTAGAAAACTAGAAAACTAGAAAACTAGAAAACTAGAAAACTAGAAAACTAGAAAACTAGAAAACTAGAAAACTAGAAAACTAGAAAACTAGAAAACTAGAAAACTAGAAAACTAGAAAACTAGAAAACTAGAAAACTAGAAAACTAGAAAACTAGAAAACTAGAAAACTAGAAAACTAGAAAACTAGAAAACTAGAAAACTAGAAAACTAGAAAACTAGAAAACTAGAAAACTAGAAAACTAGAAAACTAGAAAACTACAAAACTAGAAAACTAGAAAACTAGAAAACTAGAAAACTAGAAAACTAAAAAACTAGAAAACTAGGAAACTAGAAAAAGATGAAACGAGAAAAGTTATAAACTAGATATTAGGAAACCAGAAAACTAGGAAGATAGGAAACTAGAAAACTAGAAAACTAGAAAACTAGAAAACTAGAAAACTAGAAAACTAGAAAACTAGAAAACTAGAAAACTAGAAAACTAGAAAACTAGAAAACTAGAAAACTAGAAAACTAGAAAACTAGAAAACTAGAAAACTAGAAAACTAGAAAACTAGAAAACTAGAAAACTAGAAAACTAGAAAACTAGAAAACTAGAAAACTAGAAAACTAGAAAACTAGAAAACTAGAAAACTAGAAAACTAGAAAACTAGAAAACTAGAGAACTAGAAAACTAGAAAACTAGAAAACTAGAAAACTAGAAAACTAGAAAACTAGAAAACTAGAAAACTAGAAAACTAGAAAACTAGAAAACTAGAAAACTAGAAAACTAGAAAACTAGAAAACTAGAAAACTAGAAAACTAGAAAACTAGAAAACTAGTAAACTAGAAAACTAGAAAACTAGAAAACTAGAAAACTAGAAAACTAGAAAACTAAAAAACTAGAAAACTAGAAAACTAGAAAACTAGAAAACTAGAAAACTAGAAAACTAGAAAACTAGAAAACTAGAAAACTAGAAAACTAGAAAACTAGAAAACTAGAAAACTAGAAAACTAGAAAACTAGAAAACTAGAAAACTAGAAAACTAGAAAACTAGAAAACTAGAAAACTAGAAAACTAGAAAACTAGAAAACTAGAAAACTAGAAAACTAGAAAACTAGAAAACTAGAAAACTAGAAAACTAGAAAACTAGAAAACTAGAAAACTAGAAAACTAGAAAACTAGAAAACTAGAAAACTAGAAAACTAGAAAACTAGAAAACTACAAAACTAGAAAACTAGAAAACTAGAAAACTAGAAAACTAGAAAACTAAAAAACTAGAAAACTAGGAAACTAGAAAAAGATGAAACGAGAAAAGTTATAAACTAGATATTAGGAAACCAGAAAACTAGGAAGATAGGAAACTAAAAAGATATGATGCTAGGATACTAACAAAGTGGAACACTAGGTTGCTCGGAATCTAGGAAACATGAAAAGTAAGAAACTAGGATACTAGGAACTAGTACCCTAGGAAGCTACGAACATTGGAAACTATTAAATTATAAACTACGTACTGCTAAAGAATAGCAATCTTTTGCAATGTTGTTGTTTTTTGTTGTTTAATTTTTGTTATTATTGTTATCATGGTTACTTTTGGTATTATTGCTACGATTGCCATTCTAGCTATTTTTGTTTTATTTGCATTTTCCTGTTAATTTTGCTGTTTTGTTATTTTGTGTGCAGTTTTTGTTATTTCTCCAATTTAGACTATTTTTGGTATATTGTAAATTTGTACGTTTATCGATATTTCCGCTTTTTTATAATTTTGCGTTATTTTTGTTTGTTTGTTTTTATCGTTTATTTGAACTTCATTTTTTTTCTGGCTTTAACCTAAGTATCTAATTTTGCTTACTTTGTTTGTTTTGCTATATTCTACAATTTTACATTTAGTGCAATTTTGGCTTTGTGTGTTTTGCCTTTTGTATTATTTGTACTGTTTTACAAAGTTATTATTTCTTCTATCTTCTTCTGCATATTTTTCAAAATTATTTGATTTGTTATTGTAAATATTTTTGCTATTATTGTTAATTTTGTTATGTTTGTACTATTTTTGTTTACTGTTCTTCGATATTTTTGCTATTGTTACCTATTTTTGCTATTTCATTCATTTCTGCAATTTATGCTGTTTTTACTGTTTTTCCTGCTTAGCTTTTTTGTAGTATTTGCTATTTCGTTAATATTGCGATTTGATTTTCTTTTATTTTTTTTTCTCATCTTCTTGCAATGTTTACTACTTTTGCTATTATTTTTTATGTTTTTTAATTTTCGCTATTGCTGAAATTTTTGCCTTATTTTATTTTTGCCATGTTTCCCAATTTTGATTTTTTTTGCTATTATTGCTTTTTTTGGAATTTTTGCAATGTTTGCAATTGTTTTTGTTACAATTGTTATTATTGTTATAATTGTTTATATGCTTATTATTGTTATTATTGTTATTATTGTTATTATTGTTATTATTGTTATTATTGTTATTATTGTTATTATTGTTATTATTGTTATTATTGTTATTATTGTTATTATTGTTATTATTGTTATTATTGTTATTATTGTTATTATTGTTATTATTGTTATTATTGTTATTATTGTTATTATTGTTATTATTATTATTTTTTCATTCCAGCTCTTCTTGCTTTATTTTTTCTTGGAATTTTTACTATAGCTGTTAGTTTGTCTGATTTGTCATTAGTGTTATTTTTGCAAGTTCGTTTTATTTTAGCTCTCTATGTTATGTTAGCTATTTTAATCTTCTGAGCATCTTTTTAATTTTTCCAATTATTATTGTTTTTGTTATTTTCATTATTTTTTGTGTAATTTCTGTGATCTTTACTAACTTTACCATTTTTGCTATTATTTCTGTTTTCGAAACTTCCAAATTTGCTATCAGGTGTACAACTTTGCTTCCGCCGTTTTCCGATAGGTGACTGTACCGGCTGAGGCTGGTCAGAATACATAGATGATAATGCCTTTGAAGTGAGTGTGTACATTGCCTAACGAATTGTCATCGCCGTTTCAGTGATAGTTGTTCTAGTTTTCGTATTATTCACGCTCGAAAATGTCTGTTTATGTGCCCAATTCTCGCCAGTTGCGGGAAGTTTTACTTTTCTGTTACAATTCGACAAAAATGCAACTGAAGCGCATCGAATGCTCTCAGAAACTTTCGGTGATGCTGCTCTGAGTAAAAGAACGTGTCGGGAGTGGTTTCAACATTTTAAAAATGGTGGTTTCGATGTCGAAGACAAACATGGTGGTGGAGGAGAAAAAACCTTCAAAGATGAACAACTAGAAGCATTGCTTGATGAAGATTCATGTCAAACCCAAGAAGAGCTTGCCGAATTGTTGGGAGTGAGTCAGCAAGCCATTTCAAGGCCCTGGGTATGATTCAGAAAGAAGGAAACTGGGTGCCGTACGAGTTGAAACCGAGGGACATCGAGCGCCGTCTATTTGTATGTGAGCAACTGCTTCAAAGACAACATCGTAAGGGGTTTTTACATCGAATCGTAACCGGTGGCTCGATACGATAATCCTAAACGCAGAAAATAATGGGGAAAGCCCGGGCATGCTACTTCGTCGAAGGCAAAACCGAATATTCACGGCGCTAAGGTGTTGATTTGTATTTTGGTGGGATCTAAACTAAAAAACTAGAAAACTAGAAAACTAGAAAACTAGAAAACTAGAAAACTAGAAAACTAGAAAACTAGAAAACTAGAAAACTAGAAAACTAGAAAACTAGAAAACTAGAAAACTAGAAAACTAGAAAACTAGAAAACTAGAAAACTAGAAAACTAGAAAACTAGAAAACTAGAAAACTAGAAAACTAGAAAACTAGAAAACTAGAGAACTAGAAAACTAGAAAACTAGAAAACTAGAAAACTAGAAAACTAGAAAACTAGAAAACTAGAAAACTAGAAAACTAGAAAACTAGAAAACTAGAAAACTAGAAAACTAGAAAACTAGAAAACTAGAAAACTAGAAAACTAGAAAACTAGTAAACTAGAAAACTAGAAAACTAGAAAACTAGAAAACTAGAAAACTAGAAAACTAGAAAACTAAAAAACTAGAAAACTAGAAAACTAGAAAACTAGAAAACTAGAAAACTAGAAAACTAGAAAACTAGAAAACTAGAAAACTAGAAAACTAGAAAACTAGAAAACTAGAAAACTAGAAAACTAGAAAACTAGAAAACTAGAAAACTAGAAAACTAGAAAACTAGAAAACTAGAAAACTAGAAAACTAGAAAACTAGAAAACTAGAAAACTAGAAAACTAGAAAACTAGAAAACTAGAAAACTAGAAAACTAGAAAACTAGAAAACTAGAAAACTAGAAAACTAGAAAACTAGAAAACTAGAAAACTAGAAAACTAGAAAACTACAAAACTAGAAAACTAGAAAACTAGAAAACTAGAAAACTAGAAAACTAAAAAACTAGAAAACTAGGAAACTAGAAAAAGATGAAACGAGAAAAGTTATAAACTAGATATTAGGAAACCAGAAAACTAGGAAGATAGGAAACTAAAAAGATATGATGCTAGGATACTAACAAAGTGGAACACTAGGTTGCTCGGAATCTAGGAAACATGAAAAGTAAGAAACTAGGATACTAGGAACTAGTACCCTAGGAAGCTACGAACATTGGAAACTATTAAATTATAAACTACGTACTGCTAAAGAATAGCAATCTTTTGCAATGTTGTTGTTTTTTGTTGTTTAATTTTTGTTATTATTGTTATCATGGTTACTTTTGGTATTATTGCTACGATTGCCATTCTAGCTATTTTTGTTTTATTTGCATTTTCCTGTTAATTTTGCTGTTTTGTTATTTTGTGTGCAGTTTTTGTTATTTCTCCAATTTAGACTATTTTTGGTATATTGTAAATTTGTACGTTTATCGATATTTCCGCTTTTTTATAATTTTGCGTTATTTTTGTTTGTTTGTTTTTATCGTTTATTTGAACTTCATTTTTTTTCTGGCTTTAACCTAAGTATCTAATTTTGCTTACTTTGTTTGTTTTGCTATATTCTACAATTTTACATTTAGTGCAATTTTGGCTTTGTGTGTTTTGCCTTTTGTATTATTTGTACTGTTTTACAAAGTTATTATTTCTTCTATCTTCTTCTGCATATTTTTCAAAATTATTTGATTTGTTATTGTAAATATTTTTGCTATTATTGTTAATTTTGTTATGTTTGTATTATTTTTGTTTACTGTTCTTCGATATTTTTGCTATTGTTACCTATTTTTGCTATTTCATTCATTTCTGCAATTTATGCTGTTTTTACTGTTTTTCCTGCTTAGCTTTTTTGTAGTATTTGCTATTTCGTTAATATTGCGATTTGATTTTCTTTTATTTTTTTTTCTCATCTTCTTGCAATGTTTACTACTTTTGCTATTATTTTTTATGTTTTTTAATTTTCGCTATTGCTGAAATTTTTGCCTTATTTTATTTTTGCCATGTTTCCCAATTTTGATTTTTTTTGCTATTATTGCTTTTTTTGGAATTTTTGCAATGTTTGCAATTGTTTTTGTTACAATTGTTATTATTGTTATAATTGTTTATATGCTTATTATTGTTATTATTGTTATTATTGTTATTATTGTTATTATTGTTATTATTGTTATTATTGTTATTATTGTTATTATTGTTATTATTGTTATTATTGTTATTATTGTTATTATTGTTATTATTGTTATTATTGTTATTATTATTATTTTTTCATTCCAGCTCTTCTTGCTTTATTTTTTCTTGGAATTTTTACTATAGCTGTTAGTTTGTCTGATTTGTCATTAGTGTTATTTTTGCAAGTTCGTTTTATTTTAGCTCTCTATGTTATGTTAGCTATTTTAATCTTCTGAGCATCTTTTTAATTTTTCCAATTATTATTGTTTTTGTTATTTTCATTATTTTTTGTGTAATTTCTGTGATCTTTACTAACTTTACCATTTTTGCTATTATTTCTGTTTTCGAAACTTCCAAATTTGCTATCAGGTGTACAACTTTGCTTCCGCCGTTTTCCGATAGGTGACTGTACCGGCTGAGGCTGGTCAGAATACATAGATGATAATGCCTTTGAAGTGAGTGTGTACATTGCCTAACGAATTGTCATCGCCGTTTCAGTGATAGTTGTTCTAGTTTTCGTATTATTCACGCTCGAAAATGTCTGTTTATGTGCCCAATTCTCGCCAGTTGCGGGAAGTTTTACTTTTCTGTTACAATTCGACAAAAATGCAACTGAAGCGCATCGAATGCTCTCAGAAACTTTCGGTGATGCTGCTCTGAGTAAAAGAACGTGTCGGGAGTGGTTTCAACATTTTAAAAATGGTGGTTTCGATGTCGAAGACAAACATGGTGGTGGAGGAGAAAAAACCTTCAAAGATGAACAACTAGAAGCATTGCTTGATGAAGATTCATGTCAAACCCAAGAAGAGCTTGCCGAATTGTTGGGAGTGAGTCAGCAAGCCATTTCAAGGCCCTGGGTATGATTCAGAAAGAAGGAAACTGGGTGCCGTACGAGTTGAAACCGAGGGACATCGAGCGCCGTCTATTTGTATGTGAGCAACTGCTTCAAAGACAACATCGTAAGGGGTTTTTACATCGAATCGTAACCGGTGGCTCGATACGATAATCCTAAACGCAGAAAATAATGGGGAAAGCCCGGGCATGCTACTTCGTCGAAGGCAAAACCGAATATTCACGGCGCTAAGGTGTTGATTTGTATTTTGGTGGGATCAGCTCGGTGTGATTTACTACGAGCTCTTAAAACCGGGTGAAACCATCACAGCTACCAAACGCAACTGATGCACCTTAGTCGCGCGCTAAAAGAAAAGCGGCCACAATATCAAGAGCGACATGACAAAGTCATCCTCCAACACGTCGCAAAAGTGATCAAAAAGTACCTGGAAACGCTGAAATGGGAAGTCTTGCCCCACCCGCCGTATTACCCAGATGTCGCCCCTTCTAACTTCCACCTATTCCGTTCGAAGGCACACGGCCTGGCAGATCAACTTTTTCAATCCTTCGAAAAGTTGGAAAAATTGATTGCTTCATGGATAGCGTCAAAAGAGGACTCCTTTTTTCGAGCCGGGATCCGAAAATTGCCTGAAAGATGGGAGAAAGTTGTCGCTAGCGACGGACAATACTTTGAATAATACATCTGTAAGCACTTTTTCGCAATGAAGCTTTTAACTTTGGAAAAAAACGGCGGAAGCAAAGTTGTACATCTGATATTTATGCATTTTTGGATAGTTTTACTGTTTCTTTATTTTTGAATATAATTGCAGTTATTTATATTTTAAATATACTTTGCACAGGTTTAAACATTTACAATTTTTGGTACTATAGCTAGTTTTGCTACCGTTTATGACATTAATTGGACTGTTTGATAATAGCAATTGACCAGAAAGATCCAGAGCTGACTAACATGAAAAGTGGCGTGTTCCATCGGAGCAACACTTGACTCCACACGTTCCTCATGACTCATCAGACACTCCAGGAGCTTGGTTGGGAAGTTTGATGCAACCATCAAGCTAATTATCTTCTCTCTCGTGTATTGCAAAACTTTCACAGCGGAAAAAATGACGTCAAAAGATGACTTCTTCGAAATAGGCTTTAAAATGGCAACAAAATGCTAAATCAAATATCGCACATTCGTTCCAAATCAAACAATCCAAAACATGTCTTGATCGTTATTTAATATTTTGAAAATCAACAAACGAATTTTTCATCGATGAGTCTCGCGAACAGATTAAAGTTCAATGCTTGAAAGTGCTAGACAATATTTCCACTCTACATTCGATTGATTCGCGAATTATTTTTATCATCATGCTTTTCCTCTGCTGCAACCAAAGTCCTCCGTCTGATTCTCGTCGGGCTAACTTAAGGGATTACTTCTCGGTACATAAACTTGGTTTTGTATCTTGTTTAACACAATCAAGTGAAATTTAGTAAAAAAAAATCTTAGAAATCGGGAAGATTTTCTTATTTCTATTGCATTTTTAAGGTTTTTTAGAACATTTAAATTATTCAAAAAGTTCTGTATTCATATTCACCCCTTAAAGCAAGCCAACCAGATTGAAACCTCCTAACAAACACCAATCGAACCGATGCCCGAGGGAAACGACAATTGCTGATGCTGGATAAGGAAATGGCTCATCTCATGGACAATATCCTGTGTCTATCGTCCGCCGCCATCCGGATTGAACCGTCTTTGTGTGGCATCGAATACATTGAGTGTTCCCATAATTTAAACCGCTCCTGTCACCACTCCTGAACCCGGCAAGGGCAGAACGATTGGATCATTGCAATAGACGAATCTGCCGCCGTCGCCGTCGCCAACTGACCCGGATCAGCGGGCAACGAACAACGAGATATCCTGTCGATAGCCAAAGGGGCCCCCAACAAACGCACTCTCTCCTTACTTGCGGACGCTACGGCAATGGGAGGCGGTTTGCGTCATCGCGAAGTGTGCTTCTGAAGCGTCGAATCGACACTCACTCATCGACGAGGGTTGGAGTGAAAGCCAGATAAGACGAGAGGATTATTAATAAGCGTCATCGTGATCGAACCGTTCCGAAGCCCGATGCCGCTGCCAACAGTGACAATTACGGATATCGGGGAGGGAGCATGCACTGATTGTATCACATTCAGTGACTATTCACTTCGACTCGGCAGGATAATCGAAACACCATCTTCGGCAAACCTAATGTATTGACTAACGATGTAAGGATTTGAAGTTAAGTATGGATTCAAGGAAATTTGCATAGCGTCTAAGCGGCTAACGAATCTAGCGATGGAACAGTTCTTGCTAAAGCACCGTTTGCTGATTGAATTTAATTGCAGTAATAATATCAGAACGGTTCTCCCGGACGTATTCAATCAACACTTTGGATAATTAATACTATCAGCATGAAATTGCAAGTCGTAATCTACTTTACTTAATATTTTGTTCAAACCTATTATTTACTATAAAATCATAAACTGCTTAGCGGCTCAAATTGAACTGTTTGAAGCACTGATGAGCCGAAGGCGAAACGCGAAGAAATCGAAACGAAATATGTACTTTTTGTACAAACCAAAAACCTCTAAATGTTCAAAGGGGCTGGGGCCCACTAGGAGATTGATAGTACCTATTAGCTCTTTCCGGACTGTACCAGCCTAGATGCCGTGTGGAATCCGGCGGAAAAAAATGAACCAAGAATAGATCCACTGGGTTCCTGCTTCCATGTCGTAAAAGGCGACAATTGCAGGAGTTTCTTTTTCCTTTCAGTTATCAGATATTTTCAATGTTTTACTTCTGATTACTCTATTTTACTAAATCATCTCTTTATTCAACCTATCAATTTCCGTCTAGCTTCGGAAAAAAGTTTTATTAGGAATGATTTCTTCTTCCATGTTATTGATTGTCTTTCAAGATTATAAAATGAATGACAAAAATCAACCATTGCGCAAATCCGTTTATATTACAAAGTTAATAACAGAGATAACATATATCGGTATATTGAATACATAGTAAAAAACACTTGATATTAATATTTCAAACAGTAAATTAATATTTTTCTCGGTAGCCGGCTGCCCAGATCAACTAATATAACAAATTAATAATTTTAATAAACAAATAAAATAATAAAGCAGAAATAATAAAGAATCAAGACGCGTGTGAAATCTGTTGACCTTTGTTTGGCGATTTAAAATGTTTTTATAATAACTGTTTAGAATATTTCAATGCAATGAATCAACTTTTTTGTCTAAATCCTATTCGCTCGTTTATTTTGTATCACGTAGTTTCATTTATAAAAACGTGCTTAATCCACCTAGCAGTAAGATGATACCTTTTTTTTATCAATCCGCATGTGTTTTTTTTTTGCATGACTAAAAAAAACGCGAAAGGTAGATGCATATACGAGTGACTGCATACTCGACAGCCGGCTGTCCGGGGTTTTGTCAATTTCGGAGATTGACTGTTTCGTGCATTATATTGCCAGCACAAAGTAACACATAAAACCATAATACTTTAAAACATTCTTGGTAGCCGGCTACCCAGAGCAATAAACACATGATAACATTATTAAAACATTTACTAACAAAGTATCCTCTCCTGTGATGCATGTGGGAATGCAGAGGATTCCTCGGTTCCTAGTAGCAACATGCATCGAACTAACAATCCTTTCCCTCCCAAGTAGATCTGCATTCGGACGTGGCCGGCGTCGGTATTGATCAGCATGCATGGTTCAATACAGTTTGCACAGTGTGAAACAATGTGTTATTCCCAAACATGTTACTTCAAAAAATCATTTTGCAATCTCAATTGGTCCAGATCAATAACGGAGTAGCAACACACGGGCGGTCTCTAATGCCAATGCTAATGCTAAACCAAAAACCTCTAAATGTTCAAATTCTATCTGTGGTTCTTGCTATGATATTGAGCTATAGGGGAAGATGGGGTAAAACGTACCCCCGGTGCAAATTGCACCTCTTGCTTTTCTCAGAAGTTACCAATTTTTTTCACAGAAATATTAATGAAACAGAAAGTCTGTCATGACTAATATAAAATTTTGGTGGCAATAGTTCAATCAAAAAAAAACAGTTCATTCATGTCTGGAAAAATCACCAAATATCAATAATGTCTCTGTGATATGTAAGTTTTGGTCTTCGTTCCATAGTAATTTTCTGGAGTGAGGAAGATAATTTTGACTATGTAACCAACAAACTTCTTTGCCAATCCTTCGTTTTCCTAAAATTAGTTCTAATACAGATGATGTATTTGAAATTTTATGGATAAATTTTCAAAATTATCGTACCCTTGCTTTTGGGGGCAAAATGACTTGAGTTGTGTGGGGCAAAATGCTTAAGAACTGGCTTACAAACGTTATGTATTAGTTACCAATTTAAAGAATAATAGTAAGCAACCTTACAGCTGGTAAATATTTTTTCCACGAAAATGCTAAAACTTTTTTTATAAATTAAAATAAATATTATTTATGAAAGTGCATTTTGCCCCATTGTGGTCATGTGTTTTACTTCGTTGTTTTGACGGATGTTCACCCGTTGTTTAAGATCATCCTTCCTCTATGTTCAGATACCAGTGACTCCGCGTAATTTAAAATGTATATTTCTCGTATTTTCTACACTGAGCTGAATTCTCATTTTCACATTATAAGATATTCTAATGATTTTTCACTATTAGCATTTCCATTGATAGCTACAAAGTGTATTCAACATCATGTCAAATATATAATATAATCTTATGAAACATAAAACTCTTCCTAACGTTATTTTTACAAGATTTTCATATAACGAATGAAATTTCCTGTCTGAGTCAAATTTATTGGCGCGCCCTATAACCTTTACTAGATATCCACACAACATACATTGAAACAATTTATGAAGCGCATATTATATTCACATCGAATTAATATAGATAGGTTTATCTATACCATATGACTAGTTTCATAAAATTTATATACAACTTTTGATGGAGGTCATCCCAGTTCTATATAGCAGTTATATATAAATCAAATGTTTGCTATTTGATTGAATAAGTAATACATATAAGATTCAAATTAATCAAAATACTGGGATAATGGTGCTTAAGGGAATCAAAAACAATAAAAATAATTGTCTTATCAAAAACTTGTTATATTTTTCGTATGTAAAGAGTTTCATAATGAAAATTTATTTTAATGTTTCAACTACACTTATTTCTTTGGAACTGGCTGATTTCATCGGATATTTACTGTTACCAGACGAATCAGATGCACAACGAATCGGAAACTACTTCTTTTATCGAGCATTAGAGCTATACTAGTCGTTATGATATTTGCGAAGGAGAAGTAGGATCCCGAAACTATAAATAAATAATTTAAATCCTCTTATTAGACAGACAGAATGATGAGACATACCGGGTATTTATTTCATAATCCGTTAGGGCATATAGCAAAGTCTTGGCATTACATCCCTTTTGTGGAATTTTGCCTTTCTGCTTCAACAGACTTCGAAGCCGATTCTTAGTGTACAGAATCATTGCATGGCTAGTACTATGGATCCTACTGACACTTAGAATCCTTCCAGGTCGGGGCTCGAACATACGACAACTGGCTTGTATGACCAGCGTCCTATGCATTGAACCGCCAATCCGGGACCGTTAGGGCATATCCTTGAACGAAATTGAATGAGCTGTCTTGTCAGCGACTTAAAATAACGGGACTTCCTAAAAAAACTGTCTGGAGCAGCTGATGAATATCGAGGACACAACTCCTTCTTCAGCTTCAAGCAGTACGATTCACAACTATTCTTTCGTAAAAACAAACTCCATTATATGTCTAAGTTAAAAAATTATTTCTTGCTATTTTCTTCAGCTTAAGAAAACAGTGTCTCATTTTCTTCCCTGTTGCAGATTTGATGTACGCTTCCAATAAAAATTATAAGTTTTCACATGACTTTTATTAAACATAATCAGCATGCGATTAATAGAAAAATGTAATGAATATAAAAATTATATTGGCTTAAGTTTTATCGACTTTTCGCATTACTTGTATATGGTATTTTTATCAATATCATAAAGATTATAAAGATATAAAATTTATTGAACACTAGCTGAATTACCCGGCGTTGCTCGGAAATGTTTCGTGAAGGGAAGGCCGAAAAAAATTATCGAAGTTTTCCTGCTTAGTGAAATACTCTTGTAGTGAAACATAACCTAAACGGAAACCCGATCGAACAATACTCCGTTCATGTTCAGACTGCGAATGATCAGTGTCCCATCTCAGATCTCACAATAATCATAATTTTCATGGTATTCTCGACAAATTGGATCAGTTTTATATTTGAACCCTTTTGTTAGGAACATTTAAAACACCTTTCTCTCTATTTACCTTCTTAGTAACCTCCGAGTTTCATATCTATATGTGCTTGTAACGTACTTCCGTACTTCCTCGTCACAATCGATTTACAATACCTTTGGCTTCCATGGATATAATCCCTTGCTACTCCCTCCTCGTTATAAAAAAATTATGACATCATGAAGTGTTCAAAAATTTCCATCTGATAATGATTATTTTATAACGAAAGGTTGTTTAACATCATAACTACATTCATACTATAGAATGACGTTTTTATGTAATTTATTCTACCAAGGTTTTAACCATTTTGGTCGGTCATCGGAGAGGAAAACCTATAGAATAATGATTCAGTTAATACAAATGTTGTTGTAATCCTATTTCCAACACCTTGAGTCGACAGTTTTCTCAATTTACTTAATAAAATGCACATTGATTGTATGATTTCGTCAATTCAGATCAATGTTGAGAATACTTATTTCCCCTTCCTCTTGTGAATATTTTTGTGAACCTCTCTCAGTTGCTAGAATTATACTGTACTCGTAAATAAGTACCAATTTTTCGTAAAACCCGATCAATTTTCCCTTACACTTTCCATGTTCGGAGCACTTGCTACTCTCTCTCACCCTCAAAATAACCTTATAATCTATTTTGATTTAACTTCCTTTTTGTCAGTGAACTTGCTACAGATCTCCTCCATGATTACCCTGAGTAGTGTATCTGTGCTTTTAAAAAAATATCGATGCCCACCTTTGGTACACGCGCCAAACTTGGTGGTGATTAGTTTAGTTGTTTCGTAGTTATGCTGAAACTTAAATACACTCACGTTCATAGACAGATAAAAATTATTTTCCCTTAGCTCTTTAAGTTTCCCGGCAAAATGGAAAATCCTTCGGAATGGGAAAAATGGAGATCCTTTGAAATTATTCAAAGAAAAATACGACCTTGAAATTTTTACCACTCCCTTGTTTTATGAAAAATGGAAGATTTAAATTTATTTTCAAAAACCCCTCCTTCTAGTCTAAATGTCGATTCTATTAAAATTTCGTCATTGACCCTCTGCCCCCATGTTAAGGACACTTCCTACACACTTTCCTCCCTGAAAATGTCCTAATGATCATTTCTGAAGAGCAAGAAGTATCTGTGCCAAATTTGATAGCAATCCGTTCAGTAGTTCCGGAGTTGCGCCGTTACAAACATTACATCCCCTTTTTAGAGGGACGTACTACATCCACCCCACACGAATACCCCAAGTTGCACAAAAAGTATCTATGGTCTCCAAAAAGTATCGATTCTCGTCAAATTAACTAAATTTTTTCATTACCCCTGTTTAGGATAGTTGTTACGCTCTCTCCCCCATAAAAATACACTTACAACTACCTCTGAAGAGCAAAAAGAAGCTATGCCAAGTGTGATAGCAATCCGTTCAGTAGTGTCGGAGTTATGCCGTTACATCCCCCTTTTTTAATGCAATTGCTACATTCACTCCCCATATCTATCATATCTAAAGTATGGAAAATGTTTGCATGATCTTCAAAAATTATCGATTCTTGTCAAATTTTATTAATTTTTTCTTGGCCCCTCCTGTTAATGATACTTGCTACGCTTCCTCCCCTATAAAAATACCTTTATGACTATTTCTGAAGAGCAAGAAATAACTGTACCAAATTTTATAGCAATTCGTGCAATAGTTCCGGAGTTATACCGTTACAAACATTTCACTCCTTTTTTAGAGGCACTTACTACACCCTCTCCTAACAGAATATCCTTATAATCTTAAGCAAAAAGTGTCTTCAAAAAGTACCGATTCTCGTCAAATTAGATAATATTTTTAATGACCACCTTTGTTAAGGACACTTGCTACGCTCCCCCCCCAAATGGAAATATTTTTATAACCATATCTGAAGAGCAAGAAGTACATGTACCAGGTTTAATAGCAATCCGTTAAGTAGTTTTGAAATTATGCCATTACAAACATTACACCCCCCTTTTTAAAGGCACCTGCTGCATCTATCCCCCAATAAATTATATCTATGGTATGCAATATTTTTCTAAGATCTTCAAAAAATATCGGTTTTCATCAAGTTATATGAATTTTTTCATGACCCCTCCTTGGTTATGACACTTGCTGCGCTCCCTCCCCCCATAAAAATACGCTTATGACCATCTCTGAAGACCAAGAAGTACATGTGCCAAGTTTGATAGCAATCCGTTCAGTAATTCCGGAGTTATGCCATTACAAACATTACACCCCCCCCCTTTTTAAAGGAACTTGCTACATCCACTTCCCATATAATCATATCTAATATATGCAAAATGTTTCTATGGTCTTAAAAAGTATCGATTCTCGTCAAATTAGACAAATTTTTTCATTAGCTCCCCCTATTAAGAACACTTACTACGCTCCCTCCCCCATAGAAATACGCTTATGACCATCTCAGAAGAGCAAAAAGTATCTGTGCCAAGTTTGGTGGCAATCCGTTCAGTAGTTTCGGAATTATGCCGTTTTAAACATTACACCCCCCAATTTAAAGGCACTTGCTACATCCACCCCCCATATAGTCATATCTAAGGTATGCAAAATGGTTCTACGGTCTTCAAAACGTATCGATTCTTGTCAAGTTATATGAATTTTTCCATGACCCCCCCTTGTTTATGACACTTGCTACGCTCCCTCCCATATAAATATACTCCTTAAACCATCTCTGAAGCACAAGGAGTACGTGTGCCAAGTTTTTATATATATAGATAATTTAGATTATATGTAGAGTTCCATTGAAGGTCATAAGTTGTCATGTGTCTTTTGTGAAATACCATCTGCGAGTTAGGTTTCATCGGATTTTTATATACATTATATGGGATATTCTTATAAATTTCATTATGGTAACATCTATTTAGATTTAACGTACACTTTAAATAAAGAATATAAGTTTCCATTTAACTTCTACAAATTATATTCGGCATATGCTTCATATGACAAATCTATTGATTATAAATAAGATTTTCATTTCAGTGTACGATCGGGCGTCATGCCCCGCATATATTTGAAAGGACAATTTTTGAAGGTTCCGAAAAATAAGACATTTCATGTATTTTTCAATGCATTCAGCGAGTGTTTGTTCGTAAATATGAGAAATAATGGTGACGGAAGATAGTCACACAAGAAACTTCCAAGTTTAATTTTCTTTAGTTAAGATATAGCAACATTTCCTTAGGGGGTACGTTTTACCCCATCTATCGCTATACTATAACAGATTTGAATATTATTCAGTTTTGCCTTTCTCTATAGAAAGATATTAAAATTGCTGAAAAACCGAACGCTCAATTATCTCAGAGATGGCTGAACCGATTTGAACAAACCTATGCTCGTTTGAAAGCTACTGTCGGGCCATTGATCAAGTTCAAAGATCAAATGGCTGTGATTTTTGGTTCCGGAGATATGATTGTATAAGTGACGTAACCGACAAAACGTGTTGTATTTTTACTTGCAAGTTTCTCGGAGATAACCAAACAGATTTTAACAAGCTTAGGCCCGTTTAAAAGCTATTGTTAGGCCATTGCTCAAGTTCGAAGACCAAATGGCTGCGACTTTTGATTTCGGATATATAATGGTATAAGTGACGTAACCGACAAAACACATATATATATATATATATATATATATATATATATATATATATATATATATATATATATATATATATATATATATATATATATATATATATATATATATATATATATATATATATATATATATATAATATTTTGGGATCACCTCTAATTTCGTAAAGTGCTATTGTTCAAAAGTTTAAGCACCTCGAAAAAAGTACTGCAAAATTTGAGCTAAATCGGACATGGGTAAGGAGTGCTGCCAAGCTTGAAAATTTTCTTGAAAAAGCATCATAGGGAGAAGTAGGTACATGAAATTGCGGAAATCGAAAAATTTTTTGATGCCAAAAATCTTGAAATTGCACGAAACGTCGAGATTAAGTGTTATCTCAAAAAAAAAAATACTTCCCAGAAAGTCGATTTTAAAAAGAGATAAAAAAATTTTTTATGAGACTGTTTTGAAGGAAGAGAAAGGCATTATCACACCACTAGGTGGATTAAGAAGGGTTTTTTGTTTTATGCATAGTTGGAATCAGCCAGGTGAAGTATTGTCATCATGCCAAAGATATTGGTCCGTAACAAAGAATGAACAATTTCGCTATAGACGAGAAAAGTAGCTATAGGAGCAATTGAGTTAGAAATTGAATGACTAAATTGACCTGTGTTACTAGCGAACAAAACGCGTCGTAAGCCCACTGCGCCTAGCCGCTGAAAATATTCCGTATTTATATGTGTCGCTTTTGCACGATAAGCATTGTTCGATGATTCGTTCAATTCAAGCGATTGGAGTTTTGCGAGCCTTATTTTGACGCTGAATTTCACCTTAATGCTTGTTCATACCAAACATTTTAGTAAACTACCATTTTGTGGTGTTTGTGATTATCTCACTACTGAAAATTTTATTATTAATTGCTGAACATATTTCCGATGGCATTAAGAAAAAATTATGTTGTTGCGTTAAATGCAGCAAGAGATATTCGAGATTAAGCTCTTCCCATTCTTGTACGAACTTATTTTCGAAAAGGCGCCTCATAGTAAATTAAAACGTAGTCAAGTCGGCATTCGGCACGTCAGCTAAGACATCACAGTTCATTGCAAGACTAGGTGACAGATATTCAACAGTTTTGCCTTCCTCTATATTTTCATTATTTTCAGCTAAATAATAAATTTGACAAATCGAGAAGTGTTTTTTTTTTAGAGTTTGCTGATTTGAAATTTAAATAAAACTCATGCCAAATTATGAAATAGCATTTAACATTTAGATATGATTTCGGGCTTATGGCCGCCACGACTATTTTTCACAAAGGTCATTGTGGAGCTCCAATTTCGACCACGTTTTTTCAAACATTTTGAGGGCAAGCAATGACACGTCGAATATTGGCTTCCAAATCATGAATCGTTACTGGTTTATCCACATAAACCAATGACTTTAATGTATCGTCATTCCTATTTTTTGTGAATACACAAATATTTTCATTTATTTTTAACAGATCTAGTGTTGAAAAATCCGAAAATGCGCAATAAGAATTTATGAATATTTTCGGAAAAAAAATATAATGAGCGAAAAACTTTCCAATAATGCCCAAACATGTGTCCTATGTTTTCGTTGGTACGGTTGCTTCAAAAATGGAGTAAAATGAATAATAGAACAACTGTAGCTCCGTCACTATGGAGCTTGAAGGGATGTAGGTTTAGAAAAACCATGTCTAATCCGAGTTCTTCTAAATATGGTAGAAATGAATATTCCATTTGTCTTAGATATTCATGAAAAATCGAGAACTGGTAAAATCTCGAAAAAACTGTTGCTTTTAAAAATCGACTTTGGAACTATTTCTGGTAATTTATCAATTGAGATGAAACTGGAGTTTGAATTAAAATATTGCATATCAAGTGTGAATCATGATAATTTAAGAAACCTTTCAAATCTACAAGTAACAAATATTCGAAAATGCTACAAGAAGTTTGAATGGGCTTTTTTAAATTTAAACTATGCCGGAGCTGGCAATAGCTGGCTGAAATTATTTTCAAGGTATTTACAATGTTTAAATACTCCAAAAAACAAAACAAAAAATCATATCATTAAGTCTCTGTTTGCTTCGGAAATTTAAATAACGATACGAATGGAGAATTTCTGAAATCGTCTGAAATCTTCTGAAATCTTCTGAAATCTTCTGAAATCTTCTGAAATCTTCTGAAATCTTCTGAAATCTTCTGAAATCTTCTGAAATCTTCTGAAATCTTCTGAAATCTTCTGAAATCTTCTGAAATCTTCTGAAATCTTCTGAAATCTTCTGAAATCTTCTGAAATCTTCTGAAATCTTCTGAAATCTTCTGAAATCTTCTGAAATCTTCTGAAATCTTCTGAAATCTTCTGAAATCTTCTGAAATCTTCTGAAATCTTCTGAAATCTTCTGAAATCTTCTGAAATCTTCTGAAATCTTCTGAAATCTTCTGAAATCTTCTGAAATCTTCTGAAATCTTCTGAAATCTTCTGAAATCTTCTGAAATTTTCTGAAATCTTCTGAAATCTTCTGAAATCTTCTGAAATCTTCTGAAATTTTCTGAAATCTTCTGAAATCTTCTGAAATCTTCTGAAATCTTCTGAAATCTTCTGAATTCTTCTGAAATCTTCTGAAATCTTCTGAAATCTTCTGAAATCTTCTGAAATCTTCTGAAATCTTCTGAAATCTTCTGAAATCTTCTGAAATCTTCTGAAATCTTCTGAAATCTTCTGAAATCTTCTGAAATCTTCTGAAATCTTCTGAAATCTTCTGAAATCTTCTGAAATCTTCTGAGACCTTCTGAAATCTTCTGAAATCTTCTGAAATCTTCTGAAATCTTCTGAAATTTTCTGAAATTTTCTGAAATCTTCTGAAATCTTCTGAAATCTTCTGAAATCTTCTGAAATCTTCTGAAATCTTCTGAAATCTTCTGAAATCTTCTGAAATCTTCTGAAATCTTCTGAAATCTTCTGAAATCTTCTGAAATTTAATGATGTTATTTTTCACAATAGATAGTGTTATTCAGTCACACAAAATAATTATTTGAAATCTCTTTAAAAACTCACTCTATCTTCTGCATCGATTTTAAATCTCCTGCAATTGCAAACGGACTCAACTCTGTTGACGAGTTCTAGGAGCCGCTAGAATGTTGAAACCCTATCGAAATCATCACATTATTTGGTTACAATTAAACACCAAAATCTATCAAAATTCAATTCCCACGCGAAAGGTTCAACAATCGAACCTCCATCAAACCGGCTTATGTTACTAAATCATTTCCATTGAAATTGTTTCCTACCGGATAAATTAACCGGAAATGATACTCCTTGAGCGGATCGGTCGACACGAGATTGAATCACTAATCAGATCAGGGAGCAGCAGGAAACCCTTCAGCCTACTCCACCTCGCAGCTTCGCCGGATCCAAGCGGTCCAACCGGTCGAATGCAAAACAAACAGACAGATTAAATGGTATTTATGCTTCACGATTCGGGATCAATTCGCACCCGGTTTTAGGCCGTGTCGAAATACGATTAGCGAGTTCGAGTGGAGTGTGATTGATGGGAAATAATCCTGAAGAATTTGTGGTTTTCGAATTCAGCGGATGCGCTCGCTCCGAAACTGAGTTTGAATAGATGGGATTGCTAAAATCGGTTGTTCTTGTTAAGAATTATTTATTCGTTGAAATACCGTATTTTTATTCGAACACGAGTTCCATCCAAAACGAACCAAATAACCGAATGAAATCAAAATTCTTAAGCTTGATTTCCCCGTCGATAATTCATCCGAAATTCGGTCAACAACCGCAATCATGATTCGGAATGAGCACTCAATCATGCCGAACACATTCAATACGTACCGCACCAAGAAGGATCCCGAAGCTGAAAGAAAAATCATTCCATCATCCACACTTTGCATCATCATGGAAACGCCAGGCACTCGAAATTCCGTCTGTCGAACTTCAACAAAAGATGGAAAACAACAAGAAACAGAAAATTTGGACCCTTCGCTCGCCCCACCATTAATTGTTAAGCTCAAATTGGGTCAATTAATTTAGAAGCGAACGTTAATGGCGCCAACAATTTTCCTCAATTTTATTTTTTCCGAAGCTTCGGGGCGATCCATCGAGCCATCGCTCGTCTCGACATCACAATTTGTGTTTCTGCCGCACTGGTATTGGCACTGATGGCAAAGTGACACTTTGCCAAGACGTAGTCGACCTTCTCGGAACGGTTAGATTATGCAAGTTTTTTGCCAAACTGCTCGGGACCATCTTCGGGGAAGCAAGGACAGGGCTAATTGATAAAAGAGATAGAAATGTGTTCCAGGAAGGGACTAGCCCATGACCAGTTAGTTTTATTGACTAGAAGAAATGTATTCTGGAGAAATGTTTGGGATTCGCTCAATTATGGCTTCGGGAAAATATGCTACAAATTTCAGTATCCAGTTGCTTGAGAATGGATGAGCTTTGCAGTAAGCCAATTCAGAACTAACTTTTGTTGTTCAACTATCGAAGTTAAATTTGCATTTTGCATTTTCAACCGTAAACCTTCAATTGTTCAACTTTCAATTTTTAAAAGTCTAAAGTCTAAAGTCTAAAGTCTAAAGTCTAAAGCCAAGAGTCAAGAGTCAAGAGTCAAGAGTCAAGAGTCAAGAGTCAAGAGTCAAGAGTCAAGAGTCAAGAGTCAAGAGTCAAGAGTCAAGAGTCAAGAGTCAAGAGTCAAGAGTCAAGAGTCAAGAGTCAAGAGTCAAGAGTCAAGAGTCAAGAGTCAAGAGTCAAGAGTCAAGAGTCAAGAGTCAAGAGTCAAGAGTCAAGAGTCAAGAGTCAAGAGTCAAGAGTCAAGAGTCAAGAGTCAAGAGTCAAGAGTCAAGAGTCAAGAGTCAAGAGTCAAGAGTCAAGAATCAAGAGTCAAGAGTCAAGAGTCAAGAGTCAAGAGTCAAGAGTCAAGAGTCAAGAGTCAAGAGTCAAGAGTCAAGAGTCAAGAGTCAAGAGTCAAGAGTCAAGAGTCAAGAGTCAAGAGTCAAGAGTCAAGAGTCAAGAGTCAAGAGTCAAGAGTCAAGAGTCAAGAGTCAAGAGTCAAGAGTCAAGAGTCAAGAGTCAAGAGTCAAGAGTCAAGAGTCAAGAGTCAAGAGTCAAGAGTCAAGAGTCAAGAGTCAAAAGTCAAGAGTCAAGAGTCAAGAGTCAAGAGTCAAGAGTCAAGAGTCAAGAGTCAAGAGTCAAGAGTCAAGAGTCAAGAGTCAAGAGTCAAGAGTCAAGAGTCAAGAGTCAAGAGTCAAGAGTCAAGAGTCAAGAGTCAAGAGTCAAGAGTCAAGAGTCAAGAGTCAAGAGTCAAGAGTCAAGAGTCAAGAGTCAAGAGTCAAGAGTCAAGAGTCAAGAGTCAAGAGTCAAGAGTCAAGAGTCAAGAGTCAAGAGTCAAGAGTCAAGAGTCAAGAGTCAAGAGTCAAGAGTCAAGAGTCAAGAGTCAAGAGTCAAGAGTCAAGAGTCAAGAGTCAAGAGTCAAGAGTCAAGAGTCAAGAGTCAAGAGTCAAGAGTCAAGAGTCAAGAGTCAAGAGTCAAGAGTCAAGAGTCAAGAGTCACTTACTTTTGTTAATCTATTAATACTAATCCGATTTCTTACAATCGCTTCTGGAACACCGTTTCTGTACAGAAAAGGTTTTCTGAGTTGCAACGCCTTGAAGATAAGAAATTGCATACAGAAAATTCATTTGTTCTTTTCGCAAATCGATCTTTCACTTCGTGCAAAATATTGGCTTGTCAATCTGGAAACGTGAACAAAGTTTTATCCAAATTGGAATAAATTGATACTGATTTTGTCTAAGGTCTCTAAACTCTTTAAAGTCTGTAATGTATATAAGGTCTTCAACATCTCTGAAACAGCTTAAGTCCACAGTCCACAGTCCACAGTCCACAGTCCACAGTCCACAGTCCACAGTCCACAGTCCACAGTCCACAGTCCACAGTCCACAGTCCACAGTCCACAGTCCACAGTCCGCAGTCCACAGTCCACAGTCCACAGTCCACAGTCCACAGTCCACAGTCCACAGTCCACAGTCCACAGTCCACAGTCCACAGTCCACAGTCCACAGTCCACAGTCCACAGTCCACAGTCCACAGTCCACAGTCCACAGTCCACAGTCCACAGTCCACAGTCCACAGTCCACAGTCCACAGTCCACAGTCCACAGTCCACAGTCCACAGTCCACAGTCCACAGTCCACAGTCCACAGTCCACAGTCCACAGTCCACAGTCCACAGTCCACAGTCCACAGTCCACAGTCCACAGTCCACAGTCCACAGTCCACAGTCCACAGTCCACAGTCCACAGTCCACAGTCCACAGTCCACAGTCCACAGTCCACAGTCCACAGTCCACAGTCCACAGTCCACAGTCCACAGTCCACAGTCCACAGTCCACAGTCCACAGTCCACAGTCCACAGTCCACAGTCCACAGTCCACAGTCCACAGTCCACAGTCCACAGTCCACAGTCCACAGTCCACAGTCCACAGTCCACAGTCCACAGTCCACAGTCCACAGTCCACAGTCCACAGTCCACAGTCCACAGTCCACAGTCCACAGTCCACAGTCCATAGTCCACAGTCCCAAACCTCACATCCCAAGTCAAACGTTTCAAGTTCCAGTTCCCAAATTTAAATCTCAAGTCCACAAATCTCAAACTCTCTAAAGTATCTAAAGTCTATGTAGTCTCAAAAGTCTCTAATGTCTCTAAAGTCTCTAAAGTTTCTAAAGTCTCTAAAGTCTATAAAGTTTTTAAAGTCTCTAATGTCTCTAAAGTCTCTAAAGTCTCTGAAGTCTCTGAAGTCTCTAATGTCTCTAAAATCGCAAAAATCTCTAAAATCTCTAAAGTCTTTAAAGTCTCTAAAGTTTCTAAAGTCCCTAAAGTCTCTGAAGTCTCTAAAGTTTCTAAAGTCCCTATAGTCTCTGTAGTCTCTAAAGTCTCAAAGCAAAGCCTTGGTATTACATTCCTGTAGTGGAATTTGACGTTATGTTTCAACAGACTTCGCAGCCGATTCAGAGTGTACAAAACCATTGCATGGCTGGTGCTACGATTCTACTGACACTACGAATCCTTCCAGGTCAAGTGCCCTATGCATTGAACCGCCAACCCGGGAGAAGTCTCCGAAGTCTCTAAAGTCTCTGTAGTCTCTGTAGTCTGTAGTTTCTAAAGTCTCTAAAGTTTCAAAAGTTTCTAAAGTCTCTAAAATCTCTAAAGTCTCTAAAGTCTCCAAAGTCTCTAAAGTCTCTAAAGTCTCTAAAATCTCTAAATTATCTAAAGTCTTTAAAGTCTTTAAAGTCTCTAAAGTATCTAAAGTATCTAAAGTCTCTAAAGTCTCTAAAGTCTCTAAAGTCTCTAAAGTCTCTAAAGTCTCTAAAGTCTTTAAAGTCTCTAAAGTCTTTAAAGTCTCTAAAGTCTCTAAAGTCTCTAAAGTCTCCAAAGTCTCCCAAGTCTCTAAAGTCTCTAAAGTCTCCAAAGTCTCTAAAGTCTCTAAAGTCTCTAAAGCCTCTAAAGTCTCTAAAGTCTCTAAAGTCTCTAAAGTCTCTAAAGTCTCTAAAGTCTCTAAAGTCTCTAAAGTCTCTAAAGTCTCTAAAGTCTCTAAAGTCTCTAAAGTCTCTAAAGTCTCTAAAGTCTCTAAAGTCTCTAAAGTCTCTAAAGTCTCTAAAGTCTCCAAAGTCTCTAAAGTCTCTAAAGTCTCTAAAGTCTCCAAAGTCTCTAAAGTCTCTAAAGTCTCCAAAGTCTCTAAAGTCTCTAAAGTCTCTAAAATCTTTAAAGTCTTTAAAGTCTCCTAAGTCTCCTAAGTCTCTAAAGTCTCTAAAGTCTCTAAAGTCTCTAAATTCTCTAAAGTCTCTAAAGTCTCCAAAGTCTCTAAAGTCTCTAAAGTCTCTAAAGTCTCTAAAGTCTCTAAAGTCTCTAAATTCTCTAAAGTCTCTAAAATCTCTAAAGTCTTTAAAGTCTCCAAAGTCTCTAGTCTCTATAGTCTCTAAAGTCTCTAAAGTCTCTGAAGTCTCTAAAGTCTCTAAATTCTCTAAAGTCTTTAAAGTTTAAATCACTAGTCACCAAAGTTCAGTGGGTTTAATCCAGCCTCCATTTTATTTGGGTAAATCCCATGTTTATTATTCCAAACTCAGACACGCTTTAAAGCAAGTTAACTGTTCATGGGACTTCCCAACAAGTATCCCACGCCGTCTAGTCCAAAAATAAACATACCTAAGAAAACATAAAAAAAATTGGTTCACCTACCCTATCTTTAGATCTGTGTGACCTTGCCGAAGATATTTAGCGCATAAAGTGCTTCATAAAAATGAAAAACCGTAAGCAATATTAACACGCAAACGGGTTCCTTTTTCAAAGCATCGGAAAATATCCCACCGCCCCCATCCGGAACGCTACCGTTGTTTACATTCCGGGCAACCGAAACGGAAAATGGAGAGCAAGATTTACAGCATCGTATTTTCGGACTGAGGTGATAAAAATTATTAATTGTGTTTCTTTCTGCGTGACGAGAAGTCGAGAAATCGCGTGTTTCTCGCAACGTAAGGCAAAAACATGGTTGAAATACTAAATTGTGCGGCCTCCTGTCCGGTCGCTTTTAATGGGAAGAATCTAGGGATGGTGAAGCTCGGGGACGGACTGTGGCCGAATGGAAGGCCCCTAAATCCCCAATAATAGACATTTTGCGGAAGAATACGGTGGGAATGTGAAGTGGTCTGTGGCAGAAAATTAAAATTTGAGATGTTTCACGCTGCTGACCGAAAATCAGGGTTGAAACTTTTTTATGGCACTCTGTATTTATAGGGTGCCGTGGTGGTAGGACCGTGTGTTCGGCTTCGGGGCTTTCTAATCTTGACGAGCGTGTTCGTGGGGTCAGTTGGACCTTCCAGGAAAGGTTCTGTTCCTATCAGCAAACATAACAATCGACCGAGTGAAAAAGCAACCAGGAAATCACTTAGTGCCTTCAACATCAAGCTCGAAGCAGGCTTTTCCTAGCGGTGTCGAAAGAATCTAATAGAAATGAATAAAATATGGCCACCACCGGCCAAGCATCAATTTAGATAATGGGGATACTTCAAAGCAATGAAATTGGATTATCTGCTGCGACCGGCATCTGAGAGAAAACTTCTCGTAGCAGCACAACGATTCTTGAATGAGTTTGAATTATCTTACCATTGTAATAATTTAGTTTAGAATAAATGAAATACAAAACGTAGGAGGCTAAATTGAACATTTCCCTTCCAAGTACAAAAAACTTCATAAACTAAACTGCGAATACGTCTTCTGTATGTGACGAAGCAACCATTTGTCCGTCCGGTGCTCTTGCTTCGATAAACCTACTCACCTAAAAAGCTGGCAGCCATCTGAAAAATCACGAAAAACGTTCGCGGTGAATTATGGCAGGAAGCTGGTCGAGAATGGTTGCTTTGTTGGTTCACTCTCTCGGCAGAAAAAAAACCATCAAAACAAAACACACTCCTGAGATCCGAATAGCCACCGCTATCTGCTACTCTCTGCTCTGTTAATGTTGCGTCCCGGGATAGACAAGGAAAAACTTTCCATGCTGCCCCGACATAAACAGCACGGCACAGCAAACTGACAACACTCGCAGGGGAAAAAACACTGACCGCTGCTTCCTTTCATCTTTTTTTGTTTTGTTTCTCACAGTACTTCGTATCACCTTCAGCAGCCCACTTCACATGCGACAGGCGAGACCCGGCGACTTGGCTTTATCCACCCACGCGGCTAAAATAGAAACAAATGACAGTGCGACACTTTAATTCCATCCCATTAGCCGGATGGGTGGCACGCGAAACGTTTTCCCCGCGCGACCAACACGAAGGGCTGTAGTTTTCACGTGTGGCTTTCGGCGAATTTTGTACTTCAGGGTGGGTTTTGACTGAACAGCAATTCGTAAGCCAATGTCGATTTCTGGACAGCGATTTAAACTGAAAGCAATCGAAAGATTTTGAGAAATTGATGATTGATGATAGTTCAGCGAATGTTCAAAATGGGTCAATTTGGAAACACTGCCGTGCCGTGCGATGTGTTTCGACAGTGGCAGCAAGCTATGGATTCATTCAAAGTTAATTCGTAGGTAAAATCAGTCACGTACCCAGAGGGGGGGGCCCGAGGGGCAACACAATAACAGTTCCAGTGGAAAAGTTTAAAGTGTCTCTTAAAAACATCCGTAAAAGGCACACCGTGATTTAGGTATATAAGCAATCTTCAGTAACATTATTTTTTTTATCTTTGGGCCCCTCCCGAAACAAAATCCTGGGTACGGGCCTGGGTAAAATCAAAACAATATACTCAAATTAGGTTTTGTACGATGACGACACAAATGAACTGCCGATGAATCAAGTTTATCTTTGACAGTTGCCGTGTACTTGTTTTGTTTTGCGACTGCAAGTTAAAAATTGAAAAAATGACGAAAAAGTGCCTGTTAAAAACGTATTCCACAGTGAAAATAACTAAAAAGATTGCCCTGTATGTGTTTCCAGCATCAAGGAGCGATATATGTATAAATCTGTTGAGTGTGAGGCGACTTGCAATTTTTACATTCGAACGATGAACTTCTGATGAACTTTTAAACTGTAAACAAGTACACGTCGACTGTCAAAAAAAGTTCATTCTGTTCATTTTTGTGAGGTTATGTCATGTTCGTGCAAAACCTAATACTCAAATGCGGAAATGACGAATTGCTCGTGTCGCTCACATCAATTAGGTTTTGCACGAACATGACATAACCTCACAAAAATGAACAGAATGAACTTTTTTTGACAGTCGACGTGTACTTGTTTACAGTTTAAAAGTTCATCAGAAGTTCATCGCTCGAATGTAAAAATTGCAAGTCGCCTCACACTCAACAGATTCATACATATATCGCTCATTGATGCTGGAAACACATACAGGGCAATCTTTTTAGTTATTTTCACTGTGGAACACGTTTTTAACAGGCACTTTTTCGTTATTTTTTCAATTTGTAACTTGCAGTCGCAAAACAAAACAAATACACGGCTACTAAATAGGTTTTGCACGATGACGACACAAATGAACTGCCGATGAATCAAGTTCATCTTTGACAGTTTGTGAGTGAAGTGACAAAAGTTATAATGAAAGATCGTGAAGTGAAGCTCAGTGAGGTTGCTGAGATGACACAGATATCATATGGAAGTGTATTTACTATCATGAATATGATATTCATGAAAAATTGAGCATGAAAAAGGTTTTTTCTAAGTGGGTGCCGCGATTGCTTTCGATGGAACAAAAACAGCAACGAGTCGATGATTCATAAAAGCAGTTTATCGAAAAAAAAACGTTGGAACCATTGTATCACTCTAAAAGGTGATTATGTTGATGAATAAAAAAAAATTTGCAAAAAAAAATGTTGTTTCCATTGTTAGTCTCGGGCTTATTGATCCATGTGTTATCATTATTTCGGATAAATGGACTTAGCTTTATGATTTTCGAGATCAATCCGTCTCGAATGAGCATTTAAATTATTGATATCGGTTAATCCATATACGAGAAATGAGTTTTGATGCGGTAATGAATTTTGACGTTTACGTCACTTATGCCATTATACCACTGGAATCGTAAGTGACAGCCATTCGAACGTCAAACCTGTTTGAAGAACCAATAGTAGTTCCCAAACGAACTATTTTTACCTTTTTTCATATATATGAAAAATAGGTATAGAATTCGCTCAAACTTTAGAAAAACTTTGCGAGGCCCGGAGGGCCGAGTGTCATATACCAATCGATTCAGCTCGACGAACTGAGCAAATGTCCATGTGTGTGTGTGTGTGTATGGGTATGTGTTTGTATGTGTGTTGTCAACTAAGAGATCAAGATCTCAGAGATGGCTGGACCGATTTTGATCAAACCAGTCGCAAATGAAAGGTCTTCCCGTCACCCTGAACGCTATTAAATGGTTTTGAGATCAAATGTTTATGTTAAAAAAATCATTTTTGTTTGACATTATTTGTCACAATTGACCTTGAAAACAGAATATGTATTCAGACTTAGATTCCACACAGCTTTCCAACAAGTCATAGATTGTTTAAATCCGTCCATTTTTAACAGAGATATCGATATTTTTGTGTAAGCGTCTTTTCGTCTTATTTCAGTAGTAGGAGTTTTACGCGTGAAACACGATTTTCAATAATGTGTTATGCAATTGTTCCTTGGTACCTGAAAGACCATGCACAGTACCATTTTATATGACGTTTCAATTTTAGCACGGTTTGTTTTTGGCAAAATGATCGTTCGAATATGACATATGTATTAGAAAAATGACAGTATTTTCAAATTCAAACCAATATTCAATATTTATATTGATTTATACTGCTTGCAACAATAATTACTGGAAGAACACGATTTCTTACACCCTTATACCATTCGACAAAATTCATCGAGAGAAACAAATATGTGTGTGAGAAATAATTTCTTGAATTTTTCTCGGATTTTTCTGGCTTAACTGATTTCTACACATTTAGACTCATGTGAACAGTCCTATGCTCCCACAAGATATCTGAATTTCATTTAGATCCAACCTCTGGTTTCGGAGCTACAGAATGATATATGCAATGAAATTAAAATAATGTCACTCATTTTGCTAGTAAATGACTGAACCGATTTCGTTCATCTAACATTCAACTAAAAGGTCTGAAGGTCTCATAAAACTGCTTGTTTTTCAATCAGATTCGACTTACGGTTCAGGAGATACAGGGTGATTAGTTTAAAAATTTCACACACATTTATCGGGTTTATCGGGTTCACAGATCGTTTTCAAAAGCATCGGGAATAGAGAAGCTAAAAGAAGGTCAAAACAAATTTAATAAACAAAAGTTCAAATTAAAATAAATTTCCAATTATGAAATTACAGAGTGATAAGTGTTCTAAATTCAAACAGTCATAGAAGATGACGTTACTAACAAAATTTCAATGTTGGGTTCAAAACTATTTCAATTTATTTGTCATACTAATTCATAAACATACGAACTATTTTTGGTATTGCTGGTCTCTGAATACCGTTTCTGGAAGTATCATAAATAATGACAAAAACTTTAAAGAGAAGATTGAAAGGAATAATATTAAGGTTCATAGAATTTCTATCTTCGATTCGTGTTGCAGTTCGAAAATTTTAATTACAATTCATTTAAAACGACGGTCATTATGTTAAAATAATTTCATGAAAACTAAACACAACGAAGAATATTCACGCGAAAAACACGTGCTGATTGATAAAAAAGGTATCATCTCACTGCTGGTGGATTAAGCACGTTTTTTGAACTAACATGGATTCTATCGTTTTTATATCGGTACCAGTACCGTTTATACGAGTTTTAAATTTCAGATTTTTTTGCACTCAACCTCCATGTTCCATTGCAAAATGGTCGGTAGTTTCCTTTGCTTCCGTTTAGTTTTTAAAGTCAAAGCCTGCTCTGCTCGCTAACACTCATAACACGTTCGTAAATAAACCATCCCACGGAAGCCCGTGAACGCGTGATGTTTTTTTTATTCGCAGTTTCAGGTTAAGCCAGGATCTTCCTTCAGTCTGTTAAATACGGTGTCTTTCCCCCATCCCCTGTGCAACCCTGTGTAGTAATTTATCGACTGTGAAAATTTATTAACATTGCTTCGGCTTCCACCGGAACTGGGATTGTTCCAGAATGGTTACTCCCGTGGGCGACTTTGCTCGTCCCTGGCAACTGGGTTTCCTTTCGTAAACGTTGCACTATGTTTCGGTTTCCGTTGCACCAACCTGTGCCATTTGTGTTTTTCGTGTTCTGTGAGAATTTGCGCAGTTTGTGTTCATATATGAATGGACGCAATGTTTGTGACACGGAATTAGTGACTTACTTAGAGCCGGGTGCTAATTCGGACTGCAAAACATTTTGATAAGATGAAAAACTGAGAAAAAATCTTTCAAGAATTATAAATAAATTGCAACAATTTTTCTTCCAATGTCGGCCCGTGATGCCAATGATTGCGAAATGTTCGCACCACCCTTGCCTCTAATGAAACTCGATCATTATCACTACCCTTTCGTTTGAAAAAAAATGAAGTTTCACACTCGTTGCCTTCGAATGACGATGCGGACATGTTCTTCGATTTCAATCAATGCAATTATCAAGAATTAAATGATCAAATTTCACGTGTAAATTAGGTTGAAATACTCACGCAGAGCAATTTGGATGAAGCAACAGAAAAGTTTTATTGGGAACTAGCTGAATTACCCGGCGTTGCTCGGAAATGTTTCGTGAAGGGAAGGCCGAAAAAAATTCTCGAAGTTGTCCTGCTTAGTGAAATACTCTTGTAGTGAAACATAACTTAGACGGCAACTCGATTGAACAATACTCCGTTCATGTTCAGATGGCGAATGATCAGTGTCCCATCTCAGAACTCACAATAATCATAATTTTCATGGTATTCTCGACAAACTGGGTCAGTTTTGTATTTGAACCATTTTGTTAGAAACATTTAAAACACCTTTCTCTCTATTAATACCTTCTTAGTAACCTCCGAGTTTCATATGTATATGTGCTTGTAACGCACTTCCGTACTTCCTCGTCACATGCGATCTACAATACCTTTGGCTTCCATAGCTATGAACACTTAATACTCTCTCCTCTTTATAAAAATATTTATGACATCATTCATTGCTCAAAAAATCCATCTGATAATGATTTTTTCATAACGAAAGGCTGTTTAACATCATAACTGCATTCGTACTATAGAATAACATTTTTATATAATTCATTTTACCAAGGCTTTAACCATTTTGGCCGTTCATCAGGGAGGAAAACTTATAGAATAACGATTCAGTTAATACAATTGTTGTTGTAAATTTATTTCCATTACCTTGAGTCGACAATTTTTTCAATTTACATAATAAAATGCACATTGGTTGTATGATTTCGTCAATTCAGATCAATGTTGAGAATACTTATTCCCCCTCACTCTTGTGAATATTTTTGTGAACCTCACTTAGTTGCTAGAAATATACTGTACTCGTAAATTTTTCGTAAAACCCGATTAATTTTCCCTTTCTTTTTCCAAGTCGGGGCACTTACCCCACTCTCTCACACTCTAAATAACCATATAATCTATTTTTATTTAACTTCCTTTTTGTCAGTGAACTTACTACAGATGTTCTTCATGATTACCCTGAGTAGTATAGAAAGTATCTGTGCTTTTCAAAAAATATCGATTCCCACCTTTGGTACATGCTGAGACTTGAATACACTCACGTTCTTAGGCAGACAAAGATTATTTTCCCTTAGTTCTTTGAATTCCCCGGCAAAATGGAACCAAATCTTTTGAAATTATTTAAAGAAAAATTCGACCTTGAAGTTCTTGCCACTCTCTTGTTTTATAAAAAATGGGAGATTAAAATTTATTTTCAAAAACCCCTTCTTCTAGTCTAAATATAGATTCTCTTCAAATTTCGTCATTGACCCTCTCCCCCCTGTTAAGGACACTTCCTACACACTTTCCCCTCTGAAAATGTCCTAATGATCATTTCTGAAGAGCTTCTTTGTGCCAAATTTGATAGCAATCTGTTCAGTAGTTCCGGAGTTGCATTGTTACAAACTTTACATCTCCTTTTCAGAGGGACGTACTACATCCACCCCACACGAATACCTTAAGTTGCACAAGAAGTATCTATATTCTTCAAAAAGTATCGATTCTCGTCAAATTGAATAAATTTTTTCATGGCCCCTGTTAAGGATAGTTGCTACGCTCTCTCCCCCATAAAAATACCCTTACAACTATCTCAGAAGAGCAAAAAGCAGCTATGCCAAGTGTGATAGCAATCCATATTCAAATTTTATAGCAATTCGTGCAATAGTTCCGGAGTTATGCCGTTACAAACATTACACTACTTTTTAAGAGGCACTTACTACACCCTCTCCCCACAGAATATCCTTATAATCTTATCTAAGTTGTGCAAAAAGTGTCTTCAAAAAGTACCGATTCTCGTCAAATTAGATAACATTTTTAATGACCACCTTTGTTAAGGACACTTTCCACGCTCCCTCCCCCCATGGAAATATTCATATAACCATCTCTGAAGAGCAAGATGTACATGTACCAGGTTTGATAGCAATCCGTTAAGTAGTTTTGAAGTTATGCCATTACAAACATTACACCCCCCTTTTTAAAGGCATTTGCTGCATCCATCTTCCATTAAATTAAATCTACGGTATGCAAAATGTTTCTAAGATCTTCAACAAATGTCGGTTTTCATCAAGTTGTGTGGATTTTTTCATGACGCCTCCTTGGTTATGACACTTGCTACGCTCTCTCCCCCATAAAAATATGCTTATGACCATCTCTGAAGAGCAAGAAGTACATGTGCCAAGTTTGATAGAAATCCGTTCAGTGATTCCGGAGTTATGCCATTACAAACATTACAACCCCCCTCCCCCCCTTTTAAAGGCACTTGCTGCATCCACCCCCCATATAATCTTATCTAATATATGTAAAATGTTTCTATGGTCTTAAAAAAGTATCGATTCTCGTCAAATTAGACAAATTTTTTCATGACCTCCCCCTGTTAAGAATACTTACTACGCTCCCTCCCCCATTAAAATATCCTTATGACCATTTCAGAAGAGCAAGAAGTATCTGTGCCAAGTTTGGTGGCATTCCGTTCAGTAGTTTCGGAATTATGCCGTTTTAAACATTACACCCCCCAATTTAAAGGCACTTGCTACATCCACTCCCATATAGTCATATCTAAGGTATGCAAAATGGTTCTACGGTCTTCAAAACGTATCGATTCTTGTTAAGTTATATGAATTTTTCCATCACCCCCCCTTGTGTATGACACTTGCTACGCTCCCTACCATATAAATGTACTCCCTAAACCATCTCTGAAATGCAAGAAGTACCTGTGCCAAGTTTGGTGGCAATCCGTTCAGTAGTTCCGAAGTTATCGCGTTACAAACATACAAACTTACATCCATTTTTATATATATATATATATATATATAGACTAGCTGAATGACCCGGCGTTGCTCGGAAATGTTTCGGGAAGAAAAGGCCGAACAGAATTCCCGAAGTTGTCCTACTTAGTGTAATACTCTAAGCAGTTTTATGTTGCTATTCAATCAATTTTACCTTACACTTCCCATGTTTGGGGCACTTGCTACCTTTTAATCTACATTGACATAAAAGTAGTATCTGTATTTGTCCCTTTCCTCCCCTTTTATTAGTGAACTTACTACAGCTCTCCTTCATGATAACCCTTATGACCACCT
The DNA here is from genome assembly GCF_030247185.1 of Malaya genurostris. Classification (NCBI taxonomy): domain Eukaryota; kingdom Metazoa; phylum Arthropoda; class Insecta; order Diptera; family Culicidae; genus Malaya; species Malaya genurostris. Next base: position 43,728,470 of record NC_080571.1, read on the forward strand.
CTTAGTAGTGTACGAAGTATCTGTGCTCTTCAAAAAGTATCGATTAATTCAGTACTACTTAATTCAAATTAACGATAGCAATACTATCTAGCACAATCTTGACATTCTTTCCCCTCTCTTATTTTGTAAAAAAAATCAAGATGAAAATTGATTTTCAAGATCCTCTTCTCCTAGTCTGAATCCGCCCCCCTATCTTGTTTGACGACGAATAAGAAAATGTTACAATAAACCTTTGTCATGAATACCTAAGCTTGTCGTGACTTCATCTGAATAGTAAAAAGTATCTGTGCCAAGTTTGGCGATAATTTACTGAGTTGTTATAAAACTTTGCAATCCCCCCCCCTTAAAATATCCACCTAGTTAGGTGTGGCGAGTTTGAGTTGTTTTGGCGTTACGTTCGATTATATTAACAATTTGAACTTTGCTCCTCCCTTGGATGAGACCCTTACTTTATCCACCCGCTCCCACTCTCTTCTTAAAAATGCTCTTAGGATCATCTGAAGCGCAAAGCCCTTTTTTAGAGGCACTCATTATATTCACCCCCCCACAAATATCCTTAAAACCATTTGAGTTTTTCAAAATGTATGTATGGTTTTAAAAAGTATCAATTCTCTTTAAATAAGATAAATTTCGACATGGCCTTCTCAAATTAAGAACGCTTGCTACACACTCTCTCCCCTGAGAATGTCCTAATGATCATCTCTGAAGAGCAAGAAGTACCTATGACAAGTTTGATTGCAATACGTTCAGTAGTTTTGGAGTTATGCCGTTAAAAACATTACACCCCCCTTTTTAAAGGTACATCCAACCCCCATATAATCATACCTACGGAATGCAAAATGTTTCTATGGTTTTCAAAAAGTATCGATTCTCGTCAAATTAGACACATTTTTTCATGACCACCCGCCTATTATGGACACTTGCTACGCTTCCTTCTCCACAAAAATACCATTATGACCATCTCTTAAGATCAATAAGGATCTGTACCAAGTTTGATAGCAATCCGTTAATTAGTTCCGGAGTTATTACATTACAAACATTACACCCCCCCCCCCCCCTTTTAAAGGCACTTGCTACATCCATCACCCATATAATCATATCTAATATATGCAAACTGTTTCTATGGTCTAAAAAAAGTATCGATTCTCGTCAAATTAGACAAATTTTTTCATGACCCCCTGTTAAGGACACTTACCACGCTCCCTCCCCCATAGAAATACCCTTATGACCATCTCAGGAGAGCATGAAGTATCTGTGCCAAGTTTGGTGGCAATCCGTTCAATAGTTTCGGAATTGTGCCGTTTCAAACATTACACCCCCCTTTTTAAAGCCACTTGCTACATCCACCCCCCGTAAAATCATATCTAATGTTTGCAAAATCTTTTTATGGTCTTTAAAACGTATCGATTCTTGTCAAGTTATATGAATTTTTTCATGACCCCCTCCTGTTAATTACACTTGCTACGCTCCCTTCCCTATAAAAATGCTCCCTAAACCATTTCTAAAATGCGAGTAGTACCTGTGCCAAGTTTGGTGGCAATCCGTTCAGTGGTTCCGAAGTTATGGCGTTACAAACATACAAACTTACATCCATTTTTATATATATAGATAGATTAGATTCGATTTTTCAACATTTCGTTCCTCGAAGAAGGCGCAAGCGAAATTTTAACAACGCCATTCTTTCAAAGTGTGCTAAGTAATAACTCACCGACTTTGTCAGAATCGTACCTGAGTAGTCTACCGATTTATTTACTGAACTTACCTGCTACGGCTTTCACTGAACGCAAAGTACACAATAATCTACGACAAGTCGATGGATCCAAACGAGCCATAAACGGACGAAACGGATTCCCTAATTGGATAACTAATTGGTTTATGTCGTATCTCACTGATTGAAGTTCTACCGTACAAGTCGGAACTGTACTCTTTGAATCCTTCAATGTTACATCGGGTGTTCCACAAGGGAGTCATCTCGGCCCACTCCTCTTCGTTCTATTCGTTTACGAACTTTGCAGTGTATTGTCGTCATTTAAAGTGATGTAGTGCAGATGATCTCAAACTCTATCGCATCATCACAAGTCTTTTAGACTGTTGTGCTCTGCAAATGGACATTAAGAGGGTTTTAGACTGGTGTGATAGAAACGGCATGACAGTGAACATTAAGAAAAGTAATTCAATAACCTTCTCACGAGCACATTCACCGATTTTATTCGATTACTCAATAATGGCGGCTACCATTAAGAGAGTTTCATCTGTTAAAGACTTAGGCATCATTTTCGATCGCAAGCTCCGCTTCATCGAACAGTTTGTCTTTGTTACTGCGAAATCCTTTGCAGTTTTGGGACTCATTAAACGCAACACGCAAGATTTCAACGATGTGTATTGTCTAAAAACAATTTACATCGCCTTAGTACGAAGTGTTTTGGAATATGGAGTTACAATTTGGGCTCCGCATCATAATGTTCACATCGACCGGATCGAAAGGATCCAAAAATTATTCGTCCGATTTGCTCTTCGACGACTACCTTGGCAGAATCATCTTCAATTACCACGTTACGAGAATCGCTCTGCTCTCATCAACCTACCGACTCTGCAAAATAGACGAGTACATCTACAAAGGCTCTTCGTTTTAGATCTACTGACTGATAACCTGATACTGATTGCCCCGTGCTACTTGAAAGAATTCACTTGAATGTTCCAGGAAGATCATTGCGAAGAAAGGATTTTCTTAGACGCTCATTTCATCGCACACAGTATGGTCATAATAATCCAATGGATGTTTGTTGCCATCGTTTCAACAGCGTGTATCATCTGTTTGATTTTAATATTAGCAAAGACACGTTTAAATAAAAAATATTATTAAGTCAACATTAGTGTTTAGTTATATAGCCAAAGTCTGTACGAAAGGTTAACTCTAATCGAAGACAAAAAACGAAAGAAAGTTCCGCTTTGTGTAATTTTTCTTCATTAATATCGGTGCTTTCGAAACCGAAAACCGGATACTAGTAGTCCCAAAATAGGTTTATATACCTGCCATCTAGATGAATTTACTAGTAAGTTTTATAAAAATTTGCACCTCGTTCTGCCATCACTCGTGAACAAATACTCATAAAATTGAAAATTTTTCGACTATCGCGCTGTAATACCGGAACAGGAAGTCGGATCCGGATCAACTTTTCGAAAAAAAATTTCAATACCTTTCATTTGCATCCAGGTTTGTGAAAATCGGTTGAGAAATTTCCGAAAAAATTGAGTTCGCATTTTCTCATGAATTTGCACTTATTATCTTGTAACTCCGGAACCGGAAGTCGGCTCATGCAGACATTTTGTGTTCTCGACGAACTGAATCAAATGGTATATGACACTCGGCAATCCGGGCCTCAGTTGTGAAGTCGGTCAATACGCGAAAGGTAAAAAGACGGTCAAAAGACTGTACTGATTTTAAAGAGCTTACGTGTCTTCGAAGAAGTTTCACGAGATTATATAATGCTTCTTTTGAAAGTGGCACCCTAATTTTTGTGAGTCGAGGAAGACCGATGTCGAATTGAAAAAAAAGTTTGAATTTTTTTTTCTATGATAATTCATTTTAAATAATAACAAACATTTCGAGTGTTTTGCTGAATAAACTGATGATAGAATGATATAAACTATGAAAAAAATGCATTTTTAGATCTATTTGTTCTATTTTAAAAACAGTTTTATAGATTCATCTTCGTAGAATATGTCTTTATAACCTGAGCATATATTGAAAAGTATTAGATATTTAAATAAGTAAGTTGTTCGAGTACACCAAGTTTTTAAGATGTCACTATCAAGACATAAAACAAATTAAATGCGAAAAATAAGCGTTTTTCAAGTTTATTTTATTCAAAATTTTGAAACTTTGAACACACACTAAGCACTATATGAATCACTATACCATCTAGTGAAAGCAGTTAAAGTTTTAGAATGTGGATTTGGTGGGCTAAAATGTTGTATAACTTCTCCAGAAAAGAATAAACCAACAAGAATATGGAATTTTATATTTGCTACAATTATTCAAAACAAAGTATCCATAAAAAATAACTCGAAACAAGTTAAGATTAAAAAACTGGTTTTGAGGGAGTTGCTATAGAAAACGCTTTGTATATCCGATTCGGTGCGACCTAAACATTTGGTATTTTTTATTAAATTATTTTCCATATTCTAGAGCTTTGTAGAGAATGGCATTTTTCTATCCCTCCAGGAAAGAAAGGGTTGAGTATATTTTTTTTATCAAAGTAGGCCATGAATAATTAGTGATAGAATTAGATTGCGCGGTATATATTTGCAAATAATTTCTAAAAAGCAACTTTATGTAGTAAAAGAACGGTTTGGCAGCTACTGAATTAAGAAAGTTCACGCTTTTATCGATTTAAATTTTAACCAACTGTGCAACGTTCAAAAATCGAATGAGAGAGCGACCTGAGCATTTAAGGCAGACCCGTACCCAGGATCTCGTTTCGGGAGGGGCCCAAAGATAAAAAATAATGTTACTGAAGATTTCTTATGAACCTAATTCTCGGTGTGCCTGTTACGGGTGTTTTTCACAGACACTTTAAACTTTTCTACTGGAACTGTTTTTTTTTTTTTTTTTTTTTTATATTTTTTTTTTTAAATAACTATTTATTGGAATATGAGTTAAAATTAAATTATTAAGATTTAAATTGGGTGTTCAGCCACAAGTGGTGACTTTTCAGCCCTGTTATATATATATATATATATATATATATATATATATATATATATATATATATATATATATATATATATATATATATATATATATATATATATATATATATATATATATATATATATATATATATATATATATATATATATATATATATATATATGATTTGGTTATTACCATGAAGACATCATTTGCTTCCGCAATTCTGAGATTTTTGTGTAGGGAAAATTCTAAACCTACTTGTATTGTGTAATGGGGAAAAGGAACTTATATACTAACTTACTAACTAATACAGAGAGCGAATCGATTCAATTGAAGATTGCATCGATTTTTGTCGGAATTTGCTTATAATATTATGTGACATTACATCTAATGGTTCTATATTTGTGAGTCTGTGTAACTCATTTGTACTAAACCAGGGAGGACGCTTCAGAATCATTTTCAGAATTTTATTCTGAATCCTTTGAAGCGTTTTCTTCCTGGTGGAACAACAGCTTGACCAAATTGGTACCGCATAAAGCATGGCTGGTCTGAAAATTTGTTTATAAATTAACAATTTGTTTTTTAGACAGAGCTTAGAATTTCTGTTTATAAGAGGATATAAACATTTAATATATTTATTACACTTTGCCTGGATTCCTTCAATGTGATCCTTGAAAGTGAGTTTTTTGTCATACGTTAAACCTAAGTATTTAGCTTGATCAGACCATGTCAATTCCAAGCCATTCAATTTGAGAATGTGATTATTGTTTGGTTTAAGAAAAGAAGCTCTTGGCTTGTGAGGAAAGATAATTAATTGCGTTTTTGCTGCATTTGGTTTAATTTTCCATTTTGACAGATAATCACTGAAAATATTTAAACTTCTTTGTAGGCGACTGCAGATCACTCTTAGATTTCTGGTTAACAGACTTGTGTCGTCACAGAATAGCGATTTCTGACAACCAACGGGTAGATTTGGAAGATCAGAAGTGAAAATATTATACAAGATTGGAGCTACACTCGAACCCTGCGGAACACCGGCTCGTACGGGTAGCAATTCAGATTTACAATTCTGATAGCTAACCTGAAGAGTACGATCAGTTAAATAATTTTGAATCATTTTGATCAAATAAATAGGAAACTGGAAATCAGACATTTTTGCTATTAAACCTTTGTGCCAAACACTGTCGAATGCTTTTTCTATGTCTAGAAGAGCAACTCCAGTGGATAACCCAGAAGATTTATTTGATTTTATCATGTTCGTTACTCTGACAAGTTGATGAGTAGTTGAATGTTCATGACGAAATCCAAACTGCTCTGGTAAAAAAATTGAATTCTCATTTATATGAGTCATCATTCTTAACAAGATAATTTTTTCAAAAAGTTTACTGATAGAAGAAAGTAAGCTAATTGGGCGATAACTTGATGTTTCTGCTGGGTTTTTATCAGGTTTTAGGATAGGAATTACTTTAGCGTTTTTCCATCTTTTTGGGAAGTAAGCTAATGAAAAACACTTGTTGAAAATTTTAACCAGGAGTCTCAAGGCAACATCGGGAAGATTTTTAATAAGAATATTAAAAATTCCATCATTACCAGGAGCCTTCATGTTTTTAAGTTTTCTAATAATTGATTTAATTTCATCAAAATTCGTCTCAATAATGTCATCGTGTGATAACACTTGGGTTGAAATATGATCATATTTCAGTGAGACTTCATTTTCAATAGGACTCACAACGTTCAAATTAAAATTGTGGACACTCTCGAACTGCTGAGCAAGTTTTTGAGCTTTTTCGCCATTTGTAAGAAGTATTTGATTTCCTTCCTTGAGAGCAGGAATAGGTTTCTGAGGTTTCTTAAGAACCTTAGAAAGTTTCCAGAAAGGTTTAGAATATGGTTTAATTTGTTCAACTTCTTTAGCGAAATTTTCATTTCGCAAAAGAGTAAATCTATGTTTAATTTCTTTTTGTAAATCCTTAACTATGTTTTTCATAGCAGGATCACGAGAACGTTGATATTGTCGTCGACGAACATTCTTCAACCGAATGAGCAGTTGAAGATTGTCATCGATGATAGGAGAATTTAATTTAGTTTGAGCTTTGGGAACTGAAAGATTTCTAGCTTCGATAATATAATGATTCAAATTATCAATTGCTGTGTCGATATCCGCAGAATTTTCTAAAATAGTTTCATGATCCACATGATTTTCAATGTGAGATCTGTAATCCAACCAATTTGCTCTATGATAGTTGAAAATAGAACTAATCGGATTAATTATAGCTTCGTTGGAAAGTCTGAATGTTACAGGAAGATGATCTGAGTCAAAATCAGCATGAGTAATCGGTTCACTACAAATGTGACTTTGATCTGTTAGAACCAGATCAATTGTAGACGGGTTTTTCACGGAAGAGAAACAAGTAGGATTACTGGGATGAAGAACTGTAAAGTAACCAGCTGAGAGTTGATTATGAAGTATTTTACCATTACTGTTATTTTGCCTACAATTCCACTGGACATGCTTAGCATTTAAGTCCCCTATTACGAAAAATTTCGATCGATATCTTGTAAGTTTTTGCAAATCGCCTTTAAAGAAATTTAATTGTTCGCCGGTGCATTGGAATGGCAAATATGCTCCAGCGATGAAATAAATTCCATGAATGGTTTCAACTTCGATTCCCAAGCTTTCAATAACTTTAGTATTGAAAGAAGGTAAAATTCGATGTTTAATTTGCCGTTGGACAAAAATGGCAACTCCACCACCAATTCCAGTAAACCTGTCAAATCGATGAACCACATAATGTGGATTACTTTTCAATTTTACATTTGGTTTAAGAAAAGTTTCTGTCACAATGGCAATATGAATTTTGTGAACTTTGAGAAAATTATAAAATTCATCTTCACTCGATTTCAAAGATCGAGCATTCCAATTTAAAATATTCAAATAATTATTTAACATCACTGTTAAATTTTAAATTCATTATAATATTATTTGCAAATTTCCATCCGATTTGAAATGCTTCAAAAAGTGATGAAGTCGAATTCATTTGGATGATCATTTGAAAAAGTTGATCTTGTAGGTAGATCATTTTATTTTCAGTTATATCGCCTAAATCGACTTCATTTAAAGAAGCGAATGGCATTGAAGGAATATTTGTAGGTAGACTGCCATTAGAAGAAGATGATTTGGCCGGTCTACCTATTAATAAATTGTTTTCGTTAGAAGAAGAACTGCAAGGCGGTCCTGTGTTTTGATTATTTACATTAGAAGAAATAGGAGATAGATTTCTACCTAATATACCAGCATAACTGACATCAGAAGAAGATGATGACGAGGTCGATCTACCTGTCAATACATTGTTTTCGTTAGAAGACGAATTGGCAGGTGCCTTAGAAGAATTTTCAGGTATGTTCTGTAAATTTAAGGTCGTTGATTTGACTTGTTGTCTAAGCGAACGAGCGTTTAAAATTTTTTCCCTGACAGGACATTTCAAATAATTGGATTTATGATTTCCATTGCAATTTGAACATGAAAATTTATCAGTGGTTTCATTCATTGGACAAGCGTCTTTCGAATGCGATTTACCACAATTCAAACACCGTATATCCATATGACAATTTTTGGTTCCATGACCGAAGCCTTGGCAACGACGACATTGCGTTAAGTTTTTTTTTTTTTTTCCATAAATACGTTTATTTCTTAAGGCAGTTTACATAAGTTTTTCTTCGCCGTAGCATCACTTTTACATAATATTCTTATCCTAATTTAATTCTAACATAGTCACAACGTTTTGAATTTATTAAAACATATTCTCTTATAGCTTAAATATCATCTTAGGTAACTCGTCATTAATTATGAAATCTACTCGGAAATATTATTTGAACCAAACGATTAACTTCTATAAATTATAAAAAAAAGCTGTTATTTTCAAACATTTTGTTGATAATTTCATAAACTGTTTCGAGTTTGTTTGTATCATTACATAATTTTTATTCTAATTTAGCTATTGGTTGAACCCATGGACGCAGCTGGGATCAGAACTAAGTCTTAAAAGGGGCCTTTATTAAATTGAAACTCCAATTTTCTTTATGAAATGATAAATAAGTTTCATGTATGAAAGGTCACGACAAGCAAGAATGTCTCGAACTGGGATATTGGATAGTCTACCTTGGGTACGCAAAGAATTTATTAGTTGAGATCTGACATCACGATACTCCACGCATGTCCAAACGACATGATCAATATCCCGATAACCTTCTCCGCAAGCACAATGATTAGTCTCGGAGAGCCCAATTCGAAAGAGATGTGCATCTAACGTGTAGTGATTGGACATGAGTCTGGACATCACACGAATGAAATCCCTACTCACATCCAGTCCCCTGAACCATGCCTTTGTCGATATTTTCGGAATAATTGAGTGCATCCACCGACCCAGATCATCTTTATCCCAAGAAGCTTGCCAGCTGGCAAGTGTTCTTTGGCGAGACGAGCTATAGAATTCGTTGAAAGCAATCGGTCGCTCATAAATTTCACCCTCAATAGCACCACGTTTGGCTAAAATATCGGCTCTTTCATTGCCAGGAATGGAGCAATGAGCCGGGACCCAGACTATAGTGATTAGATAATTATTGTTCAATATGTCGTTCAGGCACTGTTTTATTTTGCCCAGGAAAAACGGTTCATTTTTGCCAGCAGCGTTTTAGCGAATGACTTCAATTGCACTCAGACTATCTGTGAAGAGGAAATAATGGTTTGGAGATAATGTGACGATTACACTCAAACTATAATGAACTGCTGCTAGCTCTGCTATATAAACAGATGCAGGTTCATGAAGCCTAAATGAGGCCGAAACATTATTGTTGAACATACCAAACCCTGTCGCTTCTTCAATTCGCGATCCGTCCGTATAAAACATTTTCTCAGAGTCAATATGCCTGAACTTACTTGAAAATATTTTTGGGATTTCCGTCGAGCGTAGATGATCCGGAATTCTATGCACTCCACGCTGCATGGATGTATCGAAAAATAAAGTTGAGTCAGGGGCACTTAGGATGCTGACACGGATAGGAATATATCTTGAAGGGTTGATTTCCTGTGACATATGGTTAAAATATACTGTCATAAATTTTGTTTGAGATCGAAGCTCGACTAGTCGTTCGAAATTATTAATTACCATGGGATTCAGCACCTCACATCTTATTAGCAGGCGTGATGAAAGCTCCCAAAATCGATCTTTTAATGGAAGAACTCCCGCCAGAACTTCAAGACTCATTGTATGTGTCGAATGCATGCAGCCTAAGGCAATTCGCAAACAACGGTACTGAATTCGCTCAAGTTTGATAATATGAGAGTTTGCAAACATTGCGTTAAGTTTGCAATACGATTATGCCGTTTATAATGTTCCCAATGAATTTTAATGTGGGAAATGAAACGTACTTTTTCTAAAGTTTTCAAATTGTTTACATCACTTCGATTGAAAATATTTAGGAAAGTTTATGGGAAATTCCAGAGCGTGGTTTAGAAGTACCATTCGCTCTTTTTTCATAAGTATCACTTGGGAAGGGGCAAAACCAAGCAATTCTTTCAGTTCATTTTTAATTTCATCAATACTTTGATCATTTGATAATCCTTTCAAGACAGCCTTGAAGGGTCTGTCTGATTTTATATCATATGAATAAAATTTATGAAGTTTTTCGGACAAATATCGAATAAGACTTTCGTAATCTTCCAATCCATCCACCAAGACTCGACATTCTCCTCTTCGTCCGATTTGAAATGAGACTTTTACTTCCGGGAGAAAAGTAGAAAGCTCAGTACGGAATGCTTTGAAGTCGGAAATCATCACCGTCACTGGTGGCATAGATTGATGTTTCTTCCCAGAACGACAAGCGTCCATTTTGGGAATTTTTGAAGAATTTTCTTCTATGTCGCTACAATCGGATTCAGGAAGAATCTCGTAAATATTGTTAGACGGCATAGGATCAACGGAAGGGAAATCCGTCCGTTGTCTTTTATTTTTACATTCAGATTCTATAAGATCGTGAATGTTATTAGAAAAATGTTGAATAACGGATTGTGATTTATTCCGTATTGACTTATTTTTAGCCTTAGGCTTGTTGCCTTTCCGGTTGGACGCAGGCATTTTTGAAATTAATGAAATTTTAAATTAAATTAACTAGGCTAAATTAGTCTTCGATTAGACTCCTAGCTAGCCTTAAAAAAGGCTGATTAATTTCTTAGTCACTCTAATATCACTCTTTGTATCACTTAGTCACTTAGTTAGTGATTCAGGTAGCCTTGAAAAAGACTGAAGCCTTGAATCAATGAAACTCTAGGTAGCCAGAAAAAAAATTCCAGGAGCCAAGAGCTATACGCGTGCGGTGCGAACGACTGTTCAACACCGACCTACTGGAACTGTTATTGTATTACATTTCTTTACGTTTACTGTCTTGTTATTTCTGTAGCACATGTCTGAGATTTTCTAAATAATTATATATCTGTTTTTGATTTCTGGGTACGTGACTGATTTAAGGCTCTATACCATGCAGAAGATTTGTTGTTGCTGCTGTTGGGCCACAAGACGTTCATTTCCGTCCGTTCGACCACCATTACCTTTTACTCATCCAGTTGAGTATTAGGACTGATATGTGGCTGACTACCTTGAAACCGTCGCACAGTGGTTTGAATCGACAAAAACGTGAACTTAATTCTCTAGCTGCTAAACCGTTGATCCGATATACATAGTTCCTTTGGAGAACTCATTCACAAAAATATACCTCGTGATTTGATCACAATAAAAAATGTGCAATGCCTACGACGATAAAAGTTCATTTCAACAACTTTTTTTCCTTTTACAGATAGAGAAACGATGTCTTCTACAAAGTTTTAGAGCTTCCAACGAGAAAAAACTTTACCGAAGAAGTTAAAGGTCTAACGCATGTAGTTTCTGTTATATGAAGCATTTTCGTTTGAAACCACTTAAAATCAATTTTTTATGAATAACTTTTTTCGCAATCATTTCCAGTGTCTACTATGTTCGAGACAATTACTAAAAACGTAAAATTACACATTTTTGTTGAAAACTATGCACGGTTTAGACTTTTCCCTGGAAGATTATTTAACATTTAAACTTTTATATACACTAACTTTAACTGCTAATAGGAAGCAGGGTCGCAGACAAAAAGGCGCATACATATACTTTTTGGAAAGCTTGAATCAAGTAATATACAGTTACTAATGCGTAGCGTGGCCTTTTTAAATTGTGTGAATGAGACAACAAAATATAGAGTGCTTTTTGGACCATTTTCGTAGGAAAAACGTACATTGATAAAATTGTTTATCTTCATATCACGCGGTATTTGTGATATCGACCGATAAGTTACCTTTAGGCAAAAACTTGTGCAAGAAATTGCAGTCGAGGTATAAAAAAATAGAGCATTAGTTTTAACACCAGACGAAAGAGAAGACTTTTCACTATAGCTTATTATTATGACTTACTCTCAGCGAGTACCGAGTCTTTCCGAATTCCTCTTCAAAGCGAATGCTGATAGGTGTCTTTTCGACCGTTATCACAAAAAAATCGCGAGATATAACCGACTTCAGTAGAAAATGTAATAGAATTGCAGTAAGGCAACCGATTAGTTACAAATTTCCTAAAACCAAACAAACTTTTTTTGTTAATTATTATTCTTTATTCTTAGTCTGTGCACGTTTTTATACTCGAGTTCAGGCATTTCTCTTTTAGAAAAATGTCTAGACTCAAAATTTACATAATTTGATTTGATACTTTACCGTGCCGCCTGTATGTAACCTTATATTATCATTGACCAAATGCTCCAGCATTTGTATTATCAACCAACTCTTTTGTGTTTTTAAAAATAATATGCCGTGCTGCTCTCACCAACACCAACAGTGCATATTTGGAGCAGGAAATTTAATATAAAGTTACTTCACTGTGCTTCATTTTTCAATATACTTTAAAAGTAAAACCAATCGTCAATGTATTTCAATTTAGTTTTACATCGAGGATGGTATTGAAACGAATTTTTTATTGAACTGATGTCCATTTCATAGTATTATTTATTTAGAAATCGTGTGAATTTCATTATTTTTTTCAGTGTATGGCTTAATTCATAAGAACGTATTTCGTAGAATGACACGATTTTACAAAAAGGATTCAGCCTTTCAAGCAGGCTACACATAAAAATTAATCTCAGAAGACTTATATTTAAACTATGTTTTTGGGCGTACTGGTAATGGTGTAAGATATTAAATTATATTCAATCATTACACCATTGCACCAAAGCTACAAACCAACCACCTACAAAGCTCTTTTTAATAAACCAAAAATAGTCGTTTTAGTAAATGTTTTTGCTAAGAAAATGGTCAAAAAAGCACACTATATTTCGTTGTCTTATTTACACAATTTAAAAAGGCCACGTTACTCACTTCCTATCTTTATATTAATTGATTCAAACTTTCCAAAAAGTATATGTATGTGCCTTTTTGTCTGCGACCCTGCTTCCTATTAGTAGTTAAAGTTAGTTTATATAATAGTTTAAACGTTAAATACCTTTTCAAGGAAAAGTCTAAACCGTGCACAGTCTTCAACAAAAATGTGTAATATCACGGTTTAAGTAATTGTCTTGAACATAGTAGACACTGAAAATAATTGCGAAAAAAGTTATGTACAAAAGATTGATTTTAAGTGGTTTCAAACGAAAATGCTTTATATATCCGGAACTATATGTGCTAAACCTATAGCTTTTTAGGCAAAGTTTTTCCTCGTTAGAAGTTCTAAAACTTCGTAGAAGACATCATTTTTCTATCTCTTAAGGGAAAAAAGTTGTTGAAATGAACTTTTATCGTAGTAGGCTTTGCACATTTTTTATTGTGTTCAAATCACGAGGTATATTTTTGTGAATGAGTTCTCCAAAGAAACTATGTATATCGGATCAACGATTTAGCAGCTAGAGAATTAAGTTCACGTATTTGTCGATTCAAACCACAGTGCGTCGTCCGGGTGCGGAAAAGGCAAACAAGCGAGTTGAGTTTTCTGCATCGTTTCCTAAATAAAAAAAAAACTTAAATAATTAGGTACTTATGGCTATCTCAAACTGTTTAAATTTTAATCATAAACAGCTGATCATATTGCTGATAGCATGAAGAAAGAATTGAGTTATTGCGTTTAGTACAACTCGAGATATTCATGATTAAGTTCTACCCATTTTTTTTTTCAGGGAGAATTTTTAAAAGATCCCCCCGAAGTAAAGGAAGACGTATTCACGTCAAAATGAAGGGAATCAACTATGGCCGCGCTATGTTTGAACAAAAGCGTATTTGTATAACCAATTAAGATGAGTATTATCCGAAAAAAATCCGAAAAGAACATTTAAATGAATCGAATTTTACTACGAAAATTATATAGATTTAAAGGTACCCACTAACTCTTGAAGAAATCTTTTTGTGAACCACAACCATTACTTGAGTCACGGATTTACTAAATTTTCACAAATGCAGTGTACTACCAAATCAAAGAACTTTAATAATAACTTTATTTCCCGTAGGCCATTAATCATCTCAAAAAATCATTATCACAAACAGACGCGTCGAAATCTTTTACATTCAGGGTACAAACAGAGCTATCATCATCATTATCATCATCATCATCATCACCATCACCCCCACCAGCGTCCCAACGGTGCACTGTTTTCCGCGAGGCAAATCCAGAAAAGCTCTAGAATTTTCCCGGCAAACTTCTCCAATGAAAAGCTCATAATTTCTCTAATTAAAGTTACTAATGTCGATCACAAACAGGCGGTTCATCATTCGGATCCGGGGCGCTTCCGCCTTTCCGTTCCGTTCTTTCCCGATCAATTCAATATACAGGCTGTGCTAAATGAGGCATATTAAACGCAAATAATACCGACATGTCACGTAGGTAATTGATTTTATCAATTCCGATTCCTTTTGTTCGGATCAGAGTAGCCGCTGTGCCGCTCGCCCCTGAATCCGGGCAGTGTCCTTGACGATAGTCGAGTAGGAGATTGAATGAAGCGTTAATTTATTTAAGTTTTTGTTTCTGCTAAATCAGAAAGCAATAACCACTTATTAAAATATCTCTTCTTCGTCCAAATTTATTCTATACAATTGATTTTTTAATTCTTGTGGTGTAACCACAAAAATGGTAATTAAATCAAACACCAAGCCTATGTTTTCGTCAGATAGCAAAACTTAGCAATTAGAAAGACGGCTCTTACTTACGTGTCTTAACACATGGATCAATAAGTCCCGAGACTAAAGCAGAGATGGCGCTCGTAGTAAACCAGTAACCACGTCTTTCTAGAGTACTAACCTTTGCTTGAAACGGGTCAGCATTTTAAGTCGATCCGACCAGAAACAGCTGAGTTATCGAGGTTGGAGTAAAGTCGTTTTGTAGTTTGTTTAAAAAATGGAAAAAACCGAGTTTCGTGTTTTGATAAAACATTGTTTTTTAATGGGTAAAAGCATCGTGTAAGCGAAACAATGGATTGAAAAATGTTATCCGGACTCTTGTCCATCAAAAGCAACGAAAAATTGAGCATGAAGAAGGTTTTTCCCAAATGGGTGCCGCGATTGCTTTCGATGGAACAAAAAAAAGCAACGAGTCGATGATTCAGAAAGCAGTTTAAATTGAACGAATTGGGCTTTGATCTGCTTCCCCACCCCCCATACTCGCCAGATTTAGCTTCCAGTGACTACTGGCTCTTTGCTGATCTTAAAAAATGCTCCAGGGAAAAAGATTTGGCTCAAATGAGGAGGTCATCGCTGAAACTGGAACTTATTTTGAAGCGAAAGATAAATTTTTTTATAAACATGGAATTGAAAAATTGGAAAAACGTTGGAACCATTGTATCACCCTAAAAGGTGATTATGTTGATAAATAAAAAAATTGCAAAAAAAATGTTGTTTCCATTGTTAGTCTCGGGACTTATTGATCCATGTGTTATATTACTTTAAACTCTCTAGCAAAGCTTTAGACGCCCGAATGACAAACTAACTGCTAGGACTTTAAGGCAAGACAAAATCTCCACTCGTTCGGCATTTGCCAGTACCTTTCCGGAGGCCATTCCACAAACTTCGCATCAACTTGATTACCTACCAAACGGCACAGGAATCTGCCCGAATTCTCATCATCCTTTATTCATTATGCTGATGCTCGACTGAGTAGGCTGTTCTCAGGAAGATACACGGTTAGCCGATATCAAAGCAGTGTATGATAATTTTTCGATCGTTCTAGTGGGTGACACATACAGTCGTCAGTGACCCACTAAATATTCATCTCCGGCAATCCTTTCTCTTGCAACCCGAGTTAGCCACTGCAGCAAAGCCAGCGAAGGGACTTACGAAGGAATCAAGAGAAAGGACCCCAAAAAAATCAAACAAAATTAAAGTTCAATGTAATTCATTCGAGTTCTACATTGAAAACTGATCAAAATCTGGAACAGATATCGAAACGAAAATCGACACACGATAAAATCGACGCCCCTCGTCGATGAGAAAACCACATTCCAACAGTAGCACATTAAACCGCTTGAACCCGTCACGGAGAAACTGTGTCATAAAAGCAGCACATCTCCATTAGAACTAAGACAGTTCCATTCAGTTTGCACTCCTGTCATAATTGTGTAAACCAGAAGAAGGAAAGCGGGAAGAGTTCTACTACCAAATTTATTCCACAATACACTGTCAGATGCATAAGGTGCTAGCTGCTAAGTGCATCCAAAAGTTGTGGTCTGATGCTTTTAGGCTCTTGAAATGGTTTGGTTTCTTGATGCCAACTGCTGCTGAAAATAGCGCTACCGGAATGACGTCGGGTTAGTGCCATTTCCTGCGCGGTGTCACGTTGAAACCATTATCATTGTGATTAAATTATGTCACGAAATGAAATTAGACCTCGCAGCTGGTTGCCTATTTTAGTAGCAGTAGCTACATGAATAAACAAGAATTGATAAGACTGAACAAGACTAAACAAGACTAGACAAGACTAGACAAGACTAGACAAGACTAGACAAGACTAGACAAGACTAGACAAGACT
Organism: Malaya genurostris; assembly: GCF_030247185.1. Taxonomy (NCBI): domain Eukaryota; kingdom Metazoa; phylum Arthropoda; class Insecta; order Diptera; family Culicidae; genus Malaya; species Malaya genurostris. The sequence goes on from NC_080571.1 coordinate 43,745,235, forward strand.
AGACAAGACTAGACAAGACTAGACAAGACTAGACAAGACTAGACAAGACTAGACAAGACTAGACAAGACTAGACAAGACTAGACAAGACTAGACAAGACTAGACAAGACTAGACAAGACTAGACAAGACTAGACAAGACTAGACAAGACTAGACAAGACTAGACAAGACTAGACAAGACTAGACAAGACTAGACAAGACTAGACAAGACTAGACAAGACTAGACAAGACTAGACAAGACTAGACAAGACTAGACAAGACTAGACAAGATTAGACAAGACTAGACAAGACTAGACAAGACTAGACAAGACTAGACAAGACTAGACAAGACTAGACAAGACTAGACAAGACTAGACAAGACTAGACAAGACTAGACAAGACTAGACAAGACTAGACAAGACTAGACAAGACTAGACAAGACTAGACAAGACTAGACAAGACAAGACTAGACAAGACTAGACAAGACTAGACAAGACTAGACAAGACTAGACAAGACTAGACAAGACTAGACAAGACTAGACAAGACTAGACAAGACTAGACAAGACTAGACAAGACTAGACAAGACTAGACAAGACTAGACAAGACTAGACAAGACTAGACAAGACTAGACAAGACTAGACAAGACTAGACAAGACTAGACAAGACTAGACAAGACTAGACAAGACTAGACAAGACTAGACAAGACTAGACAAGACTAGACAAGACTAGACAAGACTAGACAAGACTAGACAAGACTAGACAAGACTAGACAAGACTAGACAAGACTAGACAAGACTAGACAAGACTAGACAAGACTAGACAAGACTAGACAAGACTAGACAAGACTAGACAAGACTAGACAAGACTAGACAAGACTAGACAAGACTAGACAAGACTAGACAAGACTAGACAAGACTAGACAAGACTAGACAAGACTAGACAAGACTAGACAAGACTAGACAAGACTAGACAAGACTAGACAAGACTAGACAAGACTAGACAAGACTAGACAAGACTAGACAAGACTAGACAAGACTAGACAAGACTAGACAAGACTAGACAAGACTAGACAAGACTAGACAAGACTAGACAAGACTAGACAAGACTAGACAAGACTAGACAAGACTAGACAAGACTAGACAAGACTAGACAAGACTAGACAAGACTAGACAAGACTAGACAAGACTAGACAAGACTAGACAAGACTAGACAAGACTAGACAAGACTAGACAAGACTAGACAAGACTAGACAAGACTAGACAAGACTAGACAAGACTAGACAAGACTTGACAAGACTAGACAAGACTAGACAAGACTAGACAAGACTAGACAAGACTAGACAAGACTAGACAAGACTAGACAAGACTAGACAAGACTAGACAAGACTAGACAAGACTAGACAAGACTAGACAAGACTAGACAAGACTAGACAAGACTAGACAAGACTAGACAAGACTAGACAAGACTAGACAAGACTAGACAAGACTAGACAAGACTAGACAAGACTAGACAAGACTAGACAAGACTAGACAAGACTAGACAAGACTAGACAAGACTAGACAAGACTAGACAAGACTAGACAAGACAAGACAAGACTAGACAAGACTAGACAAGACTAGACAAGACTAGACAAGACTAGACAAGACTAGACAAGACTAGACAAGACTAGACAAGACTAGACAAGACTAGACAAGACTAGACAAGACTAGACAAGACTAGACAAGACTAGACAAGACTAGACAAGACTAGACAAGACTAGACAAGACTAGACAAGACTAGACAAGACTAGACAAGACTAGACAAGACTAGACAAGACTAGACAAGACTAGACAAGACAAGACAAGACTAGACAAGACTAGACAAGACTAGACAAGACTAGACAAGACTAGACAAGACTAGACAAGACTAGACAAGACTAGACAAGACTAGACAAGACTAGACAAGACTAGACAAGACTAGACAAGACTAGACAAGACAAGACAAGACTAGACAAGACAAGACAAGACTAGACAAGACTAGACAAGACTAGACAAGACTAGACAAGACTAGACAAGACTAGACAAGACTAGACAAGACTAGACAAGACTAGACAAGACTAGACAAGACTAGACAAGACTAGACAAGACTAGACAAGACTAGACAAGACTAGACAAGACTAGACAAGACTAGACAAGACTAGACAAGACTAGACAAGACAAGACAAGACTAGACAAGACTAGACAAGACTAGACAAGACTAGACAAGACTAGACAAGACTAGACAAGACTAGACAAGACTAGACAAGACTAGACAAGACAAGACAAGACTAGACAAGACTAGACAAGACTAGACAAGACTAGACAAGACTAGACAAGACTAGACAAGACTAGACAAGACTAGACAAGACTAGACAAGACTAGACAAGACTAGACAAGACTAGACAAGACTAGACAAGACTAGACAAGACTAGACAAGACTAGACAAGACTAGACAAGACTAGACAAGACTAGACAAGACTAGACAAGACTAGACAAGACTAGACAAGACTAGACAAGACTAGACAAGACTAGACAAGACTAGACAAGACTAGACAAGACTAGACAAGACTAGACAAGACTAGACAAGACTAGACAAGACTAGACAAGACAAGACAAGACTAGACAAGACTAGACAAGACTAGACAAGACTAGACAAGACTAGACAAGACTAGACAAGACTAGACAAGACTAGACAAGACTAGACAAGACTAGACAAGACTAGACAAGACTAGACAAGACAAGACAAGACTAGACAAGACTAGACAAGACTAGACAAGACTAGACAAGACTGAAGAAAAGACTGAAGAAAAGAATGAAGAAAAGACTGAAGAAAAGACTGAAGAAAAGACTGAAGGAAAGACTGAATAAAAGACTGAAGAAAAGACTGAAGACAAGACTGAAGACAAGACTGAAGATAAGACTGAAGACAAGACTGAAGACAAGACTGAAGACAAGACTGAAGACAAGACTGAAGACAAGACTGAAGATAAGACTGAAGACAAGACTGAAGACAAGACTGAAGATAAGACTGAAGACAAGACTGAAGATAAGACTGAAGACAAGACTGAAGACAAGACTGAAGACAAGACTTCAGGCGTGTTTCTGCTACAAAGGTAATTTTTGCAATATAAATTCAGTGAAAAGCACGACGAATTTCTTTTTATCAGAATCATTAACAATTAAAATATTACATGAAAAGACCGAAATCAGCATTTTGGCGAAAAAATTAGTTGATTTTCTGATTTTAGTTAGTCATTTTTTGAGACAACTAAAAAAGTCTTACTTTTGCTAATTCAGATTTATAATTCTCATTCCCTTAATAATAATAAAATATTTGTTGAAATGGCTATTTTTTTAGTTGAATTCACCAATTAAACGTGCTGTCATTTCTTAGCTAAGGCACACTTCATTTCCATTCAACTAATTTTTTAGTTGAATTAGAGAAATAAAACGTTGTTTTCAACCAACATAAATGGTTGAATTGGTTTCTGCAAACTCACTTCACTCTTTCATGTAAAAACCTTATTACGCACAATCGCCTTGAATGCGCATCAATTCTGAATAAATACACTTTCCACTAAGAGTTTACGGCATTTTTACATATCAGTGTAAAAATTTAAATATGGATATATCGTTACATATGCGAAAAACATCAAAACAATTTGCAAGCAGTTTCAACCAGACTGTCCTTTTTAGCTATTTGATGGATTGATTTGCTTTGACACTTCTCATGAGTTTTTGGCTAATAAATGAAATAAATTTCATTTTGGTTTTCTTTGTGCTGTCCTTCAGCAATGATGGTGATAGATAAATAGAAACAAATTTTCTGATTTTAATAACAAAATCAGTTGTCAATGAGAATTTCGTGTTGGATTGAGATATTGCTGAGTTGTGTTCAGGATTTGCCAACTAAACACATTCTCTAGAAATAAGAGTTTTTTTCAGCAAAGTAAATTCTCAATTTTAATTAATTTAATAGTTATTTTGGAAATTTTGTTGTTAAAATCAACTAATTCAAAAACAGTAATACGAATTAGACGCAGAGCTTATTTCGGTCGTTCCGTGTATGTTTTTGGAAAACGACGCGCCTAAAATAATGTGTTTACTTGTGATCATTGCTCCAGTTTTGATTTTGTGTTTCAGAATTTAAATAGGGTAAGGGCTCCCTATTTCATCTCATTTGTAAGGACGTTACCTTAAAAACCTGATTTATCCATCAAAATCACTACGATTCTTTCATATTCCTGCTTAATTCGCCTTGCTCCACATTGGGAATTGATTCACGTTCCTTGGAAACTAAAATAATAATTAAAAAATCAGCTAAAAACACTTCTGATATGTTCACTACTGTGTTCCTAATTTCATCTCAAAGGTTTTATATCTATCCTATCGTTGGTCCTTTATTCATCCCACAAATTTGCAATGGCGACAGCAATCAAAACCAAAATATTGCACTATTACACTCTCAGGTTCAAAATGGCAGAATTTTTCATAAAAAGGGCCTAATGCCAACTATGACACAACACACGATATTTAAAAAAACAGTTTGGAATCAGTTCGACGTTTAAAATTTTTTGGATCGTTTTTATTACCTTTCGTTTCAAATTTAAAATTTTACTCTGCAATTAATTTGGAGAACTTAAAAAAAAACAAAAAAAGAATTGTTACTATTTAGGCATTAGCCCTTCTAAAAACAAAATGTAGAACCAGAGATGCCATTCATACAGATTTATCTGTATTGTATAGAATTTTGCGTTCGCGTTCGATAAATCAGATTAAATATTTTCTATATTTGATACAGATTTGTAAAGGTTCATACAAAGTGAGAAGTAAAACGTTAGACTTTTCTCTCTGAGTGTCTATTAGTACTTCTTTAAAAGTTTATTAATCAACGGACAAATCACATGTTAAAATGGAAATCTTTTGTGCAAATGTTTGATGATGAACACTGATAAACATTTATATTAAAATTTAAAACCAATTTGAATTTGATTTGAATTTGAATTTGATTCATTTTATTAGTGAAAACAGATAGAGCAGATACATATTTTCTATGAAAATAACTGGCATCTCTGTGCACAGCCGATGAAACACGCACATTAAGCAGTGCTATGGTGACGTATAGCGGAAAGGAACCAGTGCTACTAGATTTGCCACAATGGTTTTTTGATTAGTATTTGACACGCTCTATTTGGTAATATTAGAATCCGAAACAGTTTTATTTATATATAAATATCAATGATATAACTAAACTGATGTCAGGGATACCAAAATATACTTGTTGATCATAATTTAAAGGAGAAAAAAAAATTTTTTTTATTTAACGTTATGAGAAAACTTGGCAACTTTGCGATACGAAATGAGATGAAAACAAAGCGCAATCAAGTTAATTAAGTGCAAATTTTCATCTCATATTTTTCATTGCTTTTATTGCTTCTCAGGTAATTTCAGAAGTCTTTAATCGTTGAATAATCAAGTTAAAATGAACATTATTAACTATAAAGTCATCCAACATTGAATAGTTGTGTAATTATGTGAAATAGTGATCATGTTTTGAGACGAATCGATTAGTAAATATACGGAAACATGGTGAATTGTAAAACTTCAGACGAAAGTGGTTCCTAAATCAAAGAATGAGTTTATTTTAAATGAAAAAAGCGATCGTTGAAGGTTTTTTAACTATTTTTTTTCAATTGGAAAGTGTGGCAAAACCTAGAATAAATGTTTTAAAACGTTCCACTGTTTTGTTCAGGTACGTTTAAAGATAAGATTAATGTTCAAAGTTATGAGGTGAAGGAATGAGATGGAAATTGAAGCTGAGATGAAATAGACAGCCCTTGCCCTACTCACACGAAACGGCATGAAAAAAACACGAGTGAATTCAATCTCTTTAAAAAAAAACACTATGTCGAATTCTTGCAAATACCGCGGATTGATTTTTCCTTTTATGTTTGCAAAATCGTCTTATTTTAAATAATTAGGTGAATCAATACAGCTTGTATTGTTATATCTGTGAAACAAATTAATCAAAGTGGTTGAACAATTTTTTTTTCAGATTTACGTTAGATGGTGTTCCACAGTGGAATTTATTATTTGCAACAACGGTCACATCAAATATGTAAAAATACATTCATACAAAATGTGAAGTTGATGTTTGTGAAATCAAAAGCGTTGCTGTGCTTAGTCTTTTATGATGTAGATTTTCGGTTTATTATTTTTATGTTGTCAATTCTCTATCAGCCGGTGGGTAAAACAACACGATTATTAAATGAACATGCTTCAGGATCAAGTAAACATTTTCAGTAGGTCTGGCTTTTCATTGCCATATCACATCACTTGAAGCAGAGGGTTCAAAGTGATATCCGGAAAGAAAATTTGCGTTACGAGCTTTGAAAGAAATACATTCTTCAAGTAACGCATTTTCGAACCATGACTAATTTTCATGGGAGAAGAGTTATTGCTCATGGTTTCATGAGAAGTTAAAATGATTTGTTTCATGATTTCTTTCCATACACCATAAAATTTCACTCTCAAATTACCATAATCTTGTCGATTAGCAAGCTGAAAGTTGTTTCGTCCGAAATATCAGTTTAGACATTGCCCTCAGGTGTAATAGCAAAAAGTGTTTTGCCAGTAGCATAAATTTTACGTCTGCCTAGGGGTTTTTTGGTGAGCGCTCAGGTCGTTCATCATAAACTGCTACGCACTGATGAATCAAAGACGAAACGTAAAATCAATTCACACCATATTATTTTTCACGGTGAATACCTTCTTCATATAGTCCCAATAGCTACCTAACACATTACCCGAAAAAGCAAATCAATCTAACAGACCGTTTATAAGACTATTTGAAAATGGTCAAGAATTTTTTGTTTAAGCCCTTCTGAAAAGCAATGCAACAGTTGAAATGGCATACTGATGTTGAAAATTGTCCCTTTTGGTCAAGGAAAATACTTATACACCCAAACCTCCGAATACGAACACTTTTTTTACGTTACGTCTTTTTACGTAACTCTTTTTACGAACCAAATGCCAAATAACGTAATCTTTTTTTACGAACCAACTTCGTAAAAAGAGGTTTTTGCATCCAATGAAAACAATTTCCGGCTCTATGGAAATTACAATATGGGTTTTTTTAAAATACCCACATTGTAAGGGTTTTAAGGAATATCGACAAACCGGAAGTCGCCATCTTGGATTTCCAAACTACTTCAAACATCGTTTCCGTCATCTACTCATCAATCCCGGTTCCGAAAATACCCATATTGTAAGGGTTTTTAGGAATATCGACAAACCGGAAGTCGCCATCTTGGATTTCCAAACCACTTCAAACATCGTTTTCCGTCATCTACTTATCAATCCCGGTTCCGAAAATACCCACATTGTAAGGGTTTCTAGGAATATTGATAAACCGGAAGTCGTGATCTTGGATTTCCGAACCACTTCAAACATCGTTTTCCGTCATCCACTCATCAATCCCGGTTCCGAAAATACCCACATTGCAAGGGGTTTTTAGGAATATTGATAAACCGGAAGTCGTGATCTTGGATTTCCGAACCACTTCAAACATCGTTTTCCGTCATCTACTCATCAATCCCGGTTCCGAAAATACCCACATTGTAAGGGTTTTTAAGGAATATCGACAAACCGGAAATCGCCATGTTGGATTTCCAAACTACTGCAAACATCGTTTCCGTCATCTTCTCATCAATCCCGGTTCCGAAAATACCCATATTGTAAGGGTTTTCAAAGAATATAGACAAACCGGAAGTCGCCATCTTGGATTTCTGAACCACTTCAAACATCGTTTTCGTCAACTACTAATCAATACCGGTTCTAAAATACCCACATTGTAAGGGTTTTTAGGAATATTGATAAACCGGAAGTCGTGATCTTGGATTTCCGAACCACTTCAAACATCGTTTTCCGTCATCTACTCATCAATCCCGGTTCGGAAATACCCACATTGTAAGGGTTTTCAAAGAATATCGACAAACCGGAAGTCGCCATCTTGGATTTCTGAACCACTTCAAACATCGTTTTCGTCAACTACTAATCAATACCGGTTCTAAAATACCCACATTGTAAGGGTTTTTAGGAATATTGATAAACCGGAAGTCGTGATCTTGGATTTCCGAACCACTTCAAACATCGTTTTCCGTCATCTACTCATCAATCCCGGTTCGGAAATACCCACATTGTAAGGGTTTTCAAAGAATATCGACAAACCGGAAGTCGCCATCTTGGATTTCCGAACCACTTCAAACACCGTTTTCCGTCATCTACTCATCAATTCCGGTTCGAAAATACCCACATTGTAAGGGTTTTTAGGAATATCGACAAACCGGAAGTCGCCATCTTGGATTTCCAAACTACTTCAAACATCGTTTCTGTCATCTACCCATCAATCCCGGTTCCGAAAATACCCATATTATAAGGGTTTTTAGGAATATCGACAAACCGGAAGTCGCCATCTTGGATTTCCAAACCACTTCAAACATCGTTTCCGTCATCTACTCATCAATCCCGGTTCCGAAAATACCCATATTGTAAGGGTTTTTAGGAATATCGACAAACCGGAAGTCGCCATCTTGGATTTCCAAACCACTTCAAACATCGTTTTCCGTCATCTACTTATCAATCCCGGTTCCGAAAATACCCATATTGTAAAGGTTTTTAGGTATCAAACAAACCGGAAGTCGCCATCTTGGATTTCCAAACCACTTCAAACATCGTTTCCGTCTTCTACTCATCAATCCCGGTTCCGAAAATACCCATATTGTAAGGGTTTTTAGGAATATCGACAAACCGGAAGTCGCCATCTTGGATTTCCAAACCACTTCAAACATCGTTTTCCGTCATCTACTTATCAATCCCGGTTCCGAAAATACCCACATTGTAAGGGTTTTTAAGGAATATCGACAAACCGAAAGTCGCCATCTTGGATTTCCAAACCACTTCAAACATCGTTTCCGTCATCTACTCGGAAGAAAATTGTTGCAAATAAACAGATGTAGCCCACTTAGACAAAACCATGCGCATCTCTCGTGCATCGTAAAACTGACGGTAATTAGATTGCTAATTCGATACAAGCAAAGAGCGAATAATACGGTTGAATCAGCATTCAAGCACGTCTCCAGCACCAGTAATTACATCACAAGTATTTTATGACATTACCGACATATGCAGGAAAGTGAAAAGAAAAAATATTCTGTAAAATTTACCTGTTCAACCGATCATCTTCAACCTTCCAGGGAATCAAACAAGAATCCATGTTCGTTTAATTCAATTTCAATACCAGCCTACCTCTTAACACTACTTATAAAGTCTTGTCCAACGCTTGGGCTAACTTTTGTTTTGCGTGGAAATTCATATTGCTTCGTATAGTCCGACGATTTTACTTCATTAGGATGTTTTCAAAGCGCCTGCTTCTTGATGGCCAAGAATTTATCAATTGAACGCAGCTCCGATGCGTTTGGGAAGTTGAAGTTCTTCGTCACGAAGCTCACCTAATTGCCTTTGCACTACCCCAAAACATCTGTCGAGTAATGGCACGAGGCTAAATTTAACCAGAAAAGTGTAGGACCAATGTGTGATCTCAAAAGTGGAAGTAGACACTTTTGGAGACATTCCGTTATGCATTTGTGCCTAATGATCGTACCGTTTGTCACAAATGTAGTGCTCCGCTTTCCACATTACCAAATAATGCATTTGTTGGCAAACTTTGACCTCTTCTGCTTTCTTCTGGGACATCAAACTTATGATGGACATCCCGGAAGTCTACTTTCACGCGGTGATTTGCCCACCGTATTCTGCGTACATTGCGATTCAGTCCCTTTTGAGCTTTGTAATTCATTAAATTAATTCAAGATACCCGATGGGTAAAAAGTTACAGTCATTTAAAAGTGATATAATTCCAGTCCGTACCGAAGGGTGATAGGATAATTTTTATCTTACTTTTCTAAACGCCGACGGTTGCTAAAGCTACTCTCAAGCCAATCGATTACCCGGACGATTCACAAACACGCTCCCAGTTCCCAGCACCGATCAGCTTTGAACCAATCCAACTCCAAGGAACAATTTTTCAATTAGTGCCCCATTTAATCCGAACTAAACTGCAGGATTAGGCAAATATATGCCCGCTGCTCTCTATTATGATGCAGATCAATGGCGCTTTTCATGACTCTACTGCTGGTCGGCAATGCGGCAAACTAGGACAAAAAGCTTTTTCATCAACTTTGGCTGTTTGGAGTTTCCAGGAAAGTTGGCAGGCCCCGCTCGGCGAGGCACTGGTTGGCTTATTTAAACTTTCCTGCAAACTGCCAATGGAAAGAGAAAGCCCTTGGTTGTGGTTTTGCAGCAACAAAGGCGAAAGTTAGACTATCGACCCGCAGGAGAATAAAGCGTGAAGCGTAACATTTTTCAGCATCAACAGCGATGACACAGAAAAAATACGGCTTTGTTGGTACCTGGTTTGGAAATTGAGAAATGTTTCCTGGATCGGAGCGGGGTATGCGGAACGTGAAATGTCAAGAAAGTGAGTGGACGGAATTAACTTCTCGCAGAAGGGTATTATTTTAGGATGGAAGTAGCTTCCGATAGCAACTGATGAAAACTACTTATTCATTAAACATCGCAGTTTGAAAGAAAACTACAGCGAAACATCAAAACTGTTTCGTCTATAGGAAAACCCCCTAAGCACACTGCGCCTCTGTTCTGCCTTCAGTACCCAGTAAACAGTGGTTAGCATCCGACAACCAGACTGGCACAATTTATAGCTGCAGCAACATTTTAAAGTGACACAAACTGGAATTGCTGTCAGGCTAAAATAACCCTTATTTCTATATCCATATACCAGCATAAATACAGGGGAGGTAAGACATCCGAAACGTGCCAACAATTCTGCCCATTATAGTTATAATACCGACCCATAGAGCAGCTATCTGTTCGGTGCTGTTGAAATTCATTTCGCATGCCCTCCCTCGCCCCGTGCCACCGGGCGGCACATTCCATGTATCCTGTTTTTTTCCCACCCTTGAAATATACACAACCATCATCGGGAGCAGCAACGGTACCAGGCAGCGGCTTCTTCGGCTCCGGCTCCGGCTCCGGCCCCGGCACCGACCGAAGTAATTTGATCCGAAATTGTTTTGGAAGCGTGCTAAGAACGACTAAGCGAACTTTCCGAGTTCTGGTAAGGATAAATCTCGGAAGGGTGTTTTACAGTAAATTGTCTCCAGGTTTTCTGTGGGGATATCTCACGGGCTTCTCCCAACCAATGGCCACGGCCGTTGCCTTGAGTCGGACCGCATTTTCCCCGTGCCGACACAAAGCAGAGAAGAAAGAAAGTCTGCGGCGGAAATTAGGGTCAGGGACAATTTTTGTTGGCCCCGGTAGCGACGGCCATGTCGGCTCGTAGTTACACTTCGGTTGAACGTCGCTTAAATGATGCTGTTTCAGGCTGCTAATAAAGGAAATGTTTCGCACTTTTTGCGGCAAGTGTACCGAAGAGTTATGGGGGGTAACAATTTATAGCATCCAGATGTCGAGAAAGTCGTTTCTTCTGCCCCGGGACTGTAAGCGTTTCGAAACGATCCGTCGTACTTGTGCTGATGTCGCTATTTATCGAATTGTGATTTCTTTATGTCAAGGTAACGTTGTAATGGACACATAGCTTTCCAACTAGAAAGAGTGTTCGCTAGAACCATGACATTATTTTTTTTACCATGTTCTGTGCTCTGAAAGAAAATCGTTGCCTTTATAATTAACATTCCTATCTCATGAAACCATGATTAATATTTATGATCTCTTGATCAAAGAATACAATAATTCTTTCTTCAAGAGATATTATCAGTGCTGGAAACGATCCCTTCACGCGTCAGTTTAAAATGAAATTCCTAAGTTGGCTTCCAAGACTGTAGATGTTTGCACGACATTCAGTGTGGACGAAAACTTTCACGTTGCCTGCTATCCGGGCAGTCATACATGAATGTCACGCGAATCACACAGATGAATGTCGCATTTGACAGTCATGAGCGAGCGCTGCATGAATGTAGTGACAACAGTCTTACTCGTATTTGGCGATGAATGTAACGAAAGAATGATAGTCATCAATAGGATCGGCTGAATTTTCATTGCTGGTAATAAAAATTCATGAAGAAATTCATAATGGCGTCATTAGTGACTGTTTTCATCTCGATACTGTTCCGAATCTCATATTGCTGCTGTGAAGACGATCTTGTGATTTAATTACTGATGCTGGGGACGTGCTTAAATACTGATTCAACCGTATTATTCGCTCTTTGTTTGGGGTGTTTGTATCTAATTACAAAACTAATTACCATCAGATCTACGATGCGCAGGAGACGCGCATTGTTTGGTCTAAGTGGGTTAAATTTGCGGGGAGTGGCCCCTCCCGAAATCAGAAACAGAAACGAAAAATAAGTTTGAGAAATATTATAAGGCTGTTGATCCAATAGATTATACCGTGAGATAGAGGTTTTGAGAGTTACGTGATCGTCAAAATTCCACTCCCGATAAAGTACGCAGCGGCAGGCCCTACGAAGCAGAACAGAGTCAGAACCACATAAAATGGAGGATGAAATCGGGGTGAAATAAATGACAATAATTGAGGCCTATCTGAGTCCAAGGATGGCTTTTATCATATCAAAGAACGCTCACTAGCGACTCTTCACACGACTCAATCAGTCCCATCAAAGAGAGACGGGTATCATCGCAGCTACAAAAAACCGGCCTGATTCATTTAACAGAGAATAGACACCAGTGCGAGAGCGAATTTCTCTCGATGACCTGTCTGAGAATCAAAGGTTAGCTCGCTGCCGTGGGGACTCTCGCTGAAGCATTATTCTCGTTTCGTGATCCGATTCTGTATAGCCAGAGGACAATTGCGATAGAATCATTGTACTATTGCCGCTTATCCTAACTGTGTGCATATAACATTCGTATAAGTTGTGTCTATGAAAATGTATGTCTATGCTCCACACAAGGGTTTTGAAATATTGCAACATAGTATGAGAATCATCAAGTCGAATCAAAGCGAATCAGTCGAAAGTGGAGCGAAGAAATGTAGAAAAATTCTCTCGCGGTTCATGCATTGAGAGACTCGAGTTCTTGTAGCATCTTCTACCGGATTGAAAATGTTGTTTACAACATTGATAAATATCGAGCAGATTCTGTCAAATTTTCGGCAATCACCAATACTGTCTGAGTCAACACCTGAGTAAAGGTACTATGGAATTTCCGATTATACAGGTTTTACCTTCAAGGCCATTCGCCTCTTCGGGCTAGAAAAACGTTCGGACCCTATGTGCGAGGTTGGGGAATCGAACCCAGGCGGGTTTGCGTGAAAGGCATCGACTTATTCATCACGCTATACCCGTCCCCAATATGGAAAAATGTTTCATTCGACGAAGCGTTTCACTCGATATTATCGTGAGATGGGAAGCGTTACGTTAAGTTAAAAACTTGACAACACAATGAAAAAATATGACTTTTTGAAAATGTTAGACCCTACGGGCTCCCTGGAGTAAATTTTTTTTCATTGATTTTATAGACAAAAACTTTTAAACGCGTTTTCCTCGAAAGAAGGTTTTGAAAGTCCGTGTAAATCGTCATTCAAAAACTACTGCACTAATCTTTTTTTTCAAATTTTGCACACACTTTCTACATATAAAAAAACCAGACCCCAACGTTTTTCTTTTCGTTGTTTGTTACTTTGGGGAGGTTTTACAGCTACAAAATGACCGATTTTTTCGTGAAAAATCGTACTTTTGAATTTAAACAACCACCAAAAATTAAAAAAAAATTTAAAAATCAAACAGAAACGTCTAGAAAAACTTCTACTCTAACTATGCTGCGTTCATTTGTTCACTTCTAATTAGTCTGCGCTGAGATACAGTGGACACCGCAAATTATGGTATTTATGAAGCGTCCTCAAAAATACATCTTCACCGACTTATTTCTCAATATTTTTTCACGAAAAAATTACAAAATGTTGTTCGAATGATGCTTTTTATTACACAAAATATTTAAATTCATTTTGTTGAACGATAGTTATGAAAAAGTTAGTTGATGGTTTTTTCATCATTTAGACCCTACCCCCCTCTTAAATTGAAGGTTACAAATCATATCAGTTATTTTGTGAAAATTATGAATGTTGAAAACCGTTCTAAAGGTTAGATTCTTACGGTAAACGAATTACAATACGATACTTTGGAAAAAAAAGTTATGTGTTACGAAGCGTTACATGCGTTACTGTTTTGAAATTTATAGGCGTTACGAAGCGTTGTCTACGTTACTTTATTGTGAATCATAGGTGTTACGAAGCGTTACATGCGTTATTTTTTAGTAAGTTATAGGTATTACTAAGTGTTACTTGCGTTACTTTTTAATTAGTTATAGTCGTTACGGAGCGTTACATTTTTGTATGTTAAAGGCGTTACGAAGTGTTACATGCATTACTTTTTTTAAAGTTATTGGCGTTTCGAAGCGTTACATGCGTTATTTTTTTGTAAGTTATAAATGTTTCGAAGCGTTACATGCGTTATTTTTTAGTAAATCGTAGGCATTACTAAGTGTTACATGCGTTACTTTTTAATAAGTTATAGACGTTACATGCGTTACTTGTTTGTAAGTTATTGGCGTTACAGAGCGTTGCGAAGCATTACTTTTTTGTGAGTTATATGCGTTACGAAGCGTTACATACGTTACCTTTTAGTAAGTTCTAGGCGTACGGAGCGTTACATACATTACTTTTTGGTCAGTAACTGGAGTCACGAAGCGTTGCATGCGTTACTTTTTAATAAGTTATAGGCGTTACGGAGTGTTACATTTTTGTATGTTAAAGGCGTTACGAAGCGTTTCATGCATTACTTTTTTTAAAGTTATTGGCGTTTCGAAGCGTTACATACATTACTTTTTTGTAAGTTATAATTATTGCGAAGCGTTACATGCGTTATTTTTTAGCAAATTATTGGCATTACTAAGTGTTACATGCGTTACTTTTTAATAAGTTATAGACGTTACATGCGTTACTTGTTTGTAAGTTATTGGCGTTACAGAGCGTTACGAAGCATTACTTTTTTGTGAGTTATAGGCGTTACGAAATGTTACATACGTTATTATTGTGTATTATTGGTGTTACGAAGCGTTGCATTTTTGTATGTTAAATGTGTTACGAAGCGTTAAATGCATTATTTTGTTCAAAGTTTTTGGCGTTTCGAAGCGTTACATGCGTTACTTTTTTGTAAGTTATAAATGTTGAGAAGAGTTACATACGATACTCTTTTACAAAATATAGGAGTTACGAAGCGTTACATTTTTTTGTTTGAGAACCCCTCCCGAAACGAAATCCTGGTGGTTTTGTGGTTGAAAACGCCAATTGTAAAGGGTGTTTTCTAGGAACTAGCTGTTTTGAAACTGAAATAAAACACATGTTAAATTTTGTATTTGGTAGATAATTTCTTGGCATTTAACATTTAAATATTGCATACGGTCCTCACAACTATTTTTCACAATGGTCATTCAGGAGGTCCAATTTTCGACCACCTTTTAAAGTATTTGAGGGCTGACACGTCGAATATTGGTTTCCAAAGCATCAATCGGTGCTGATTTATCCGCATAAACCAATGACTTTACGTACCCCCACAGAAAATAATCGAATGGCGTCAAATCACACGAACGCGGTCCATTTATCGAAAAAACGTTGTCGTTGAAATGTTCTTTCAATAAGTCGATTGTTTCGGTCGCAGTATGGCAAGTGGCACCATCCTGCTGAAACCACATTTCGTCCACATCCATACGCGAAAGTGATTGAAAATCCTTCAAATAGGTCTAGTATTTCGGCTTGACGTCCTACTTCTAAAGTATTTTTAAACCCTTAATGTGACTTTAAATTGTCAACTTGTTCTCATGATAACCATTTGCAGCTTTCCATGCAATTCATATATTAGCATTTCGGATATCATCATTAAACAATTTGAATCATAAAGCAAATTCAGGATTTAAGAATAACTGTTTGTGTATAGAAAATATTTCTATTATTATAATAAGAGTTTTATGCAGGAGCGCCTATAGTAAAAATTTTCAGAAGTATGCAATTTTATATTATGTTCCAAGGGTGTAAATTGGATGGTTCAGAGGACTGAAGGTCTAAAAGATTTCGATTCGGTAAGAAATTAAACATTGAATGCAAACTCCAGTATTCGTAAGATTACTAAAATATAAAACAAAAACCGCGTCGATTGCATACCGATTCCAAGGGATCGAAAATCTTACTGTAATGTTTGAATCCATTTGATGCAAACATTTCATTTAGGCCGGGCTGATCAATGGACCGATGTGGCCTCGGAACACGATTTGCTCTGTATATGAAATGGATCTTCGGAATTCGATTGAGTGAACACCTCCCTGAGTCCTGCATTAAAGTTATTTGGCTGTATAAACAAAACACATGGAAACATTTTTTTTTCTAAAAACCGCTGCCAGACAGTAGGACTTGGGCTTGGGACATACAAAAAAAATTGTGCACTCATATTCAAGCGATGCAACAGTATAAGAACCGTCCAATTTTGTCTGTTCGAGGTGTCGCTAAAAAGCCCAGATTTCAATCGCTTTTGTGCAAAATATCATGGAGCGTGCTGAGGATGTACATGTTCGATACCAAAAGGTCACAAATCGGAATGAAAAGCAAATTATCACTACGAAAACACGCGCTCAGGAGCTTCACTCAATTTTACTCATCAACTCCATCGTGATGAATGACGAAGCTTACGCCAGAACCCACTTCTGTCGAAGCCAAGTCTAAGTTCGGTGTTTCCGAGCATACTCGAAGAAAGAAAAAGGAAGGAAAAAATTTCAAATTTGCAAATAAGTTCCTGATCTGGCAAGAAATTTGTGGATGTAGTAAAGTAATCGTTCTCTTCATCACTTCTGGAACAATCAACGGTGCGATTTATTCCGAAGAGTACCTCAAGAAGCGTCTCTAATCATTCATGAGGAAATAGGATCAACTAAAAAAATGTAAAAAATATGCTGGATGCGGTGAACTTGAAGGCACGAGTCTCCGGAATGTCAGAAGAAATTGAATATAACAAATTTTGCAAATTTCAGCTGATCAGTAGTTTTTTGCTCTCTGAAAATTCAAGAAAATCAGAAAATCCATTTGGTTATTTTACGAGAATTATGACGCTTCTTTTTTATACAGTTTATGCCCAAAGAGAGACAGTTGAAATCAGTTCCCTTTCTGAACAATCGCAAATAACGCTACACCGTCTTCGGTCGAAAATTAATTTTCTCCCCGTGCAATTCCCGTGTTCTCGACTGTTCTGACAGTTTGTCCACAGCACGTACGAAGGATATGTAAATCAACTTGATAATTAACACGAGATGTAATTATCGCCATCGCCATCGACACGGTTCGCGAAGTTCGCCCAAGCGCACCAAACAAGCAAAAGCCCGGTCACCTGGACGGAACACGTCGGAGCTCAATCGCATACATAAATAAATTAGAGATCCGTAACACGGTGAATACGGATTCATGTACCAAACGATGCCAATAGCAATAGCATCGAGTTGTCATCTTCTCGTGTTCTCCTGTAACCTATCGGTTCAAGTTACAACTTCCCTCCGGGGAAGAATTATGACCTTTGCCGTTCCTTGGCAAAAGTTTCCACTTTTGTTTCCACTGTTGCCACAGATTCTCACTTTTTCACTGATGATTCCGTTTTTTTTTTTTGTTATTCCTACTCCCTCCTCCGACCAGCACAAACGAATTGAACAAGGATCGACACGAATAATGAAACCGGAACTTTGCAATTTCCCCTGTCGGTCCTTTCTTGTCGATAATTTTTGCCACTGTCCGAAAAAAACCCCTGCACTTACTCAACACAAAAAAACCCACCCTCACCCCCCCACGCTTTCCATTTGCTGCTTCGACCCCGTTTGATGAAAAACATTTCCCCATACGTAGTCAGCTTTGCTCTGTTGAAGAGCTTGTTTTTTTCTACTCCCAACTTGGAAATCTAAAATTTATGGCTACTCTCCCTGCCATGCGTGGGTGTGTGTGGTGGAGCGCAATCCGCATTCTGGTGCCCACCAGAATGAAAAGAAAGAAAAAAACCCGAGCTCAATTGTTCTAACTTACCAAGCTCTTAGCCCTGCGACCCCATTTTTTTCGGTCTAACAACAGTCCAGCAATTCGGTTAAGTGAGACGGTTGGGTCAATATTGTTGTTGACTTTAGTCAACAGCAACGGATTGACAGGAACATATTTTCGCGTATAACAAGTTGGTCGCCGAATGAGGGTTTTTGTCATGAGATACACTCGTAATTTATCGTTATGATACGACAACTATAATTACTATGCAGGGTGAATCAAAAAACCAAACAATTTCTCGCTAATATCTTGCTGGAAATAATGATCAAAAACTTAAACCGCAACTCACTTCATTTTCTCTGAGATGACAAAATCGATTTTAAGAAATTTACTGGTTACAAGGCTACTGCTAGTGGAAGGCCTACGTCAGCTTTACTAAGTGGAACACGCAAAGTCAGTGACGCTGTCAAAGCGGTGGATACCGTACCGAAGCCAGTGGACAAATTCTGGCTGTACGTTTCCCGAATTGCTCCACATGTGACCGAGGAGGACGTCGCTGCTATGGTTCAGGAGTGTGTCACCGGCTCGGAGCCAGTTGTCTAAAAGCTGGTCAAAAAAGATACCGATCTTTCTTGGTTTGCCTTCGTGTCCTTCAAGGTTGGAGTGAATCGTGAACTTAAGGACAATGACTTAGACCCATCCATTTGGCCGAACGGTATCTTCTTCCGAGAATTCGATGATCGGAGAAACACGGAGGATTTTTGGAAGCCAAGAGCTCTGAAGGTCCCACGAATCCGTTGGTTACCGCAGAGATGCTGGGCTCAAGAATGGAGTAAACTCTAATCCACCGATGGACTTGACACCGAGACGCACGACACGAAGCATGTTAGAGGTCTCTAAGCCACCCGGCCCAGTCCTGTCTGCTACCAGAATTACTTCATCATCAGCGCTTGACGACCTCGATTCCAGCCATCAGAGCCGTCTCGGTACTGCGATCGGGAGCTGTGAAAGAGACCTCCAGCCGTCACCCTCAGGCGAGTACCCTTGCATTTCTTCTGTAATTCAATCCCACGATATATCAATCGCAAATGATATTGCGCAACACTACGACGAAACTTCGAGCGATGATAGGTTTCTTTACAAGCGGTATGTCAATCGCACTCAACAGAATCTGTGCCGCAACCCGAAGGGATTCTGGTCGTTCGTCAGTACAAAGGGGAAAGAAAATGGTCTCCCGTCAAGGCTGCATCTCGACAATGACATTGCTATGTCCCCTGCTGATAAGTGCAGTCTTTTTGCGAAACACTTCTCGAGTATTTTCATGAACGACTCACCAACGCAAGCTGAGATAGGCATAGCAGTCCGTGATGTACCTGCTAACGTCATCGACATGGACGTGTTTGCAGTGGATGTCCAAATGGTTATCACGGCTATAAGTAAAATCAAGTCATCATATTCACCCGACCCGAGTATACTTCCCTCAGCTGTTCTGAAAGAATGTTCCGACATTTTAGCTGCTCCACTTTCTACATTATTCAACTTGTCGCTTCGTCTGCACAAATTTCCATCGGAATGGAAACGCTCTACGATGTTCCCCATGTTTAAGAGAGGGGATAAATGCAATATAGTAAACTACCGTGGCATCACCTCGCTGGGAGTGCAATCCAAAGTGTTTGAGTCGCTGATTTACGATAAACTCTTTGCATCTTGCAAGCAATACATTAGACCCTACCGGCATGGATTCTTTCCGGGTCGCTCTGTTGAGACCCAAGTAGCAATCCGCAACTAGTTCTGATGCGACTAAGTCCAAACTATGTTGCAATAAGAGCACGAATATGATTTTTATGTTATACTGGTTAAAACAAGGTGACATCAATGTTTCTTCATAACATAACTAGTTACGAAATAGTAATTTAGGTTTCAAATCACCACATATTCCTGTCATATTGAGTTAATTATAAATTATAAGCTATCGTTACTTAATCCAAACATATCTTTAATAACAACTATGTTTCTAGCTACTAGTTGAAAATAAGTTTATTTGACTCCAATATTAGCTACCCGTAACTAGTTCTGATTCCACTTAGCCCAACTATGTTGAAACAAGAGCACGAACATTTTTTTTATGTTATGCTGGTTAAAACAAGATGACGGCAGTGTTTCTTTATAACATAAACGTTGAAGTAGCTATCATTTGTGAGTTATCGTTACTCGATTCTAACATATTATTAATCACAGCTGTCGCTTCAGCTACTAATTGAAAAAAGGTAGTGAAACCATTATAAATACGTTAGCGTATATGTAAATCGTTACGGTCAATTGATGTAGCAATAACTTAGATGTTATAAGATTATAACATACAATTTCTACATTGATTCAGACAGCAATCGGTAGGTTTTCCCAACGTAATGATAACGGAAATACAACCTAAAAAACTTTTGTTGGCTTGAATATGGCGATCACACTATCGAGTCGCAAGAAGTGTATAAAACATAAATAAAACCAGGAAATTACTGTTTTTAAAACTACTTTTTGACGAAAATAATGAAAGGCAGAATAGTCCTTTTTGTTTTATACCACTATTATAAAGTCGAAGAAAACAATATAGGGATAAAACATCGATTGTGATATTACAATTATCATGACATATGAATTTAAGATAATGAGAAATCACTCTACTTGGATTAATTTTGAGCTTTCTGACCATAAGGTTTTTTCGTTGTTTATTGTTCATATCTTCATAAACAGATTTTGATTGAAGGCGCATAAAAAAAAACAGTTAATTAAAGTTTAATTCCACTCGATTGTTTTAAAATCGTTGTGAAATTTGTACCTTGTATCAAATTTGTAATTAAGTTAAATAAGTTATTTTCAAGTTATGGCAAATAAGTTATTTCTGCATGGCATTACAACGTAACGACAACTTATTTTTAACCGACATAGAAACTAGTAGAAACTGCGCTTTTTGAGTCACGCAAGTGGTTAAATGTTAGTAACAATAACTCAAAATTCTGGTTGCAAACTAGTCACGAATAAGCTAGCATAACAAAAATTGTTACTTGGGGACTAATCTCAATAGCTTCACATCGTTCTGCATGGATCAAATATGCAAAAAACTACAAGTGAATGTAATCTACACGGATCTAAAAGCTGCATTCGACAAAGTCAACCATGGCATTCTGCTAAACTTGCAAAAATGAGATGCTCGTCTAGATTCTGCGACGGCTAAGATCGTACCTGTGCAACGAGAATTATCTGTCTGCATTGGAAATAGTTCTTCTGGCTGCTTTTACAACTGTTCGGGAGTTCCGCAGGGCAGCACACTGTCACAGTTTTTGTCCTACAGCGTGGAGGAAAATTGTTTTTCGCAGATAATGTCAAAATTTATCACGTCGTTCGTAACCAAGCTGATTGCCGAGAACTGCAGAACCTCCTGTACATCTTCAACGACTGGTGCGAATGTAATATGATGGTCTTGTGTGTCGCTAAATGTTCTGTAATTAGCATTCGAAGGACCAGGACTGCAGTTCGATTTGATTATAACATCGCTACAACGTGTCGACCACGTCAAGGACCTTAGTGTCATGTTGGATGAAAGGCTTACATACTTTCGGCACTTCTCAAATACGATCGACAAAGCGAATCATCAACTTGGATTCATGTTCAAGATATCGAGTGAGTTCCGTAATCCGCTATGTTTCAAGGCCTTGTGTAGTTCCATGGTTCGCTCGCTGCTTGAATTTGCTTCTGTTGTCTGGAGTCCCTATCAGGAAGTGTGGAGTGCACGTTTCGAAGCTGTGCAGCGCAGACAGTTCCATTAAAACCATGTTGGTCAGATGGACGAAACTTAACAAAATGAACAAAATAAAAAAAAAATTTCAAATTTGATTCAATGTTAACAAATTGCTAATATAAGGTATTTATAGTTTTAATTTATATAAGTATTGACGGCTTTCTCAGTCCCAAATCACTAGGCAAACGATTTAATTCTTAAATTGCCCGACGTTTCGGCCGTTTTTGATGGCCTTTTCCAAGGGGAACTGTAAAGTTGTGTTTTTATTATTGTCAAAAAGAAGGTACAAAAAAGTTACATGAATACAAATACTACAAACATATTTTAAACTCACTTTAGTCAATTCGTTTTTGTCGAGTACGTTGATTACCAACGGTAAGAAGTTTAACAATTTTAAACGGCTTTAATTGCTTCGCGGATATTTGCATTTGGTAGTCGATAACAGTCACAGACTCTCTGGGTGTACACTTGCTTGACAACGGCCATCAAAAACGGCCGGAACGTCGGGCAATTTAAGAATTAAATCGTTTGCCTAGTGATTTGGAACTGAGAAAGCCGTCAATACTTATATAAATTCATCTTCCAGTCGTTACAACCATCATAAAGGGTGATTTTTTAAGAGCTTGAGAACTTTTTTAAACAATAAAACGCATAAAATTTGCAAAATCTCATCGGTTCTTTATTTTAAACGTTAGATTGGTACATGACATTTACTTTTTGAAGATAATTTCATTTAAATGTTGACCGCGGCTGCGTCTTAGGTGGTCCATTCGGAAAATCCGCTTTTTTATCGACAAATTTTGTTCAGCGATGAGGCTCATTTCTGGTTGAATGGCTACGTAAATAAGCAAAATTGCCGCATTTGGAGTGAAGAGCAACCAGAAGCCGTTCAAGAACTGCCCATGCATCCCGAAAAATGCACTGTTTGGTGTGGTTTGTACGCTGGTGGAATCATTGGACCGTATTTTTTCAAAGATGCTGTTGGACGCAACGTTACAGTGAATGGCGATCGCTATCGTTCGATGCTAACAAACTTTTTGTTGCCAAAAATGGAAGAACTGAACTTGGTTGACATGTGGTTTCAACAAGATGGCGCTACATGCCACACAGCTCGCGATTCTATGGCCATTTTGAGGGAAAACTTCGGAGAACAATTCATCTCAAGAAATGGACCGGTAAGTTGGCCACCAAGATCATGCGATTTGACGCCTTTAGACTATTTTTTGTGGGGCTACGTCAAGTCTAAAGTCTACAGAAATAAGCCAGTAACTATTCCAGCTTTGGAAGACAACATTTCCGAAGAAATTCGGGCTATTCCGGCCGAAATGCTCGAAAAAGTTGCCCAAAATTGGACTTTCCGAATGGACCACCTAAGACGCAGCCGCGGTCAACATTTAAATGAAATTATCTTCAAAAAGTAAATGTCATGTACCAATCTAACGTTTAAAATAAAGAACCGATGAGATTTTGCAAATTTTATGCGTTTTATTGTTTAAAAAAGTTCTCAAGCTCTTAAAAAATCACCTTTTATATAGTTTTAATTCTAGTTTCAAATATTATTGTTTTAAGAATCTAATGCTCCAGCTCGTTAGATCTATACGGTACCCTAGTACGAGAGGTAAAAACTCCCGGTTTTTAGAACTAACCCAATCGTCTATGTTCAAGAAAGGACCGGTCCAATATTTCAAAATGGAACTCACTCAGTTTGTCTAGTTTCACAAACTTAGGTTCAAACTTATGTCGTTTTTCATTGAAAAACACTGGTGGCGTGGATTGCTCTGGTTTTGCACTTTCGAGCAGAAATGCAACATTCAGGCGGTGTTTCATTGCGATTTCTGCACGAAAGTGCAAAACCAGAGCAATCCACGCCACCAGTGTTTTTCAATGAAAAACGCCATTAGTCTTATGGTCCCGTACAAACCGTACTGAGTTTTGTTCGGCTATGACAAAATTTTACATCATCGTTTAAAGCAGAGCTGAAAATAAGCTCATTTTGCGCACGAGAATGTGAATCAAGATTTTGGATTGTAAATCCAAAAAACACTGTGAATTAAAAAATTGGGTAACAAAACTAAAATTGAGATTATTTTTTTCAAATTATGGGAATTGTATATTACACTGAGTAGCAGCAGACGTTATGCGCTCTTTTTATTGCGCTGAGACAAATTTGTTCTCATTCTCAGAAGACAACCATGCGCAGGCGAAGAACTTTAGCTGCTCTCAAAAAAAACTCGTTCGCACCTTTATGTACCGCGGCAGAAATGAATGTAGGGGGAAGGTGTTCGGTTGCCGGCACCCTACCGTAACTTTTGACAGAAAGCATATAGCGTCAATCCAACAAATGTCATGTGTGTGTGTAATAGCAGCACGTTCTTTTTGTGCCGAATTGCGAAGCAACCAGTCACTTGTACTTTTTGCAGTGTTCAAAATAACTTTTCATTACGTGAACATCAACACAAAAGTTTTTTCTGACTTATTTTAGAATATCATAAATTGGAAAGGTGAGTGGATTGAATTTTAATAAGGTGAAATAGATCTATTTCGTGATTTAATACCGGATGCTATGAAAATTTTCGCAACCAAAGATTTTTTTTTTGTAATTTTCAAAATGTACACCAATTTTGGTTACCGCCGCCCCATTTTTTTCGACAAATCGTGAAAAATTGTCAGTGATATGTAGGCTGCTGTCGAGACAAACATCTAGCTGCTCATACAGCAGATGCTCCGGCAAAGATATTCGACCAAGAGAGCCAAATATTCAACCAAGAGAGCCAAAACGAAGTAACAATCAGACAATGAAGATTTTTGTCAACGACGCTCCCAAAAAGAATAAGTTCTGTTTTTTCTTTGAAAAGCTGCAGTCTTTACTTATATTTTTCCATTTTTAGCGAAATTTCTTGGAGTGCCGGTAATCCAACACCTTTTTAAAAATGGCCAAAATTTATCGCTTAACTAAAATGATAACATTTTTTTTTCAATAACATGAATCAACTTAGTTTCTTAATCAGTTGTTAGCCAGGGACTTTAGCTTTTCATTGATGTATAGATGTCCGCATAATGTGCACTAAGTTAGAAGTTATGAGCAAAAAAGAAAAGGGTGCCGGTAACCGAACACTCTCCCTTACAACGCTTTGTTCGCCCTCGCCGCATTTAGCCAAGAACGAGGTACGAGTGCTCCAGTTTAATAACATTTATACAATTTTGTAAGAATATTGAACCCTACATTTTTTGGCAGTTGTGTTTTCTGAGACTAGTTTAATTACTTTCCTTGGCGTACGGCACAATTGTTAATAATTTTGAATCTGTTAGATAAAATACATAACATTCAAAATGTGTAGAAAGTTTCCATGCATAAATCAACGCATTTGCTCTGAAAATACCGGGGTTTCGACAATAAGTTTGACTTATTAGCTATTCATATTACGCCTAATCACTTTTTGAAACCTGCTATGTTTCAAACAGTATCACACACAGGGATTTTCTGATAAAAAGCTTAAAAATAAATGTTTCATTCATGTCTATTCATGTTAACTTCAATATGTGTATTAGGCCGCAGAAAACCTTTTTTTTTTGCTGTCGCTCATTTGAATCACGATGTGAAAAATTAAAATTATAGTGGTCCGTACCTCTAAAATGGAACTGGTATCGGTCGATTTTCACGAACTTAGATTCAAAGTTTGAAGGTGCGTTTGAATTGGCGTAGCAAAATCCTAGACTCCGACGAAATAAACTCACCCAACGAGGCCAAAGTTGTTGATATCGGATAATCCATATCTGATCAAATTGACTGATAATCAGCTTTGACATTTACGTCACTTATACCATTATAAAGCTTGCTTCATTTAGAATTGGAACAAACTTATGCTCCTATTGTGGCGCTCCTGGTGGACGGATTGGGAAGTTCTTGGCGCCCACGTGTCGGGAATTTTGTCAGCTTCACGTATGATTTTTGACATCCCGCAAATCGACTGTACTTTGTAAACAATCAACATGGAAGCCGAAAGAAGGAAAAAATTAGAGGGTTGTATTCAAGACACGACCGAGCACAATAACATTAAAAATGAAACGTTTCTAGGGTCTTCATAATTAATACAAAAATAAAGATGATAATGATGATGATACACTAGACTAAAAACATATTCAATTGACTAATTACAAACTTGTTCTAGTTTAAGCACTGAGATTGTTAGCGAATGATAAAATTGACAATTAGAATTTTTCTTGATTATTGATTCTATTCAATTTTGATCCCTTTCCACAAATTTCAAAACTGTTAAGTTTTTGAATAACGTCCTTTAACTAGAAGTCAATTATGATGAATTCAAAGTTACTCGAAAGCTCAATTTTAGATACAAACAATTTAAACATTTAAACCTGAACAAATAAAACTTTTATTTTATGATAATAATTTTCGAGAAACGTACAAACTTATTAATTTTATAAACAGTTAATCGATCCAAGAAACGATTTTATTTATTTTAACGAAAGATGTTGTACCGGTACACTCAGTAATAGTGTAATTTTATTAATCCTTCTTCAAAATCGTCAATAATCTTCGGAAAATGTCGGTAAATAATATGGCAACAATACGAGCAAGAAAGCATGTGAAACAGTCCGCATAAAATATTTAGTTACTTACATTGATTTTGCTTTGGCATATTAGGAATATACGGAATGGATACGCAACAAAATTCCGAAATTTTGTTAATATTGTAACTTGATGTTATTAACATATGAATGAACATTGTCATAGTTACAACGCGTGTAGTCATCAGACGTTTATTGTTTTGAAGAAAATAATAATTAAACTGAAACTGGCGGTTAACCAAATTCTACGAGGGTTCCTATTCAAAGGATACATGTAAAACCGCAGGTAAACTTACCTTGAGTTTATCTTTGATAGTATATGATATTGCATCTAATTGAACTGTATATGTGAGCCTGTGGAACTCATTTATACTACTAAACCGAGGAGGCCGCTTTTAGATAAGTTCCAGAATTTAATTTTGAATCTTTTGAAGCGTTCAATTCCTGGTGGGGCAACAACTTCTTCAGTCACATTGTCACGTTTTGTTCGTATGGGAATTGAAATTTAAGTATGCAAACCGATCCATTGACAAATTAAAACATTTTTAAGCTTACAATATTGAAGCTTTGGAATAATTTAAATTAGGAAAATCCATTAACAAATCATCGAGCAACAAGCGCTGCAAATTAGATCCGCAAAAAATCTATCGCCGATAATTCTAAATTGGCCTGATAGATACCAGAGAACCAAAATGAAATACTCAATTCAAACCAATTTTTCAATGGTATGCAATTGAAATATTCAAATAACGTCATCTCATAAGTTTAAGTTAAATGTTTCCGAATCGATTAGTTGTTGAATTATATAAATCCATCAACAAATGACTGAGTTATAAGCGTTCAAAATTATGACAGCAAAATGTTACGCGATTAGTTTTGACACCCAGCCTCGGGAAGCGAAGTGTAAGGCATTTTTAATGGCAAAATCGACCAAAAATTTGCTAAATACATGGGATATTTCAAAAGAATCGGTAACCACGCTGATTCGGTTCTTCAATAGCTAGATGATATATAAGATACTCAAGCGAACACGGTGTTGCGCAGACAACAGGAAATTTCACCAACACATAATGCAAAAGCGACAATCCAGCAAGTGAACGCATATACAATCCAGTCATCAGCTCACTGGACGAGCTACTTGTTTCATTCACAGTCAAACATCAACTAGGCAAAGAAATATTGTGCAGCCTATATTTATAGATTTCTCTTCATACTACGCAGAACGATGCGGTGTTTTTTATGCATGACGCAAAGCCTCCTATGCCGAACAAGAAGTTGACGTCATTTTGTATAACGGGGATTGGTGGATGAAAACATAGGTCGATTCCAACCATTTTTTCAATAGTATGCTATTGAAATACTGAAACGACGTTGCCATATATGTTTAAGTTAAAAGTTTCCGAATCGATTGGTTGTTAAATTATAACAATCCATCAACAAATGACCGAGTTATTAACGTTCAAAATTATGACACAAAAAGGTTACGCGACTATTTTTGAAACTTTTAATTGACACCCGGCCCCATATAGTGAAGAGTAAGGCATTTTTAATGCCAAAAAAAATTGTGCACAGTTATTTGGAAAATCCATTGTGGTCTGCATCTAGGCTAGCTGAACAGCTGAAATTGCCCAGAAATACCGTATGACGCGTTATCAAACGGTATAAGGAAACAATGACGACGATTCGGAAGCCTCAAGCCAATCGTCGGAGTGGAACTGTCGACCGGAAACTGCGTGGTAAGATTTTGAAAACGATTAAAAGGAATCCTAATCTGTCGGATCGTGATTTGGCCAGAAAATTCGATGCTGCCCATAGTACCGTGAGGAGAACTCGACTCCGGGAAGGTATCAAGTCGTATCGAGCTAGCAAACAGCCAAATCGGACCGTAAAACAGAATAGTGTGTTCGAAATTCGTGCTCGGAAACTACATGACCGGGTGCTGAGCAAGTTCAACGGGTGTCTTCTGATGGACGATGAAACCTATGTCAAGGCTGACCTCGGGCAAATCCCAGGTCAAAAATTTTACTTGGCAACGGCTCGGGGGGATGTTCCAGCCAAATTTAAATTTGTTTTTGCCGACAAATTTGCAAGAAAATTTATGATTCCGCAAGGCATTTGAAACCGTGGCAAACAAAAACGAAAGTTTTCGTTACAAATAACACAATGACATCGGAACTATACCAAAAAGAGTGTCCTCAAAAACGAATTTTTCCGTTCATTCGACCCCACGACCATCCCGTAATGTTTTGGCCAGATTTGGCAAACTGTCATTACAGCAAAGTCGTTCAAGAATGGTATGCAGAGAAAGGGGTCCAGTTTGTTTCGAAAAATCTTAACCCACTAAACTGCCCCCAGTACCGCCTGAGCAATCATGAAGAGGAGACTCAAGACAAAGGGAAAAGTCGTCAAAGACATCAATCAGATGAAGACCTGGTGGAATAAGATAGCCAAAACGATGGACGAAGAAGGTGTGCGCCGCCTAATGAGCCGTGTTACAGAAAAAATTCGAGAGTTCCTTCGAAACCGTGACGAATAATTTTATCCGTATTTTTTCTTAAAAGTATTTCATAGACAGGACAATTTCTAGAATTTTCACGAAATATTTCCGAGCAACGCCGGGTAATGCAGCTAGTTCATTATAATATCTAAAATAAATATGTGATATGAAAAGATAATACTGACTGTTTTTATTTACTGTGAATCAAAAAAATTGCTTATTTCCACCCCTGGTTTAAAGTCCGATGCCAAAACGTAGTTTGTAAGTCATGTTAGTTGATGACCAGACGAACCGACTTCAATTAAACTGATTCTAGCAATGCCTGCAATAGTAGAACTCACTCCGTTTTCTCAGATATGACCTAAACAATCTGAGAACTTTTTCATTTTGTAGGTTATACTGCACAAACAAATTGTACTGTTTTCTTTCGAGAATCTAAGAAGATTATTTTGAATAATACTACAGTATTATATGTGATACTATGAGTGATATGAGAGAGGCTTCATTACATCACTAACAGATCGGCTGAAAAGTTCGTATCGTTTCTATGAGAGGGCGCCACTAGAATTAAATCCATACCATTTTCAGTTAGTACCAACCTTCAAAAGATACGTGTATAAATTTGACAGCTGTCTGATTATTATTGAGATATTGCATTTTGAGTGAAGCTACTTTTGTTATTGTGAAAAAAAATGGAAAAAAAGGAATTTCGTTTGTTGATGAAACACTACTTTTTTATGAAAAAAAGTGCCGCCGATACCAAAAAATGGTTTGATGAGTGTTATCCAGACTCTGCACCGGGCGAAGCAACAATTCGTAAGTGGTTTGCAAAATTTCGTACTGGTCATATGAGCACCGAAGAAGATGAACGCAGTGGACGTCCAAAAGAGGCTGTTACCGATGAAAACGTGAAAAAATCCACAAAATGATTTTCAATGACCGTAAAGTGAAGTTGATCGAGATAGCTGACACCCTAAAGATATCAAAGGAACGTGTTGGACATATTATTCACGAATATTTGGATATAAGAAAGCTTTGTGCAAAATGAGTGCCGCGTGAGCTCACAATCGATCAAAAACAACAACGAATTGATGATTCTGAGCAGTGTTTGGAGCTGTTATATCGACGAAATAAAACCGATTTAGATAACAAAGTTACTAAAAGATTTCTGCTTGCCTAAATGACCCTCTGTCACGTCTCTCATTTTCCGTTCTATATATTCACATCCTTGCACTCTTGAGTACTATCATTCTATAATTTTCATTTTCTGTTTCTACAAAAATGGTATCTGGTTATGTGAATATCGCAAAATCTCAGATATATAGTTAGAGCAATTATGTGTTATAAATTCCAGAGCTATAATTTCATACAGCTTAGATACGGCTTTTCAAGTGAAGTGGTATTGAGAGTTTTGTTGAGATCGAAATTTCACTCTCAATCAAGCTATTAGCGGTAGCCCCACGGTGCGGTTACAGAGGACAGTATCGAAACTACATACAATAGTGCTAAATTACCGGAAAGTGAAGGTGCGCGATGTCACAAGGATTAGTACAGAGCATAGAATAATTAAGACGAACGCGAACAATCTTCAGACTGATTACTAGAGATGGGTTCGGGTTCAAAAAAAAAATGTCGGGTTTGGATCGGGTACGGGTGACGATTTTTTATTTAGAACGGGTACGGGTTTTGGTCACATTTGGACACATAAATTTCATTTTGTAGTTTTTGATCGCTAATTCCGGGACCTGAAACCGGGTACCACCAAAGTAAATAATATGACATTTTGCAGAGTGAATTGATTACTGAAAGTAACTGTAACTCCGTATTCCAGAATACTGCTTACTAGTGCGATGTAAACATTCCAGTATCAGTACACTTCGGTAAATCTTTTGTATTGCGTTTGATGAGAAGAACAGAAGCAAATTGAATGCCGTTTCGATCCCATATGCATATGACTCTAACAATATCCATTTGTAGAGCACTACAATCTACGAGGTTGGCGAAGATGTAATGTATTTTGAGATCAGCATAAATTACTTCCAATGACAACAATTCACTGCATAGATCATTCACGAATAGCATGAGAAGGAGTGGTCCTAAGTGACTCCCTTGTACTGACTCGTGGGGAACAGAAAGAGTCTTCTTAACTGGATGCACGTTAAGACTATTCCAATCAAAAATATCATTAGAATTCTGTCGAGAATTTTTTTTCAATCTTGAATAAAATAAGAAACTTTCTTTAGGTATGCACTAACGCAAACAGTTATGTTAAGTTGAATAGATTTTTTTTTATTTTACATCGTCGCACTAAATGATTAAACACACATTAAACCAGTGGCCTCTCGTGACAAAATTGAAGGGTTGTGCACTGGTTATGTGGTATAGTATCAGATGTAACAGTTCGTTGTAAGTGAAAAATTAAAGATTGAGGAATGGATATTCGCTTTGCTTTTCAATTCAATGAAATAACGATATACTATTAGATAGAATTTTTTTATTAAACTTATGTCGTATTAACGATACAGTACAAGAATTCGGTGCTCTGCACGTCAAGCAAATCTGTCAATAATTTCATAAATGAAACGACAATTCGACGGTGCAACTGAGATATCAATTTGTTTTCAACTGCCATAAGCATAAACAACTGAAGCCTCTCCTGAATCCATACAAGTTCTCACAGATCCTAACGTGACTAAGATAATAACAAATTTCGGAGCTAAGCTAAGTATTTCCTTCTCGTCTTGAATCTGTGCAGTAACTCATATGCACGAAAAAAGACACTAATCCAACGACAAAATAAACAGCAACCTATGAGACTATAGAAACTTTTTTTGGGTCTAAGTTTAAGGAAATCGATCAAATCATGTTTAAGAAAATTGAGTGAGTATTAAAAATTTAGGACTAGATACTGAAATTTCTTTTTTTTATTTAATAATATAAGTAAAAAGATACATTGCTTAAGCTCTAAGCAGCCGAGGTCATCAATAAAATCTCTTGAATCACTTGATAACATTTTGCCAAATTTGGAATGATCGCATCAGATTTCAATTTGTTTGTCATTTTTAATGTATTTATATTTTGTACAAGATTATTAGAATGTTCATATTTGTAGTAATCTAAGGTTTCTGAAATTTTGAATTACACTCAATTTCGATTCATCCATGAGAATTCTTCATGGTTTGAATCACTTCATCATAAACAAGCAATCGACCTGGACCAAAAATTTTAAGTCCTAACTAATCAAAACTTATATGGCGTATAGCAAAACAGGTAGCGTTAAAAGGAACTGGAGGAAAACAATAAATTGAATGGATAACAATTTGTTTCAATCAATCATTTCTCTCAATGAAGATGTGAGTGATTTATATAGAGATATATGTGAATGTATCATCACTAGTTCACTATATGCATTTCGGAGGATTTCGACATTGCTACAGTCCATTGAAGTGATTTTTCGTTTCAAGATTTACTTTTTACTAGAAATCGGAATAAATTCAACACTGTCAATACCAAAAAGAAAGGTATTAAAATAACAAATGACCGAGGTTTATTTTAAATAGCCGGTTTTGCAATCTAAAATAACACATCGCTTATTTTTGAATATGTTAAATTAAGCTTACAAAAAAAAATATAAAATTACATAGTGCTCGTTGGTCACAAACCATGAAAACCGTTGAAAAATTATACAATTGACATTTCCGAACACGAAAATTCAACGCAAAAAAAACGAAGATTTCTCATTAACTTGGGTCAAAACTTGTAAAAATTGAAATACCCAGTGATTTTGTGGACAGTTTCTTTTCATAATTGAAATATGAAGCCGACAAAAGTCAATCATGTATCGATGGTAGTGTCTTTTGAGCACGCTCTAGCTGAGCAAACGAGTCGGAAGTTGTTGGTATGCACGGTTTAAAAGTGGCATTTTTTATTTGGAGGCGATGACTGAGCCGAAGCGCCACCAAAGAATGAAGAATTTAAGGAATAGTTTGATCAAGCCCCTTCGCAAAAACGATAAAAACTCGAAAAATCACTCGCAGTTACTCAGCCTACCATTTACCAACGTTGAAAAGCAATGGGGATGATCCGACAGGTAGGCAATTGGGTGCCGTATGAATTGAAGCCAAGGGAAGTCGAACGCCGTTTCAAATCGTCGAAAAATGTATGGATTTTCCCAGTGTCTTCTGATGGACGATGAAACCAATGTCAAGGCTGACTTCGGGCAAATCTCAGGTCAAAAATTTTACTTGGCAACGGCTCGGGGGGATGTTCCAGCCAAATTTAAATTGGTTTTTGCCGACAAATTTGCAAGAAAATTTATGATTTGGCAGGGCATTTGCATCTGTGACAAAAAAAAACAAAAGTTTTCGTTACAAATAAGACAATGACATCGGAACTATACCAAAAAGAATGTCTCCAAAAACGAATTTTGCCGTTCATTCGATCCCAAAACCATCCCGTAATGTTTTGGCCAGATTTGGCAGTCTGTCATTACAGCAAAGTCGTTCAAGAATGGTATGCAGAGAAAGGGGTCCAGTTTGTTCCGAAAAACCTTAACCCACCCAACTGCCCCTAGTTCTGCCCTATTGAGAAATACTGGGCAATCATAAAGAGGAGACTCATGATTAAATAAGAAATTAATCTTATGCACTCAAAATTTACCCTGGGGTAGCTGTCAATTTCTCAGGCGAAACGACATAACATGGGATTTCATCCAATCTTTCATGACACAAGATCAGAGCATAGCAATTAAAGCTTCAAATCGTTTTATGGCCTTTTTTGTCTTGCTGTCCAGCAACAACCTACCTCTAGCAAGCTACGTGTAGGACTGAAACGTTAGCTATAATTTTGCTTATATTTATAGCTTCGCGTGCTTCCAACAGCTTCGCTTTTGCATCGATTGACCAATCAGAGCGCTGCTTTCCCTTTGATATATCGCTTACTCCTTCAAAACCGTCGACTATGGCAGGGAAATCCGGAATGCCGGAGATTTTTTGCAGAAAAAAAAGGACACTGCTAGCTATTAATCAACATTTCAATGATATACAATTAAAAATACATGGCTATGAACATTCAAATCAATACGTAGAAATATTTCCAATCAAATGGTGACATAATATTAATAATTGATACAAAATTGACTGAGCTGTAATTGTTCAAAACCTGACCACATTTCGATTCGTGGATTGCCATACCAATCGATTTTTTAAAAATAAAAATATCCGTGAATTGTCAGTAAGATAGATGGACGATGGACACGGACTTTCAAAACCTGCTTTCGAAGAAAACGCGTTTAAAGGTTTTTGTCTATAAAATTAATGAAAACAATTAATTACTCCAGGGAGCCCGTAGGGTCTAACATTTTCATAAGATCATATTTTTCTTCTATAATTTATTATAACGGAATATTTCAAGAATGTTTTGTCAAGTTCAATCGAAGTAGAAATCTTGGGCCTGTGCGCCGAGCTCTTGCTTCTTCGTAGAATGAGATAGCCATAGATAAAGGTCCATAACTTTCAGAGTTTCGTTCCAATAGGCTTGAAAAAGAAGAAAATTCTTCAAAAGTTTTACTGTAAGAAAATATGAAGAAAATAATGAATGATTTTTCAAAAGTGTTACACCCTACCCGCCCCTTAAACGAATGAAATTTTGTCTCAAGATAGATAATTATGTTCCCAACTAACCGTCCATTTAAAGAAAGATGGACAACAAAATGTTTTTCTAACTACTTTCTTGTCCAGTAATAATACATTCCATTTGTGAAATTGAACCTCTCTGGTCCAACAGACTCCGCAGTCGAATGCAGAATCATTGCATGCCTAGAACTACGATCCTACTGACACTAAGAATCCTTCCAGGTCGGGGCTCGAACATACGACAAATGGCTTGTAAGACCAGTGCCCTATGCTTTGAAACGCCAACGCGGGCTCCAGTACTGATACTTTTTGCAAATACACGGAACGACCGAAATTAGCTCTGTGCCTAATTCGCATTACTGTTTTTGAATTAGTTGATTTTAACAACAAAATTTCCAAAATAACTATGAAATTAGTTAAAACTGAGAATTTACTTTGCTGGAAAAATCTCTTACTTCTAGAGAATTTGTTTAGTTGGCGAATATCCTGGACAAAAACCAGCAATATTTCAATCCAACACGAAATTCTCATTGACAACTAATTTGTTATTAAAATCAGAAAATTTGTTTCTATTTATCTATCACCATCATTACTGAAGGACAGCACAAAGAACACAAAAATGAAATTGGTTTAATTAACAAGTTTATTAGCCAAAAACCCATGAGAAGTGTCAAAGCAAAACAATCCATTAAAAAGCTAAAAAGGACAGTCTTGCTGAAACTGCTTGCAAATTGTTTTTATGTTTTTCGCATGTGTTACGATATATCCATATATAAATTTCTGATTCGATTTGTAAAAATGACGTAAACTCTTAGTGGAAAGTGTATTTATTCAGAATTTGTGCGCATTTGAAGCGATTGTGCGAAATAATGTTTTTTTTCACGCGGAACAGTGAAGTGAGTTTCGAATGTTGCACTCTAATTGTATATGTCAAATGATGTTTTTTGAATCTTCCAACCTTCCGGGCTACGCCGTCCGGTGTATTACTTGTATTCGGTTTTTGTTTTCCGAGTGCTCAAAGTTTTCAGTGAGAGAGTCGATTTCGCGAAGTCGAATGAAGAAAGCAGCGATTTAGAAGAAAAATTTTCAAAAAGTAGTTTATGTTTCGCTTATGTCTTTTTCTCCAATACAACATCGTATTTATACCTGCCAATATAGAAAAGACTACCGCGACTGAAATATTTTTCGGTAGTAGTGTGCCATCTAGTGGCTAGTAGTCATTACGGTGTTAACGTTTTTTTCGGTGACAGTGCGCCACATAGCTGCAAATTGCAGAAGCCAATTCAACCATTTATGTTGGTTGAAAACAACGTTTTAATTCTCTAATTCAACTAAAAAATTAGTTGAATGGAAATGAAGTGTGCCTTAGCTAAGAAATGACAGCACGTTGAATTGGTGAATTCAACTAAAAAAATAGCCATTTTAACAAATATTTTATTATTATTAAGGGAATCAGAAATAGAAAATCTAAATTAGCAAAAGTAAGATTTTTTTAGTAGTCTCAAAAAATAACTAACTAAAATCAGAAAATCAACTAATTTTTTCGCCAAAATGCTGAATTCGGTCTATTCGTGTAGCGACCGAGTATTTCACGATATCTCACAAAGTGAGTTTCATTAAATTTTTATCAGATCATTGTTTTCAGTTTAGTTTAGTTTCAATATATGAACGGTTAAAAAGAACACTCTCTTATGTAACAAACTATTTTCTAGTTCTAGTTTGAATCTGTTAAAGAAGAATTTATTCGAAATTGATTGAAGATATTTATAAACTTTTTCCAATTCCTTTAAAGCATGTTCAATGTTGCTTAGAACATTTCTTTCCAGTTTATTCAAAATGTGTTCAAAGAAAGCATGAAATTCGATTAAAGTTCGTTCATAACTTAAATCTAATTTTTTAATTTGTCACAAAATCTGAAAGACCGAGTTCCCTTCTCAATTTTCCTACACCCAAGCCGTTTATCGATTTATGCTTGACCGTTTGCCGTCCAACAGCGCAGAGATTAATTCTCGACACCATCAAATTCACACCCAAATGAAGATTTCATCGCAGTCGCAAAAATGGTCCACTCCCCACAAAGCCATAAACCTAAGTTTGACCATGCAAAACTTTTTCCCAAGCGTGTAGGTCCTGCGGTCCCGGAGAAACCAGGTCAGCGACAGATAAACGACAGATCGGATGGTGTTCGCTTGAGAGACCGCTTTCAATTAGATTAAAACGAACACTTTCCGTTCACTCCGCCCTTTGCCTGGCAATTTTTTTTTGTCCTTTTTTAGCCGCTTGCTGTTGTTTCTTCCAACTAACGCAATCAATTCCTGGATCCCCGGCAAGGACACCCGTGGGTCGGGTTCGATGCTGAATGCCAGGAGGAGAGTGTACGTTGCACTCATTTGCTTATGCAAACATTCAGGCAAATGCTGCGTGTAAGGGTGAAGAGGGGTTGAATGTGAGAGGGACAGAAATTGGGAAAATGTAGAACGTTCGAGTCATTCACAAAGAGGCGAATGACCAGATTCCCTGGAACAAAGACATTATTCAAAAGCAGGAATGTGAAAATATTAGATAGCACCGGGATCAGCAGAATGGATTTGCTTTCTTGTCTTAGTGCTTTTGATTCTTTCACGCTGGTCACTTTTCCTCGGTGTGTTATTGAGGTTTGTGTGAGTGCTTTTTTGTGGAATTGTGAATTTAACCCGGATCCGATGCTTTTTGGTTGGCTGCTTCAAACAGGTGCAAATGGCTTAGCAGTGATTTAGAGAGGTAGCTGCGAATATTGTTTTATTAGTTAGTTTTGGAAGCAGCGTTAAGAATTCAAATGGTCATTTTTTCTTTGCACCTTAATTTGAGAAACTGTTGGGAAACGGTTCTGCACACGGTCTTGCGTGTGAACGGGTTTCTCCGCTGTATCTTTTTGTCGCGAATAAATAATTTCTAGAGAATAACATGCTGTCTAATATAATTTCTAATGTTCGGATTGAATGGGTAATGTCAGAGATAACCGAGCACATTGAATTTACGTGAGATTTACCTGCGTCTTTTCAAATATTTAGAAACTTTTGGTAAGTTTACGCAGATGAAATATAAAATTACAGATCGTTTTCGCTATGGTACTCAAATTCTACAAAAAAAAATTCTGGCTTCTAAACTCCTCCGAAAATATCAAATTCTAACAACTTCAGGTAAACACTCAATCAATTACCAAAATGAAGGAATCAGTTCACTTCTACGTCTAATCTGAGAAATTCGAAATTAACAAACCAAACGAACCAAAAACCGCCAACACGAAATAATATAATTGTTGTTGACTTTAGGCATTGTAAAATTAGACCTTCGATACAAGAACTTGAAACTTTTCGTAAAGAACAAATACATGTTGATCTAAAACAACTGCATTTGCTTCCATCGAACAAAATGCATAATGTTACATATATTCAATTCGTTAGAGAATGCAAAGCAATTGAATTAACTAAAAGTTTTTACGTTATCGAAATAATATGAACTACAAACTGAAAGAATTTTAAGCCCAATTCAAAAGAATTTGCTGTACCTTTGATTTAAATGGCGCACAGTGATCCGAAAGTGAAAAACCTGCTTAATTTCAGGTAGGAGCATAAAATCTTCCATTTGAACCTAAGATTGGGAAAATTGGTTCTGCCGTATCTGAGTAAAGTAAGTGAAATTTAAGTGTATTAAGTATATGACCGAAAAAATTCTATCTAAAGGCTCCCTATTTCAGCTCAAAAACCAGATCTAGCCACAAAAACCACCATAATTATAACATTATGCTTAATTCGCCTAGCTCCACATTGGGAATTGATTTACATTTGTTGGAAATCAAACTAGTATTCATAAACCCGCTAAAAGCACTTCCGATATGTTTACTACTCTGCTCGTAATTTCATCTCAATGGATTTTTATTCATCTTATCGTTGGTCCTTTATTCATCCTATAAATTAGTAATGGCGACAGCAATCAAACAAAATATTGCACTTTTTTCACATTTTCAGATTCAAAATGTCAGAATTATTCTTAAAAAGGGTCTAATGCCAACTATGAGAAAACACACGCTATTTTTCGAACCAGTTTGAAATCATTTCGTCGTTTAAAAATTGTTGGGTCGTTTTCGTTACCTTTCGTTTTAAGTTTAAAATTTTACTGGAAAGTTAATTTGGTAAACTTTAAAAAAACGTGTTTAATCCACCTAACAGTGAGATGATACCTTTTTTTAAACAATTCGTATGTTTTTTGCATGAATATTCTTCGGTGTTTAATTCTCAAGGCATTATTTTAGTGACCGTCGTTTTAAGTGGCAATTTGAGATTTTAATCATTCATTACCCTGTAATGTGGAAACTGCAAATCGGATCGAGTTTGAATCTAAACGTGTGACAATCGATTGAACATTCCATGAGATGTAGAAATAAGTTGCTATTTATAGTTTTTCGTCATTATGTACGGTACTTCCAAAGCCGGTATTCAGGAACCTGCATAACCCAAAACGGTTCATACGACCGTAAATTAATATGACAAACAAATTGCAACAGTTTTGAGCCTAACTTCTATATCGGTTTGAATTTAAAAAAACTCATCACCCTGTAATTCCAGAATCGGAAGCCGGAATCGGTCAAATTGACCAATTTTGTATGGGACCATAAGTCTATCAATTTGAATTATTGTTTACGAAATTCGATTTGGCCTTTTTTGAGAAAATGATTGAGCTTTGAGAAACAAATATGCAAACCCGATAAACCGGATTAATTTATGTGAAATAGACATTGTTATACTAATCAATCGGAAGTTGGATCTGACTAAAAAGCAAGACCTTTCATTTGAATCTTTGATCGGTTCAGCCATCTACGAGAAAAATGAGTTACACTATTTCAATCTCGTTTCACAGATCCTGTAGTTCCGGAACCAGAAGTCCGTTCCAAATATATTTCAGGAACCTTGTTTGGGAGCGTACGACTTCCCATATGAATATGAGTTTGTAGAAAACGGTTGAGTTATCTCGGAACATTGAGTGAAAATATTTGTCACACACGCATTTGCTGATCTCGACGGACTGATTCGAATAGTATATGGTTGCTATGTTCTTCCAGAATTTATTGCTGTAAGTAGTTGAAACCAATATAATTATGGAATTGCTTTCAACTCGAAAATGATGCCATCATCTGGTTTACATATGTCATATTCGAACGATTATGTTGCCAAAAACGAACCGTGCTAAAATCGGTCCGAGCCATATTTCTTGAAAAAGTATGCTGTTCACAGTCTTTTTGGTACTTAGAAACAATTGTATGTAACAGTATGAAAAATCGTGTTTCAAGTTGCTCCCAAGCATTGCTTTGTCATACAGCGCTTACACAAAAATGTCGATATCTCCGTTAAAGGTGGACAGATTTTAATAATCTATGGCTTGTTGGATAGCTATTGCCCGCCCGTTGGATAGCCGTGCGGAATCTAAGTCTGGAAATATATTCTGTTTTCAAGGTCAAATGTGACAGATACTGTCAAAAAACTGAAAATTTTGACATAAAACTTCGTATAACTCAAAAAGTAAACATCCGATCTCAAAACCATTCAATAGCGTTCTGGGTGACGGGGAGACCTTTCATTTGCGACTATTTTGATCAAAATCGGTCCAGCCATCTCTGAGATCTCGACCTCTTAGTTGACAACACACATACAGACACCCCCACACACCCCCACACACTCTCTCTCTCTCTATTTCTCTCTCTCTCTCACACACACACACACAACACACACACACACACACACACACACACACACACACAACTGCTGGAGAGAGTGATCCTTAACAGACTTACGAAGTACACTGAGAGCGAGAACGGTCTGTCGAACATGCAGTTCGGATTCCGGAAAGGCAGGTCCACTGTAGAAGCCATACGAGTGGTCATGGAAACCATGGGAAAGGCCCAGAAGCAGCAGAAAAGGGGAAACCGCTACTGTGCGGTGGTCACATTGGACGTGAAAAACGCCTTCAACAGTGCCAGCTGGGTAGCAATAGCCGACTCTCTGCACAGGTTAAGGATACCAGAGTACCTATGTCAGATTCTGAAAAGTTATTTTTAGAACCGGATGCTGATATACGAGACAGACGCCGGATACAAAAATATTTCTGTCACGGCGGGCGTTCCACAGGAATCCATCCTGGGTCCCACGTTGTGGAACATTATGTACGATAAAGTGCTGAAGCTAAACCTGCCCAGGGGAGTTAGGATTGTCGGCTTTGCGGATGATGTGGCGCTCCTAGTAATCGGTGAGTCTCGAGAAGAGGTGGAGGTTCTCGCCATGGAGGCAGTAGACGTCGTTGAGAATTGGATGCGGGAGAAGAAGCTGGTGCTGGCACATGAAAAGACTGAAATGGTCATCATCAGCAACCGAAAGGCGGTGCAACATGCGAGCACCTCGGTCGGCGAGTGCATCATCAATTCGAAGCGTGAGGTCAAGCACCTGGGCACGATACTGGCCGATCGAGTGAACTTTAACAGTCACGTTGACTACATATGCAAGAAGGCAATGAAGGTGATATTGGCGTTATCTCGGATTATGCCCAATAATTCCGCGATTGTCAGTAGCAAGAGGAGGTTACTGGCGAGCGTGTCATCATCGATCGTACGATACGCAGCTCCAGCGTGGTCGATGGCATTGACAACAGCAAGGAACCGAGCCCAGTTGAACCGCACTTTCAGACTGATGGCAATGCGCGTGACAAGTTCGAACCGAACAATATCGTCAGACGCTGTGCACGTGATAGCCGGAATGGTCCCCATCTGTCTGCTACTGGAAGAGGATAGCTTATGCTACAGGGATCGAGGCACAGGACGAGCCCGGAACAGAGAGAGAGCCAACACACTCACTAAATGGCAACAGCAGTGGGACAACGCGGAGAAGGGGAGGTGGACGCATCGATTAATTCCTAACCTGTCGGTTTGGACAACTCGAGTGCACGGTGAGGTAAACTTCCAACTGACGCAATTCCTGTCTGGACATGGCTGTTTTAAGCAATACTTGCACAGATTTGACCACGCAAGGTCGCCGTTGTGTCTTGAGTGCCAGGACACAGAAGAAACGCCGGAGCACGTAATATTCAGTTGCCCACGGTTTATTCAACGACATTGCGAAATGACTGCCATCGTTGGCGCCGATGTCAGCGTGGAGAACATCGTTCAAAGGATGTGCAGTGAGGAAGGAAAATGGAACGCGGTGAACCGGACAGTTGTTCAGATTATGTCCACACTGCAGAGGAGTTGGCGAGAAGAGCAGCGTCAAATGACTTAGGTTCAAAGACGAAGAATGCCGCACTGTTTTCAGCACCCTAAGAAGACGGACGAAACGTGTGGAATGCTGCTCGGTTCCGGGAGAGGTTTCTTCGCCGGGAAACTCTCCGTCGGGTAGGCTAGACCCACCATCGGGGGCTAGTTGAGTGAGCGCGTCGTAAACCGGTTTCGGAACGTCGGCTTCGAGAGAACTTCCAGCGTCGGGGAACTCTCTGTCGCGGTAGGCTAGATCCTTCGGCGAGGACTAGTCGAGTAGCCACCACAACACCGACTTGTGTCGTCGGGGCGCCAGCGAACCAGAAGCTATGCTCCAACTGGAATCGGCGGACCGACCTCGGCACTCTCTCGTGTGTCCCGTGTGGTGCAACAGGGGACTCGGTGTCGGGAGAGCCTCTTTCGCCGGGGAACTCTCCGTCGATGTAGTCTAGATCTTTCATCGGAGATTAGACGAGTAGATCGTGGCGTAGCACCGTTAAGATAGTCGGGGCACCAGTGAACCGGAAGCCATCCTCCAACCGGCATCATTGGATCGACCCAGGCATCCTTACGGTCGGGCCGTGGACGGGTATTGAAAACGCCGTTTTCGGGAGAACTTCCATCGTCGGGGAACTCTCTATCGGTGTAGGCTAGATCCATCACCGGGGACTAGTCGAGTAGACGCCACAACACCGATTCGAGTCGTCGGGGCATCAGCGAACCGGAAGCCATGCTCCAACCGGAATCGCAGAGCAGACCTCGGCACTCCTTCGGGTGTCCCGCGTGGCGTAGAAGGGGAAACTCTCAGTCGGTATAGGCTAGATCCATCGTCGGGGATCAGTCGAGTAGTGTGGCGCGACGTAGCGGCATTGGGTCGTCGAGGCGCCAAAGGTGGAGCGAGATGGATACAGAGAGAGACTCAGGAGCTCATTTTCTCCCAAACGAAGAAGTGCATGAACACAGCCTCCCCCGTATTGAGCTTAGCTTAGTTCCGAGGGGATCGAGGCAAGATGTCCAAGGTGTTTTAGTGGGTAAGGTTCAGCCAGTCCCACTCGCTGGTTCACAATAGCGGTAGCTTGACAACTACCGAGCGCGTGAACTGGGAAAGTACATAAGACACACACACACACACACACACACACACACACACACACACACACACACTCACACACACACACACTCACACACACACACACACACAGACACACACACACACACTTTTTTGTAGATTTTTGTGTTCCCATACTGATTTAAATCAGGGTACAGATTGTATACAGATTTCCCAAATTCAATACAGATTTGTACAGGTTCATAAAAAGTGAGAAGTTAATCATTAGACTTTTCTCTCTGAGTATCTATTAGTATTTGATAGCAGTGATGAGTTAAAAGTTCATTAATCAACGGACAAATCACAGGTTAGAATAAAATTATTATATTCAATTGCTATTGATAAAAAAAGATTTTCTTCGTTTGACTATTCTAGTGAGTGTGGCAATGACTTACGTCGATATGAAGAATTATCTTTCAACATCATTTTATTATAGAAATTTCATTTTAATAGTGAAAACAGATAGAGCAGATATAGACTTTTTATGGTTTCGTCGTCCATGATTATGCAGTTCAAATTTCCAGCAAGAATACATGTACAGCTTTCGAACCCTCGGCCTGATCGATATTTCTTGTTTCGGACTACGTTTTGGTTGTTTCTGCTTCTTATAGGTTCGAGGATTCAAACGTTCTTTAGCACTAAGAATATTTGACTTCGAAATACCCACTTTTTTGGCCACATGCCGAACAGAAAAATCCTTCTTTTGCTCGAACGCCTTCGGTATACGTTTATCCAACTGAGGGTTAGCAGGACCTTTTTTTCGACCCGTTTTCGGTTTATCCTCAAAGGTGTTATCCTCACCGAACTTCCTGATTGCATTTTGCACGGCTTTTTCACTTACTCCTTCCATTTTTGCAATCTTTCTCAGTGACAGTCCGCGTTCTGTGCACCATTTGCACACAATTTTTTGACGTTGTTCTGCTGAAAGTCCACGCATTTCGAAACAAACTAATGAAAACGAATAAACAACTGCACAAGTGGTTTTGGTTGCGTCCATACTTTCTGAGACAGTCTTTATTAAATAAACAACACATACTAGAATATGGCTCATTATATCCGTAGTTGGTTGTAGCAGCGGGAATTCTGCGACGATGGTAGATTGCGAAATGCGAATCTAATGAATTTGCGTTGAATAGCTTCGGCACGATCGATGTAAATTTGATAATGAAGTGACCAAAAATATAGCCGCATATTCGAGGGTTGACCGGACTAGCGCACAATAATGAGCTTTCAAGCAGTGCACCCTAAATTTTTTAACAATTCGAAAGATGAAACCTAAGAGTTTGGAAGCCTTCGAAATTACTTAATAGCCGTGTTTCTCGAAATCAAGTTTGCTGCCTAAAATAACTCCTAAGGCTTTCACAAACGTTTCACGTTTGGGAATGTTTTGCGAGAGGTTGTAGTCATTCTTGAGCGTTTTTCGAGAGAAGGATATAACATTGACATGACACCATTTTTCAAAAGCATCAAGTTGAGTTTGTAGCAAGCTTGCGTCATCCTGACCATTTATCAAATGATATAGTTTGAAAGCATCAGCGAATGATAGCTTGAAACATTTAAAGGGTGAAGCTGAGATCGTTGAGATAGAGTGAAAACATAAACGGTCCCTAATGACTTCCTTGAGACTTTTCACTGCACTGGATGATTTCTAAGACTTGTAAGGAGGAGATTCTACCGCAAGAATAGATGTAACGAGTGGAGTGCCCCATTTACAAAAAGGTTGATTAATT
Source organism: Malaya genurostris (assembly GCF_030247185.1). Lineage (NCBI taxonomy): Eukaryota > Metazoa > Arthropoda > Insecta > Diptera > Culicidae > Malaya > Malaya genurostris. The sequence continues at coordinate 43,789,969 of NC_080571.1, forward strand.
TTACTGTTGCAACTGCCGAGCAATCACATTGCTGAACGGCCTACAAGGAACTCTTCCAAAAATTTTTGCTGTCGTCTATCACCAATAGCCAAGAATATAGCCATAGCCAATCAAAAGAATCATAAAATGGAGTTGATTTTTCATGTCCCAATATGAAACAAATCGAACTTTGTAACAGAAATGCTACGATGACCGCAGAACCTTGTGGATTAACGTCTTGAAAACAGTCACAGTGTAATGGCTTTTGAATCCTGCAGTCAGGATATCTGATCAGTCCATACCATAAGAACACGATCCATACAAAGTGAATTTTTTAAGGCATCGGTCAATGATGTGACTCCCGAACCGCTGGTACTTAAAAAAATGTTGGTCTAACTGCAGTTCCTCTGACATTTGTATCGAAAAATTCCCATACGGAATACATCACTGCGCAAAGCAGATTACAGCAAATTTCGTTCCCCGTTTCCATCGCAATAACACACTTTTGCAATGCAACTAAATAACCGACAGTCGCGAATATGGTTCTAAATTACACCAATGCACATTTTTATATCGTGTGGTGCTGCGAATTTCGCATTCAAAGAGTAAATCCCCCACAAATGCTAAATTTAAAACTGTACCCCGGAAAAGCTCACAAATTCTCATCTAAAGCTATTCTTCCATTATTTATTTACGGTTAGTTATCAAAACCCCCTTCCATTTTTTTATTTGTTCGGCGATTGGCGACGCCAAAATAAATGCACTTCTATGCAAATTGATAAAGTACACAAATAAAAACCGTTAAAAAAAGTTTGTGAAACCGTAAAATATGTTTTGTGAAACATTTCGAAAGACGAACATTTCGTTCAGTGTATTTTTCAAAGAATATTATGATGGTGTCAAATCAAAGTAAATGCAAACAAATCGCGGCTCTCATTTTTCGATTGCAAATGTGAAAAAAAAATCTTATCAAATATTCTTCCCAAACAAAGGCACACGAAAAACCGTTTGATATTCTAGTGACATTCATTTTTTTCGGAGCAACCGAAACAGCATACATTCGGGCGGACCTTGGCCTCCGCCACCGACGCGATATGCAGAGTGCCCGAAAAACAACAACCATTCGCACACAATTTGTTTTTATTTCCGATTTCAACACTTTGGGTACCGCCACCCTGCAGCCACTGATGCTTCTGCTGCTGGTGGTTATTTCGAAGCACAAAACTAAAACCCCCACCCGACCCGAGCGGTACTTCGGGTGATGCCACAAAAATACACAACTACCAAACCCCCTCAACCACCCCCCACCCTCCCCGGAAGCCCGTTCCCGGCTGCCGATCGCTTCACTGAAAGATCCGAAAAACCGCAGCTTTTTGTACCCGCGGCAAGTTACAAAACACGCGCGACTGCAAAGCTTCTCCAAAGCGCAAAAGTGTCACACAGTAATAAATTTATGGTTGTTGTTATTATTAGGAACGGAATTTACATACAAATTGCGAATTTTATCAGCACCCGAGTTGCCGTGTGCCGGCTCCTGCGGTTGCTGCTTGTCATGAAGTAAGACCCCGGTCAACGCTTGACCCGATCCGTATGGCCGAGTGGGTGGTGCCTCGGCATGCTCCTTGTGATAATAGTTCGTTAGCTGGGTTGATGTTCAGTCGGCAAGTGGGATATAATAATCTTCGTATACATTACGGGAGGTGGTTCCTTCCGTAATAATGTAATGTGGTAAAAGTTTATAATTTTTCATACAATTTAATGCTGAAAAATGAAACTTTTGGGCCATTCGATAATGGAAATGCTTATCCAATCGAAAGCGAAAAAATGAAAATGGTGTAATCAAGATAATATTATAATTACGGCGTTCTCATCAGAATATAAGTTAATATATGAAGAGAAAATGCCTTTGAAATTGCGTTACTGTCGATGCCGAAACTTGTAATCTTCAACTGGAATATTAGTAACAAAAACAAAAACAAAAACAAAAACAAAAACAAAAACAAAAACAAAAACAAAAACAAAAACAAAAACAAAAACAAAAACAAAAACAAAAACAAAAACAAAAACAAAAACAAAAACAAAAACAAAAACAAAAACAAAAACAAAAACAAAAACAAAAACAAAAACAAAAACAAAAACAAAAACAAAAACAAAAACAAAAACAAAAACAAAAACAAAAACAAAAACAAAAACAAAAACAAAAACAAAAACAAAAACAAAAACAAAAACAAAAACAAAAACAAAAACAAAAACAAAAACAAAAACAAAAACAAAAACAAAAACAAAAACAAAAACAAAAACAAAAACAAAAACAAAAACAAAAACAAAAACAAAAACAAAAACAAAAACAAAAACAAAAACAAAAACAAAAACAAAAACAAAAACAAAAACAAAAACAAAAACAAAAACAAAAACAAAAACAAAAACAAAAACAAAAACAAAAACAAAAACAAAAACAAAAACAAAAACAAAAACAAAAACAAAAACAAAAACAAAAACAAAAACAAAAACAAAAACAAAAACAAAAACAAAAACAAAAACAAAAACAAAAACAAAAACAAAAACAAAAACAAAAACAAAAACAAAAACAAAAACAAAAACAAAAACAAAAACAAAAACAAAAACAAAAACAAAAACAAAAACAAAAACAAAAACAAAAACAAAAACAAAAACAAAAACAAAAACAAAAACAAAAACAAAAACAAAAACAAAAACAAAAACAAAAACAAAAACAAAAACAAAAACAAAAACAAAAACAAAAACAAAAACAAAAACAAAAACAAAAACAAAAACAAAAACAAAAACAAAAACAAAAACAAAAACAAAAACAAAAACAAAAACAAAAACAAAAACAAAAACAAAAACAAAAACAAAAACAAAAACAAAAACAAAAACAAAAACAAAAACAAAAACAAAAACAAAAACAAAAACAAAAACAAAAACAAAAACAAAAACAAAAACAAAAACAAAAACAAAAACAAAAACAAAAACAAAAACAAAAACAAAAACAAAAACAAAAACAAAAACAAAAACAAAAACAAAAACAAAAACAAAAACAAAAACAAAAACAAAAACAAAAACAAAAACAAAAACAAAAACAAAAACAAAAACAAAAACAAAAACAAAAACAAAAACAAAAACAAAAACAAAAACAAAAACAAAAACAAAAACAAAAACAAAAACAAAAACAAAAACAAAAACAAAAACAAAAACAAAAACAAAAACAAAAACAAAAACAAAAACAAAAACAAAAACAAAAACAAAAACAAAAACAAAAACAAAAACAAAAACAAAAACAAAAACAAAAACAAAAACAAAAACAAAAACAAAAACAAAAACAAAAACAAAAACAAAAACAAAAACAAAAACAAAAACAAAAACAAAAACAAAAACAAAAACAAAAACAAAAACAAAAACAAAAACAAAAACAAAAACAAAAACAAAAACAAAAACAAAAACAAAAACAAAAACAAAAACAAAAACAAAAACAAAAACAAAAACAAAAACAAAAACAAAAACAAAAACAAAAACAAAAACAAAAACAAAAACAAAAACAAAAACAAAAACAAAAACAAAAACAAAAACAAAAACAAAAACAAAAACAAAAACAAAAACAAAAACAAAAACAAAAACAAAAACAAAAACAAAAACAAAAACAAAAACAAAAACAAAAACAAAAACAAAAACAAAAACAAAAACAAAAACAAAAACAAAAACAAAAACAAAAACAAAAACAAAAACAAAAACAAAAACAAAAACAAAAACAAAAACAAAAACAAAAACAAAAACAAAAACAAAAACAAAAACAAAAACAAAAACAAAAACAAAAACAAAGAGAATATTTAAAATTCAAAATACGTTCATACGTTCATACGAAATACGAAATACGAAATACGAAATACGAAATACGAAATACGAAATACGAAATACGAAATACGAAATACGAAATACGAAATACGAAATACGAAATACGAAATACGAAATACGAAATACGAAATACGAAATACGAAATACGAAATACGAAATACGAAATACGAAATACGAAATACGAAATACGAAATACGAAATACGAAATACGAAATACGAAATACGAAATACGAAATACGAAATACGAAATACGAAATACGAAATACGAAATACGAAATACGAAATACGAAATACGAAATACGAAATACGAAATACGAAATACGAAATACGAAATACGAAATACGAAATACGAAATACGAAATACGAAATACGAAATACGAAATACGAAATACGAAATACGAAATACGAAATACGAAATACGAAATACGAAATACGAAATACGAAATACGAAATACGAAATACGAAATACGAAATACGAAATACGAAATACGAAATACGAAATACGAAATACGAAATACGAAATACGAAATACGAAATACGAAATACGAAATACGAAATACGAAATACGAAATACGAAATACGAAATACGAAATACGAAATACGAAATACGAAATACGAAATACGAAATACGAAATACGAAATACGAAATACGAAATACGAAATACGAAATACGAAATACGAAATACGAAATACGAAATACGAAATACGAAATACGAAATACGAAATACGAAATACGAAATACGAAATACGAAATACGAAATACGAAATACGAAATACGAAATACGAAATACGAAATACGAAATACGAAATACGAAATACGAAATACGAAATACGAAATACGAAATACGAAATACGAAATACGAAATACGAAATACGAAATACGAAATACGAAATACGAAATACGAAATACGAAATACGAAATACGAAATACGAAATACGAAATACGAAATACGAAATACGAAATACGAAATACGAAATACGAAATACGAAATACGAAATACAAAATTCGAAATACGAAATACGAAAGCTTAGGACATTTTTAACGTTTTTTGTTTCGCCGGTCACACACACACACACACACACACACACACACACACACACACACACACACACTTCATATGAAAAGTGTTGAACCCAATTAAGGTGATATTTTTTAATTTTCTTTATCGTGACTTGTTACGAAATACTCAATACGATGACTTAAACTCACTCATCACCAGTGCGGTAAAATTTCATTTTCAATCGAATAATATAAGATGAAAATGAAATTTATGGCCGCTGACCGTCAGCATATCCCTACTAATTCATTTGACTTTTGCTGCCATTTTCAAGTGAAGCTCCCGGAATTCATCGTCAGTTGATTAATCGTACCTAGTCATTCGAAGTTTTGCTTGCTCAGTTTCAAGTGCCAAGCAGTCTAGCTGCTTCATAGTCTTCGCTCTTGGTAGTAAGCAATTTCGATCGAATAGAATTATAAATGGAGTAAAGTGTTAAAAATGAAAACTTAAGGAGGAAACAATTAATTTATGTGTATTCTGTGATTGATATTTCAGCTATCTGGTTTGTCTTTCATCTATTATCTTGAACCAATTCGAATGTTTACATGAACCTCATTTGAAGGCCGCTCTCAAACTATTGAAAGAGATATTTTGTCACTTCAAAATATCAACTGACGGTGGTTAAGCTGATCCTCGATTGAAGAGAAACGAGTGATGAATTGAATGCTGCCCGTTCGGGCTGTCAGCAAACATTGTGTGTGTCAGAGAGTGAAGTTTACTGCATTAGAGAGATCGTCAATGTGTTTCACATTCAGTTTCAATTGAATTGAATGAAATTTTACAGCACTGCTCATCACCCAGCAATTTTGAAACCGAAAGTTGGATCTGGAAGAAATTTAGGAATTCTGTATCTTCTGATCTTTAATTTTGAATCTAACTTTATGGAAATCGGTTACGCCATTAGTGGGAAAAGTGCCATTTTTGACCACTGAAGTGGCAGTTTACCAAATCTGACGAAGCTGCAATACCGAATGGAAAGTAGAGCGCGTTTCTCAAATTATGCTTTGAAGTAGATTGCGTCGTGTCCATAAACTGATTTGTAACTAAAATTTGAGTATATTTTTTCCCACAGCTGCATATTGCTGATTGAATCAGATAATTTCTTTACAAAACTTTTACCCGGGAAATTATCTCATGTCCATGGACGTCTTATATTTGGTTTATTTAGTATCTTACAACCATTTCGTCATCGAAGAGCTAGCCAAAATAAGCGATAGGATTAGAAAAGTCCAACGTCAAAACATTGCCAGAACTAGAGTTTGAACGGATTCCGGATCTCGAATCTTATTTTTTACGTTTCTCGTTGTTATGAAATATACCATTCAGTATGAACTTTAACCGATACATGCAAAGCATCGTGTACGTGTTTCGCGCTACTTAGTCAGGTTGCGGTCTGGAACTTGCACCTATGTGTATCAAAGTAGCTTGGTTGGTAGAACGTCTCCATGGTAAGGTAAAAGTATCGGGTTCTCGGGCGATTCTTTTCGGCAAATTTTCTTTTGTTTAATTCATCTTCCCTCCCGCTTTGATTCTCGTTGGCGATGATGGAAAAAGTATCTCGTTGGCGATGATGGAAAAAGTAATTACCTCTATTATTTTCGCATGTAAAAAAGCTACAAGAAAATAAAAGACACATTAAGGACTAAAAATGCTCAACAAAATGAAAGCACTTAACTCAACTAGCAAAGCATAATCCCTAGCTAGGAAGACATGAGATTAACACGGAGAAAAAAAAGCGCTTTTGCCCGTCATTCATCACACGTTGTTTAATATTTCAAAGAGATCATTACGAGATTGTGTTTTTCACGACGCGGTTAAGTAGTCATAATTAATTACTCATTACCCTTCTTGTGCTGTCATAATCGCTGACCAAAGCTTCAAGAAGAAGAAGAAAAAAAAGAAATAAACACAACAGCATATCGCTCAGCGGATTCCTGGCGAGGACTGATGAACGGAACCAGGACTGATGTAGATCGATAGTTTTATTATTCATCCTTACAGAATCCTTCGCTAAAAGCATTCGGTTCATTTATACTTAATTACCGAAAAAGCCAATTCCAAACTCTCCCGCCACCCATCGATAAAGGCAAGCAATTAACCCTGTATCACCGTGGAAACGGCTTCATCGTTCTAATTAATCGACCCAGCGATTGATAAACATCCAACAACAACAAAACAGTCTTCAAATAATCGGTTTTCATGCTCTCGCACCCAGTAGATCCGTGGGGTGGAGCGGAGCAACTGCCATCATAAATTCCTCCATCACACCGGCCACAGGGGTTGGAGGATTTTGAAAGCAACCGCATCATAACATCATCGTATCACACCTCCGGAATCAGTTCTTTCATCTTCCGGTTGGATGATCGGTTGAGGAAGTCGCCGACGAGGACCACCACCATCCAGGCGGCCGCTACTGTTTGTTGGGTAATAATGCGTACCATCCCGAAGTGTTGCCAGAGCCACTGGAAGCAAAGCAAAGGTGAATTATGAATGGTTGTGAAAGATGACAACCACCAGTCAGGAAGTGGTCCAATCGAAAGCCGTCCGTTCGTGCCGACGTACCACGTGTTGTGTGTATCATCAGAGAGTGTGTGTGTGTTTGTTTTTCAGGATAGGTGAAAAAGCGAACATTCCTGAAGACGCCGAGCCGACAGGCAGGTGAACATCAAGTAGGCGATGAGTATAGAAACATGTTTCTGCATACCTTGACAGAGTGGATAGAGTTCTTTCGGTGGCAGTGGAAAAACGTGGGAAAAAAACATCAAAGGAAATTTGCAAGGTGAGCAGATGCAGCAGCAAAATGTTGTCCTCCGGCTCTTATGTGGGGTAATTCTGTCATCAGCTGACGGGAGGATTTGGTGAGGCGGAGACTAATGACGAAGAGAAACACCGTTTTTTTTCTCCTTCTGCAGTCTGCCGCGGAAAAGTGCCAGATGGAAGCGCAGCAGAATCATTGTAATTGATTCGTTCAATTGGTTGTTCTTTCATTGAAGGCATTCAAATAGAATAGGTAAAATAGGTCGCAATTAGCGTTTGATCTAGATTGGGGGTGCGTTGCTATCGGAACGCTGCACCTGTCATAGTGATGGGGAAATTCAATCGTGCATGCATAAACTTAACGGGATTATAAACTTGACATATCGGAACGTTGCGGAATTCATGCTATTATTCACAATTACTTTTCCATCATATCGCGATCGACCATTCGAATAAACTAGCTTTCGGATTCGACCACCCCTCCCCCTTTTTGCTACAAAATACTTCTATTTTGCATTTCCAATTTTCTGTGACAGATTTACATACGTTTTGCCGTTTTCAAATAATAACACAAAGCAATCACTGTGCAAATCGACTGTCAAGTGTCATATGTCATTTCACCCAGATCGGAAGCTATTATGGGGAAAATTTGACAGAAATGTGCAAATGTGGATAACGGTATCCCCATTCGTATCAGCTCCAGTATTCATCTCATGCACTAAAACATTTTTTTTCGAGCTCGCGTTACTATAACAGCAGTTATCGTAGCAGTATTTTTTCTGCGATGTTACTTATTAGAGTCGAAGCGAAGATATTGGGCCGTATGAATAAAACGTAGCATGCTTGAATTTCGGTAGTAAATGCTACGTGTGGATCACGTTCCTGTCAAAAGCAGAGACTTTACTACACAACAACGTTCGAACATGTAGTATTTACTACAATTTTTCGGTAGGTAGCTCCAGAGGATGCTACTCGTGTGTTTGCTGATAAAGTGAAGTAGAAAAATTAAAATCAAACCAAACGTGTTTTACTCTGTGGACTACGTTTTCGAGAAGATACTACAAACAAGAGACTTTACTACATTTTATTCATACGGCCCATTGTATCCGATTTTATCGCAACTTGATAACTGCACTAATGAGTTGCCAATTGGTACCAGAGCCAGAGCTTGAAATTGTCACACATTCTCGATGAAAAAATCCAATCCAACGGGCTCATATTCGGTTTTTTACCGTAGGAGTGTCATTTCCATTGACATTTTTCTCGGAAGCTCTTGCGGTGAAATTCTTTTTTTTTTTTTTGCTCGCCAGACAAAAATACTTCCCGTAGTATTTTTCCGTTGATAAATTCTAGATTTCCTTAGAAAAAATTCAATTTCCGTAAATTTTGTTTATTCCTCTATGACAAGCAGAGATGCCAGGTCTGTAGATTTGTCTGCCGATCTGCAGATTTCATTGATAGTGCTGCCAATATTGTTTGCTGTGAACTTTTTTTGCAGACTTTTGACATTCGAGTTTTTTGCAGACTTTCGTCAAAATTTACAGACTTTTGAAATTGTCGCGACGTTTATTTTTTTGTTCGCCAAGTCGCTCGCAATATTTGAATATCATACTTATCCAGTATTCATAGACTTTTGCAATTATATCTGAAGTTATTTGAAATTTCTACCTGACATCTCTGATGACAAGACCGAAACAAAACTATCGTCTGCAAGGAGAAACAGTAGTGTTTCAATTTTCATTCTTCCATCGATATATAGACAACCTGTGACGTTTGGCTATAAAAAGTGTCTAAAATATGATAGTGAGTGTGACATTTATTTATCGTCATTTTCGCATAATTTGAGTCAATGAAATTGACTTTGCTTAGCTCTGACCAGAGCTTAAAATTGATACCAAACCTAACCCAGTTTCCACTCTGATTGCTGTCAAACCGTTTGTTTGAAGCCAGTTTCGAACCTAGTTTCAACGTTGTCGTCCCGGGTTAGCGGCTCAATGCATAGGGCGCTGGTCTTTACAAACCAGTTGTCGTATGTTCGAGCCCCGACCTGGAAGGATTCGTAGTGTCAGTAGAAACGTAGCACCAGCCATGCACTGGTTCTGTACACTCTGAATCGGCTGCGAAGTCTGTTGAAACAGAATGTCAAATTCCACTACAGGAATGGCTTTCCTTTTCAACGTTGTTAAACTGAAAATCGAGTCAGTTTCGAACCTGGTTTTCATATTAGGTTTGCTCAAACTCTCGTTGCTAAGAAATCAAAACAGTTTCGTGAAAAGTGTTTGATGAAACTACCTTGGGTCAGTTTCAGTTTTCTCAAGCGAAAAAGACATTAATGAAAGAATTCAATCCAGCAGCCTCATACTCGGCTTTTAACGTCTCGTTCTTTAAGGATCAAATGTAATCCAAGTTTACTCAAATTGATAATGTGTATATTACGTACTTTTTATTTGCTACCATTTTTCCATCAGTTATACCCAGAAATTCAAGAAGCTGTAAAGGTTATGCAAAAACAATAAACCATTCGGCAATAGACTGGACGTAATGTAATACCGACTGATAACAGTGTAAAACGAGCTCCGGTGTAACAACGCACTATGTTGACATGACATAAAACCATAACGAATTTGCATTGCTTCTTCTGCGTTGAAATGTAGAGGAAATAAGCATATAAGGAGTATTTCGAAAATAAGCTATCCACTTACATTTGTGTTGTACGCATGAATTTGTGAGGGTTTTTTATGCTTAGATCACAGCATGCTGTGCGTTTGGCTGTCAGCTTTCGTTTGTTTACTTGTTTCTGCGGTTGAAATTCTGCGTTTTCAGAATGGCGCGTATTGAAAAGGAAGTAAAAATTAAGGTTCTGAACACATGGCTAAGTTAGAAGGGTATTACTATGCGAAAATGGGTGAAAAGGTTTGGAATTCATCATGCCAGTATTAAAACCATCATTAATAAGTTTGGATCAGTCGGTGTTGAACAGTCGTTCGCACCGCACGCGTTTAGCTCTTGGCTCCTGGAAATTTCCTCTGGCTACCCAGAGTTTCATTGATTCAAGGCTACCCGTATCACTAACAGTCTTTTTAAAGACTAACAATTAGTTAGCCTTTCTCAAGGCTATACAAAGAGTGATATTAGAGTGACTAAGTGATACAAAGAGTGATATTAGAGTGACTAAGAAATTAAACAGCATTTTTTAAGGCTAGTTATTCAAAGAACTAGACTACCACAAAATCAGTCTTTATCAAGACTTTTCCAAACTAGGACTCGAAGACTAGGCCTAGTTAATTTAATTTAAATTTTCATTCATTTCAAAAATGCCTGCGTCCAACCGGAAAGGCAACAAGCCTAAGGCTAATAATAATTCAATACGAAATAAATCACAATCCGTTATTCAACATTTTTCTAATAACATTCACGATCTTATAGAATCCAAATGTAAAAATAAAAGACAACGGACGGATTTCCCTTCCGTTGATTCTATGATTCTTCAAAGCATTCCGTACTGAGCTTTCTACTTTTCTCCCGGAAGTAAAAGTCTTATTTCAAATCGGACGAAGAGGAGAATGTCGAGTCTTGGTTGATGGATTTTATTCATATGATATAAAATCAAACAGACCCTTCAAGGCTGTCTTGAAAGGCTTATCAAATGATCAAAGTACTGATGAAATTAAAAATGAACCAAAAGAATTGCTTGGTTTTGCCCCTTCCCAAGTAATACTTATGAAAAAAGAGCGAATGGTACTTCTAATTCACGCTCTGGAATTTCCCATGAACTTTACCTAATACACTTCAATCATTTTGAAAACTTTAGAAAAAGTACGTTTCATTTCCCACATTAAAATTCATTGGGAACATTATAAACGGCATAATCGTATTGCAAACTTAACGCAATGTCGTTGTTGCCAAGGCTTCGGCCATGGAACCAAAAATTGTTATATGGATATACGGTGTTTGAATTGTGGTAAATCGCATTCGAAAGACGTTTGTCCAATGAATGAAACCACTGATAAATTTTTATGTTCAAATTGCAATGGAAATCATAAATCCAATTATTTGAAATGTCCTGTTAGGGAAAAAATTTTAAACGCTCGTTCGCTTAGACAACAAGTCAAATCAACGACCTTAAATTTACAGAACATACCTGAAAATCAAAAAACCGTTACAAATGCCACGCCTAATTCTTCTAAGGCACTGATTTCTTCGAATTTAAAACAAAAAACAGGTACGCCTGCCAATTCGTCTTCTAACGAAAACAATTTATTGACAGGTAGATCGACCTCGTCATCATCTTCTTCTAATGTCAGTTATGCTGGTATTTTAGGTAGAAATCTATCACCTATTTCTTCTAATGTAAATAATTCTAACGAAAACTATTTATTAATAGGTAGACCGGCCAAATCATCTTCTTCTAATGGCAGTCTACAAATATTCCTTCAAAGCCATTCGCTTCTTTAAATGAAGTCGATTTAGGCGATATAACTGAAAATAAAATGATCTACCTACAAGATCAACTTTTTCAAATGATCATCCAAATGAATTTGACTTCATCACTTTTTGAAGCATTTCAAATCGGATGGCAATTTGCAAATAATATTATAATGAATTTAAAATTTAACAGTGATGCTAAATAATTATTTGAATATTTTAAATTGGAATGCTCGATCTTTGAAATCGAGTGAAGATGAATTTTATAATTTTCTTAAAGTTCACAAAATCCATATTGCCATTGTGACAGAAACTTTTCTTAAACCAAATGTCAAATTGAAAAGTAATCCACATTATGTGGTTCATCGATTTGACAGGTTTACTGGAATGGGTGGTGGAGTTGCCATTTTTGTCCAACGGCAAATTAAACATCGAATTTTACCTTTTTTCAATACTAAAGTTATTGAAAGCTTGGGAATCGAAGTTGAAACCATTCATGGAATTTATTTCATCGCTGGAGCATATTTGCCATTCCAATGCACCGGCGAACAATTAAATTTCTTTAAAGGCGATTTGCAAAAACTTATACGATATCGATCAAAATTTTTCGTAATAGGGGACTTAAATGCTAAGCATGTGCAGTGGAATTGTAGGCAAAATAACAGTAATGGTAAAATACTTCATAATCAACTCTCAGCTGGTTACTTCGCAGTTCTTCATCCCAGTAATCCTACTTGTTTCTCTTCCGTGAAAAACCCGTCTACAATTGATCTGGTTCTAACGGATCAAAGTCACATTTGTAGTGAACCGATTACACATGCTGACTTTGATTCAGATCATCTTCCTGTAACATTCAGACTTTCCAACGAAGCTATAATTAATCCAATTAGTTCTATATTCAACTATCATAGAGCTAATTGGTTGGATTACAGATCTCACATTGAAAATCATGTGGATCATGAAACTATTTTAGATAATTCTGCGGACATCGACACAGCAATTGATAATTTGAATCATTACATTATCGAAGCTAGAAATCTTTCAGTTCCCAAAGCTCAAACTAAATTAAATTCTCCTATCATCGATGACAATCTTCAACTGCTCATTCGGTTGAAGAATGTTCGTCGACGACAATATCAACGTTCTCGTGATCCTGCTATGAAAAATATAGTTAAGGATTTACAAAAAGAAATTAAACATAGATTTACTCTTTTGCGAAATGAAAATTTCGCTAATGAAGTTGAAAAAATTAAACCATATTCTAAACCTTTCTGGAAACTTTCTAAGGTTCTAAAGAAACCTCAGAAACCAATTCCTGCTCTCAAGGAAGGAAATCAAATACTTCTTACAAATGGCGAAAAAGCTCAAAAACTTGCTCAGCAGTTCGAGAGTGTCCACAATTTCAATTTGAACGTTGTGAGTCCTATTGAAAATGAAGTCTCACTGAAATATGATCATATTTCAACCCAAGTGTTTTCACACGATGACATTATTGAGACGAATTTTGATGAAATTAAATCAATTATTAGAAAACTTAAAAACATGAAGGCTCCTGGTAATGATGGAATTTTAATATTCTTATTAAAAATCTTCCCGATGTTGCCTTGACTCCTGGTTAAATTTTCCTGCTTAAAGTGTTTTTCATTAGCTTACTTCCCAAAAAGATGGAAAAACGCTAAAGTAATTCCTATCCTGAAACCTGATAAAAATCCAGCAGAAACATCAAGTTATCGACCAATTGGCTTACTTTCTTCTATCAGTAAACTTTTTGAAAAAATTATCTTGTTGAGAATGATGTCTCATATAAATGAGAATTCAATTTTTTTACCAGAGCAGTTTGGATTTCGTCATGAACATTCAACTACTCATCAACTTGTCAGAGTAACGAACATGATAAAAGCAAATAAATCTTCTGGTTCTGGGTTATCTACTGGAGTTGCTCTTCTAGACATAGAAAAAGCATTCGACAGTGTTTGGCACAAAGGATTAATAGCAAAAATGTCTGATTTCCAGTTTCCTATTTATTTGATCAAAATAATTCAAAATTATTTAACTGATCGTACTCTTCAGGTTAGCTATCAGCATTGTAAATCTGAATTCTGTGACGACACAAGTCTGTTAGCCACAGGTAGAAATCTAAGAGTGATCTGCAGTCGCCTACAAAGAAGATTAAATATTTTCAGTGAGTATCTGTCAAAATGGAAAATTAAACCAAATGCAGCAAAAACGCAATTAATTATCTTTCTTCATAAGCCAAGAGCTTCTTTTCTTAAATCAAACAATAATCACATTCTCAAATTGAATGGCTTGGAATTGACATGGTCTGATCAAGCTAAATACTTAGGTTTAACGAATGACAAAAAACTCACCTTCAAAAATCACATTGATGGAATCCAGGCAAAGTGTAATAAATATATTAAATGTTTATATCCTCTTATAAACAGAAATTCTAAGCTCTGTCTAAAAAACAAATTGTTAATTTATAAACAAATTTTCAGACCAGCCATGCTTTATGCAGTACCAATTTGGTCAAGTTGTTGTTCCACCAGGAAGAAAACGCTTCAAAGGATTCAGAATAAAATTCTGAAAATGATTTTGAAGCGTCCTCCCTGGTTTAGTACAAATGAGTTACACAGACTCACAAATATAGAACCATTAGATGTAATGTCACATAATATTATAAGCAAATTCCGACAAAAATCGATGCAATCTTCAATTGAATCGATTCACTCTCTGTATTAGTTAGAAAGTTAGTATATAAGTTCCTTTTCCCCATTACACAATACAGGGTCCGGCACTCGAAGTGTAACCAACTTCAGACCTTCGAGCCTGGCGTCAAGGTAAATGCGACATATTATCGGGAAAGTATTCTGGAGGTTGCTTTGAAGCCGTGGGCAGACAAACATTTCGGTGGCAGACCATGGACGTTTCAGCAGGACTCGGCACCATCTCACAAAGCTCGAGTGAACCAAGAATGGCTGAAAAACAACGTTCCGAACTTCATCACGTCCACATAATGGCTCTCGAATTCACCAGATGCGAATCCAATGGATTATTCTCTTTGGGCCATTTTGGAGAGCAAAGTCCGAACTAAAAGATACACCAGTCTCGAGGCGCTGAAAAAAGTTATTGTCCGCGAGTGGGCCAAAATACACCTGCAAGTCACATTCGGGCAGCTTGCGATTCGTTTTTGACCGTCTCAAGGCCATAGTCAAGGCCAAAGGTGGTCATATCGAGCAAAAGTGAATTGATTCTGAATTTTGTATTATTTTTGCACATTTTGTACTTTGAATTAAGTAAAAGTAATTTTCCAAACTGAATTTATGGCCTTTTTAATTGGTTACACTTCGAGTGCCGGACCCTGTACAAGTAGCTTTAGAATTTTCCCTACACAAAAATCTCAGAATTGCGGAAGCAAATGATGTCCTCATGGTAATAACCAAATCATATATATATATATATATATATATATATATATATATATATATATATATATATATATATATATATATATATATATATATATATATATATATATATATATATATATATATATATATATATATATATATATATATATATATATATATATATATATATATATATATATATATATGTATATATATATATATATATATATATATATATATATATATATATATATATATATATATATATATATATATATATATATATATATATATATATATATCTATATATATATATATATATATATATATATATATATATATATATATATATATATATATATATATATATATATATATATAATAGGGCTGAAAAGTCACCACTTGTGACTGAACACCTAATTTAAATCTTATTAATTCAATTTTAACTCATATTCCAATAAATAGTTATTTGAAAAAAAGCATGTTATTGTTAAGTGCATCTTAAACTAGGTATACGATATAGCAATTTTACGCTATATTTAAGTTACTATACAGCTTAAGATTTTAATATTGCAATGATATTCAACGCAGATTAAATAAAACAAATTCACGAGCAATCTTACACTTCACGAAATTTCATTATACAGGTGGAGCTAACAGTTCGGCTGAAAAGTTCGTATCGTTTAATAGAAACACACATTTTTTTGCCAAAATTCGTTTTTATTATTCAACATAATTGCCATCAGAGGCGATACAGCGATTATAGCGATCTTCCAACTTTTCGATACCATTTTTGTAGTACGATTTGTCTTTTGCCTCAAAATAGGCCTCAGTTTCAGCGATTACCTCTTCATTGCTTCTAAATTTTTTACCAGCAAGCATTCTCTTGAGGTCTGAGAACAGGAAAAAGTCACTGGGGGCCAAATCTGAAGAATACGGCGGATGAGGGAGCAATTCGAAGCCCAATTCGTTCAATTTCAGCATGGTTTTCAATCATCAATTCGTTGTTATTTTTGATCGATTGTGAGCTCACGCGGCACCCATTTTGCACAAAGCTTTCTCATATCCAAATATTCGTGAATAATATGTCCAACACGTTCCTTTGATATCTTTAGGGTGTCAGCTATCTCGATCAACCTCACTTTACGGTCATTGAAAATCATTTTGTGGATTTTTTCACGTTTTCATCGGTAACAGCCTCTTTTGGACGTCCACTGCGTTCATCGTCTTCGGTGCTCATATGACCAGTACGAAATTTTGCAAACCACTTACGAATTGTTGCTTCGCCCGGTGCAGAGTCTGGATAACACTCATCAAGCCATTTTTTGGTATCGGCGGCACTTTTTTTCATCAAAAAGTAGTGTTTCATCAACACACGAAATTCCTTTTTTTTAATTTTTTTCACAATAACAAAAGTAGCTTCACTCAAAATGCAATATCTCACAAACTAATAATCAGACAGCTGTCAAATTTATACACGTATCTTTTGAAGGTCGGTACTAACTGAAAATGGTATGGATTTAATTCTAGTGGCGCCCTCTCATAGAAACGATACGAACTTTTCAGCCGATCTGTTATCTACTTATAACTTTGCTGGTGTGATGCTTCGTTTTCCTTTACAGCATGGATGACTAAAACTATAATGCAGTCGGTACTACACCTGCTGACACCACAGAATTTAGATATGCAGTGAAACCAGTTTATTAAAGTGGCTTGAACGATGGAGTTTAAAACAATAATTTATTCTGAAACAAACGTTACGCCCGACTTTTTGGATGAAATATCAATTTTGATAAATTTTTCACCGATATTTGATTTGATTGGAATTGTTTACATTTTATTGATATAAATTTAAAATCTCTAATAAAAAAGAGCTACCTACACTGCTTCAGTGCATCTGTCTTAGATCAAGCTACACAAAATAATCAAAACTAAATATTTTCTGTTGTTGTTTTCTGGAAATATAAATGGTATTACGACAACCTTCCATATCCATTGCTTTCCGCGTATTAAATTAAAGATTCCCATTTTACGGAATTACTAATAGAAGGTACGTAAATCTTTATTTCGCCATGAATTTTGCAAGAGAAAATCCAAGTAAATGGAAGTAAGCTGAAACTGAAATAATCTTTCTTGAGCAGTTTGCAGAAAAACGGAGAAAGATTCAATCTCAAATTTTTGATTTTCTTGAACTGCAATTCTAAACAGAATGAACTGATTTGTTTATTTGCCAATCATATGGAAGATTTATTGATTGAAATCAGGATAAAAGGCACAGGAAGTTTATTTTTACACCAAAAAGTTTCCGGTTTGACCCCGGTCTCTCCTATATTATGCAAACTCATTTCTTTAGATATTTGGGTCATTTATTAAATTGATAAATTTCAACAAACGACTTTTTAATTAAAAATTTTTCAAGTTATAATATGCGTATTTCCATACGTATGGAAAATGATAAACATATTCATACAAATTGGAAGAGTTTTGAGCTCAATTTTCCTAATATATTCTTACGATTTTTCATATTTTTTACGATTTTCTATGACAATTTGAAATGTTAAAAACCTATCACCCTGTAGTATTAGAACCAAAAGCGGGACTTGGATAACATTCAGCATATTTTTTAGGGTTCAGTTCATTTTTTTAGTTTAATTTTGAGAAATTCTGATATGAGTTTATTTGGTCATAGACTACCATGATCTGAAAACCATAGAAATTCATTAGCCAAAATTAACTTCTCATCTCATGGTTACTAATGAGAGAATACACTCAAACCTCGGTTTCCAAATACTTTTTTCACATTGGCTCTTTTTACATAACTCTTTTTACGAACGAAATCCCAAGTAATGTAAACTTTTTCACGAACCTATTTCGTTAAAAGATGTTTTTGTGAAAATAATTTCCGGCTCATTTACTACTACTACTACTACTACTACTACTACTACTACTACTACTACTACTACAATATAGGTATTTTTGGAATTGATTTACAGAGTATATTCCGGAAAATAATGGTTGAGGTATTTTGGAAATCCAAGATAACGACTTCCAATTTATTGATATTCCTTTAAAACACTTACAATATGGATATTCTCGGAACGGATTTGATGTGTAGCTATCAAAGCGTTTCGAAATCCAAGATGGCGATTTACGGTTTATTGATATTTCTTGAAAGCCCCTAAAATAAGAGTATATTCGGAACAGATTGACCACCAATAAACGAAGTTTGAGGTCATTTCGAAATTAAATATGTTGATTTCCGGTATATCGATATTTCTGGAAAACCCTTACCCTGTTTGCTTTGATTGAATGAAACAAGCTCGCACGCGCGTTTGGATGCTTCCCAAATCGCGTTCACTCTAAAACCATCCTAAGGATTTCGAAGGAATATCAATAAACTGGAGGGATCGACCTAAAACATCATTTTTTTGCACGTACTCCTCACATCCGTTCCTAAAATAACCATATGATTGGGGGTTTCCACATTCAGTACACGAAACTTCTTTACAAAGTAAATTCCAAATAACGTAAACTTTTTTTACGCACCAAATTCCAAATAACGTAAACTTCTTCACGAACACTTCGATTAACGAACCACCGTTTAATTCGTAAATGAAGATTTCGGTGTACTCTTGGAATTGACATTTTTATTCTAAGCACCCTATCTTCGGAACTAGAAGTTGGATCAGAATAAAAATCAAAATATTCTTATGGCATATTATAACCTTTTAATTGAGTCTAAGATACGAGAAAAGTGAGTGATATTGTTTTCATTTTTCATCACCTTATAAGAAGAACCAAAACGAAATCAAGAACATTATATGGATCCGTAAGACCTCCGGGCCTCGGTTGAAAACTCGGTTTTTACAGGGATATTCTACACTGCGACTAGTTTCTACAGTTGCACACACGTTTATGGTGTAACTTGTGAACTAGAGGATAAAACTTTATTTCTTCTGGTAATACGCTTAAAATAGATTTGTTTAAGAATAAAGTTCAAATCTGAACTGACAATTTGAGACAGAAAGTCTTTTATTAAATCAAATTTTTGAAATTAAGTGGATAACGTACATGTCAAAATATTCATTTTTCTAAATACTTCCTGCAATTCAATAGTCAGTTGGTCCTCCAGCACGTTCGATATCCTGGAAAATCCTTTTGGGTGTACCTTCAATCAAGTTGTTTAAAATTTTCATTTCAAAATCCTCCCACGCTTTCGTAACTGCCACTTAAAGCTAAGCAATGCTGGCGTACTGCTATTTGTTAGCGTAGATCCATAGAACAATAACTCCCCAGATATTTGCCACTGGATTTAAATCCGAACTACGGGCTGGTCACCACTGGAGCTCAATTTTCCGCTCGTTAAACCAGGACTTTGTAGCGGAACTGGAAGCGGAATGCTGTATTATCTGCAAAACGAAAACGATGTCACCTCACATTTACATATGTTGCTAATAAATTTTACCCGTATCCGATTCCCGGTTCCGGAACTACAGGTAGACGATGCAAAATACGTAAAAAAAATTATTAAACTAAATTAAACTCGAAGCTACAACAAATTGTAAACTATTTTAGTAGGTGGAGGCTCGAACCGATTTCGACTACAACGGTGCCGGGATTCCGGTTCCAGAAGTACCGGAAATAGTGATCAAAATTCCTCAAAGAAACTCATTACAGTGTCAAACAGAATACTGAACTAATTTCCCTCAACTTAGATTTAAACACTTATGGTCGCATGGGTTGCCATTGAACTGTATCGAGTTGCTACTTCCAGTTCCAGAATTACAGGGTGAGGTGTGCATAAAATTTCAAAAAACGTAAAAAATCACGAAATTTGACTCGAAATTGTTTCAAAGAGGAGTTTAAGCTAGTTGATGCCCTAACAAATTTTCTTATTTCTATTGCCGTAGGACTACGTCTTTCTTTACTTTACTTACCTGGGTGCATTTTCAAAATTCACAACACGAAAGTGTTACGAAATTATTCCAGATTTGATTTCTTAATAACTTTGGCCCTGTGTTTGAGTTTTTTTTTAATTCTTTCACCGAATCTATAAATAGACCCTGTTGCACGTTTGCTAGCTTCAGTCTATGATAATCCATGAACGGAGACACAACGAGTTCACAGGCCTCCATCTACGTCAAGACAATGGAAATACATCCGATATCATTAAACTGGTGCTTTACTGCCTATACTTGCATATCAGTCCCATATTGAAAATCGCCAAGTTGAAAAAAAGATGAATACAAATTTCGATAATAATTCGCTTTTTTCCGCTTCTGTGATGCTATTGAATCACATATATGGAATACATTATAAACTTTTCATCTGGTATGAAATATTGAATTTTATGCAAAGGAAGAGTCGCTTAACACGAACTATATTGTGCCTCTAAAAAAACACGTGATATACTGTGAGTCTAATGGCGTTTTTCATTGAAAAACACTGGTGGCGTGGATTGCTCTGATTTTGCACTTTCGAGCAGAAATGGAAATGAAACACCGTTAAAATATTGCATTTCTGCTCGAAAGTGCAAAATCAGAGCAATCCACGCTACCAGTGTTTTTCAATGAAAAACGGCATAAGTGTGCCACTCTTTGCCCCATGAAACAGCTAGGGTAAAGTGTTATAATATGCCCCCCTTAAGAAAACATTGAGATATTTCCAAGTGTATTGATATATTTTCCTCGAGAATGTAAATATTTCATTGTAATACGGATGAGGAACATAATTTTCAATGACTCCAATAGAAAAGATGAGAATTGATTGATATAAACACATTTTCCAAAACGGCCATATTCTTAGTTTTTTCGCTCGCCTCAGACATAATGCCCCAGCAGCCGCAAAAAAATTGTCTCACAACAAATCAGTGGCATGACACACAACAAAATACATTTTATCCCACAACTATGATGCATTATGCTTCTTGAAATGTTACTGTTTTGAGATAATCAGTATGTCAAAGAAATGGCAGATAAAACATCTATTTAATCGAAACAAGACTTTACATCGAAAAGCTGCCAAATGAAATTTTTAGTTTTTTCATACTTTCCTGCAAACGACAACCACCAAACTTGCATAGCAGAAAGATCATACGAAAAGGTAGTGTTAGTGATAAAACTTTGGTTTAGAAAAGTCTTCAATGCTTAAGAAAAGAAAGGGGGCATTTTGGCTAGCAGGGGCGCTTTATAAGACTTTCCCCTACTTGTCAAAACTGAGCTCTTTGTGCGCCGCAACTGTGCAACTGTATGAAAACCAATATTGATAAATGCACCAACGCATTGTGTTAATGTGTGATTGGCACATTGTTCTAAGCGTCCTCCTCCCCTTGAATTTATGTCATTCGTTTTTCTAAAAACTGTCACGCAACAAGATGGGACCCATATGCAAGTACTTTTGTTAACGAACGAAAAGATACTCGCATACCGGTCCCATCTTAGCATGCTATGCTTCTCTCGCACGTGTCAAAATTTCATGTTTGATTTTCCATCCGTGTGAATCTTTTAATCGTTCGATATAATTAAGTTTGTGATGTCATGTCAGGTCTTGATGCAATTAAATTGTATGATGGAGAATATTCCACGGAAGCTTAAACAGTTACTTTGAAGGTTTTAATTCCACCAACACCCGGAAGCAATATTCTGAAATCACTCGTTCAGCACAGTACGTTCGAGATAATTCCAATTTGAAATATTCTCCTATGCCTACATCTGGTTTTGGTCAAAGTTATGGAAAAAGAACTGAATCTTTCCCTAAAGTTGTTGATTCGGAGGATGAAATTGTGAGTGTAAAATAAAAAACAATCCGTTTGATTCTGAAGGAAGCTATTTTGGCGAGGAACTGAGATCGAAACTATATCCAACTATCGATTCAAAGATAATTTATCTTACATTATCTAAATTTTGTATGCACTGATAGGGCTAAAATCATCAGGTTAGTGAAAATGTAAATAAGCTTTGAGGACTTTTCGCAGTGCGAAATTCGCACCAAACAAGCGTAAATAAAGCCTGCATTTGGCTTCATGGCGTTCGAGAAAAATGTTCCGAACAATGTTTAATATCGTAGAGAATTCCACAATTTGGCCCTTCTGACTGCCAGAAATGAATCCCGTACAGCATTTTGATTTTTTCTTTCAATGAAATATGCGAATCCGAATTGAAATAATCGACCTCAAAATTCTTTTTGTTACTATTTTTGTGGCTGTTGGAATAGCCCATTTGTGAAAGCACACAAAAAGAAAGCCCTTAACCAAAATCGATTCAGTTTGGAATCAATCGGCACTGTGAGTAGTTCGAGCGATTGCGTTGTCGTCCGGCTGCTGGTCGTTTGCATTGGAGAAAAAGACGAGAATGGGGAACACTACACAAAATGAGTCGTTCTTATGGCTTTAAATGTTATTTAAAGAATTAGTAAAATTGAACATTTAGGGGTTTTTTGTTTTGTGCAATAAAGCACATATTTTGTTTCAACTTTCTTTGCGTTTCGCCTTCGGCTCGTCAGTGCTTAAAGCAGTTCAAGTAGAACTGCCATCTCCGCCTAGCAGTCCAACTTAAACCGCTAAGCAGACGCAAAGCTTACACAACTTATGTAACACTTTTGGATATAGCACAGAAGTGCAATATCCTTTCTGACGTCTCGGGCGTAAACGAATCACGACTGGCTACTGGTCGCCGCAGAGATTTGAACATTTAGGGTTCAACGTTCTTTGCGTTTCGCTTTCGGCTCGTTAGTGCTTAAAGCAATTAAAATTCCTTTTTTGCATTTCGAAGAGAAAAATCATCAGTTTAGTGATAACTTAGAATAATTTATTTAGCTTTGTGCACTTTTCGCACGGTGGAACTCGCGCCAAATTTGGATGCTTCGCATTTGATAAAAATGCTCCGAACTGCGTTTAATATCGTAGAACATACAATCTTCTGAAAGTCGCAAATGAATCCCGCGAGTACATCATTCAGCTGCTGGTCGTTTGCGTGCGAGTAAAATTCTTCGAAAAGTGACCGACTACAAAAAAAATACATTTAATCGGTCTACATTTAATGAAATAATATACCTCAAAATTCTATATGTTGTTATTTTTGTAGCCGTTGGAACCGCTTTTCTTATAAAATGAGCAAACGAAATCACGTGAAAAGAAAACCCTTCACATAAATAACTTCAGTATTGATTTAACCCCGCACTGTGTGCAGTTCTGCTGCAGGACGGACGGAAAAATAAAGCCTTCTGCACCAAGGAATACTGACCGATTTTGTTCTTTTGATCAACTAGTGCGGGTTTCGCTTCAAACAAGTGCGGAAAGTTAAGCAAAATATGTACCCAATAAAGAGAAAATATTTGCGAATCATTTAGTTCCTAAACATTTTCAGTATCTCCACATGGAACCAAGCAAAGAGTTCATTGGATTTCCTCATTAACATCAATTTGATTTTATAAAATTGAATTTCAAACAAAATAAAAATCGTCACTTATGCATACGACGTCCAACTTCATGCGGTACGTTAGCGCTGTAGGGAAGGGCACACAAGCAAGTGGCAGATTTATTTTGTGCACCGTTCACCAAACGAGAGGAGATCGATTTTTTTGGAAATTTACTCATGTAAATAATTATCAACTGTGACGAAAATTTTAGAAATGGTAACCTTCGATTCTTTTAATAACCCAAAGCATTTTACAATGAGCTAATGAGATTTTACTTGAAATGGATGATTTATGTCGTTGTAGAATTTGTTTTGCATCATTATCATTCTCTTCTATATCTCATCTTTAGACTTTCGATGTTCATAAGTCTTTAACATTCTTCAGTCCCCTTTGTATTCTACTCCTGTGGCACCTTCTTGCATTTTTTTTGTCCTCTCCTCCAAAGAAATGGTCGATGAATGCGATAAGAGGGCATTACCTGAGTATTTCTGTTCATGTTCCCGGCTTGGTTCATCTAAACGTAATGACGAATGTGTGATTGACCGTCGTGTTTCCTGTTAGCCTCAGCCAGTAGTCCTGTTAAGCTTTGCTCAAACAGTAGAACTACTTTGCACCAGCTATTATTAGGATCCTTGGCAGTGCTAATGTAAAGCCGCAGTATCATAGACATCCTTCCAATCAGTATGCAAGACTTGTAATCGATATGTGCTCGATGCCTGACGTACAACCAGCATCAAGAACCTAATCCATTCCAACTGAATACATTCCCGGTGACTCGGCAGACCGACTGGGTACAGATGCTCTGCGCTATAAATCGACCCGTTCCGGCGTTACCACGGAGGAGCAGTTTATTCCAGTGTCCTCCCCCCTCCTACTTGGACTCAATATGTATATCATTACGCATTCGTGCGAGAATATCGAACCGAAGGGATGTGATGCGTTTCCGTCTTGTCTATTCTCCTCTTCTACTTGCCTATACCTGTTTACCTGACAGTCGTGTCTTCTTGTGAATGGGATTCCAACCCTGAACTCTCGATGTTTTACAGAATGGCTGCCACAGGAGCGTAGCATCATGGTAAACAGTTAGGGTAACAAAAAGCGAACATGTAAAATTTCGATTGTTGAATGTTTAAAGAAGTTTTGTGATGATTAGGATTTGAAATCTTTTATAATAATTAGTTTTTCCGCAGATCAGCGTATCAGATATTTATTTTTACTAATGTGGTTTGCTCCAACTCTCAGGAAAACCCATCTTCACTCATTCCCCCCGGCAAATATCAAAGTTGTAGATGGAGATGCATTGCATCGTGGTCAGTTAGTTGTAGCATGAGTGGGGGAGGGGGCAATCGGTGTTTGAGTTTTGAACTCAGAAACTTGATTAAAGTCTTGTCTTGATGGTAGCCTGCATCCACTTCAAGTTTGATAAGCAGAAAACGACATGTTTCTACTTGGTAAACATACAATGGTAGCCGTAGTGGAGAACAAAGGCTTCAGGAAACTGTGTGTGTGCCAGATGCTTACAGTTCCGGTTATTGAAGTCAATGGATTGTAAATGTTTCACTGTATAATATTAATAACGACTTAAAGTAGAAAGATACGGAATATCGACCAGAGGAGCTCAAACAAAGGTCGGTTCTAATCAGTATCACTTGCTAATAACTAACTGACCACAATTGATTCGTTTTATTGGACCATGCTTTCAGACCATTTAATCTACGTTATTGATGTTCAATGAAGGACTCAATTCGTATGATGAATTGATATGAAAAGTAGCAGAAATTCGAAATGTACTTTTGATCACAATCGAAAGCTTGAGATTCTTTCTATACTGCAACAGATCAGACCATTTTTACAGGCGAATATCGTCGGAAAACCTAGCCTAACTAAAAAGCTTCTCCCAACGACAACTATCGATCTGGGACAGAAATTTGATGAGGAGTTTATGTCCATTGATTTTACAATCAATAATACGTTTAACCAATGAGCAAACTTGCAAATAAGTAACCTATGTAGGTACTTATTCCTTGAATCCAGAAAGTTTAAAGTTCCGAGAATTTACCAGATTCTAGTAAAACATTTAGTTTATACTGTTAAACAATTATTTTTTTCGATTTTCGAAAGATTTATCGGAATCGGTTTGTTTGGCCGTCTGCTGATAATGACTACCGATTGGAATAGTTTGAGGGCCGGTTTAGAATTTTTTTACGTTTTTTGTTCCGCTTCCTTAAGTAATACTAATGGCGTTTTTCATTGAAAAACACTAGTGGCGTGGATTGCTCTGGTTTTGCACTTTCGAGCAGAAATGACAATACCATAAAAAAATTGCACTTCTGCTCGAAAGTGCAAAACCAGAGCAATCCAGTCCACCAGTGTTTTTCAACGAAAAATGGCATAAGTTTCTAAAAAATCGATTACGAAATCTCTGAGAAAAGTTAGTTTTTTGCACATTTTACCCCATAACTCCGGAGCCGGAGGTCTGATCCAAACAAAATTCAGGGATTTTGCATGGGTCCATATGACCTTTCAATATGTTTTCGATAATCGGCTCAGTCATTTCCAAGAGAAGTTATTACAAACAAAATGTAACATACATACAGCACATACACACACAGACATTTTGCGTACTCGACGAATGGTGCTTGGAAATTCTAATTTTTTTCAATAGCTGGTTAAGAAAATGGCTTTAGCAAAGATTCTCAAAACTAAACTTCCTTCGATTGTATTTTAAACCTCATTTCATTTAATTGAGAAAGTTAGATTCCTGATTTCAATCTAAATATGAACCACCCTAATGACTTTGCACATCGAAACAATCTCGATTTTATTACAAACAACTTTTGTAAAAAGTTCTGAGTGTTGGGAAAAAATCAAAATTTTTTACAAGTGATATTCACTAATACTGATTTCGCATGGCAAAGAATCAGTTGTGAGAAGTTTACTAGGGAACATGCTGTTCGATGATATTCAAGAAAAAAGTTCTCGCATTGTTTAATCCAGGTAGATTGATGTCTTGTAATGATGTCTTTATCATATCAATCATACTAACATATATAATGCTGTGGTATTCTTCAAAATAATTTTCTTCGATTCTTGAGCAAATAACAGAAATCGGTTTGTTTTTCTGTGAACTGCAAAAAAATCAATTGGAGAAGATTTGAGGTCGATTTTGAAAAAATTTTACGGTTTTTCCCCCATTTCAGTGATGGTATAAAATTTTTAACACACTTTATCCTATATTTTTTAATTCGGAAGTCGGATTCGGATGAAATTCAGGAATTACGGATGGGATCACAGGTCGTTTCATTTGAACCTAAGTTTGTGAAAATCTGTCTCGCCATCTATGAGAAAAGCTAGAAAACGTATTTTCTCTTTTTTGCACATTTTACTCCATAACTCCGGAACCGGAAATCAGTTAAAAATGGAATTTGGTATGGGAGCTAAAGAGCTTTCATTTGAAATTAAGTTTGTGAAAATCGGTTCAGCCATCTCCGAAAAAAGTTGGTGCACTTATTATCATATTTTTTTGCACATTTTACCCCATAATCCCAGAAGCGAAAGTCGGATCCAAATAATATTTAGGAATTTTGTATGGGACAACAAGACCTTTCATTTGAATCTAAGTTTGGGAAAATCGAATCAGCCATCTCCGAGAAAAGTTTGTGCAAAAAAAACGTTACATACACACACACACATACACACAGACAATTATTTTGCGTACTCAACGAACTGAGTCGAATGGTATATGACACTCGGCCCTCCGGGTCTCGATTCAAAAGTCGGTTTTCACATTGAGATATGAGAAAGACAAAAAACATTAATTAAAGAACTTTCTATAAGAGAAAGACAAAAACATTAATGAAAGAACAATCACAAATCATGTTATGCAGCTGAATAAAAAATATTAGCCAATTTAGCCTGAACATCGTACGCCGAAGTCACAGGAGCGCAAACTACCGCTATGCCAATTCAAACGCGCCATTCAGCCACTGCGCCTAATGTGTGTTCGAGACTTGCTGAAAATGCTGCGCTCCTGTTACTTCTATTAATCAAATTCATGCTATCAGGTGTACAACTTTGCTTCCGCCGTTTTCCGATAGGTGGCTGTACCGGCTGAGGCTGGTCAAAATACAAAGATGATAATGCCTTTAAAGTGAGTGTGTACAGTGCCTAACGAATTGTCATCGCCGTTTCAGTGACAGTTGTTCTTGTTTTCGTATTATTCACGCTCGAAAATGTCTGTTTATGTGCCCAATTCTCGCCATTTGCGGGAAGTTTTACTTTTCTGTTACAATTCGAAAAAAAAAGCAGCTGAAGCGCATCAAATGCTTTCAGAAACTTACGGTGATGCTGCTCTGAGTAAACGAACGTGTCGGGAGTGGTTTCAACGTTTTAAAAATGGTGATTTCGATGTCGAAGCCAAACATGATAGTGGAAGAGAAAAAACCTTCAAAGATGAATAACAATTTACTACGAGCTCTCAAAACCGGGTGGAACCATCACAGGAGATCGCTACCGAACGCAACTGATGCGCCTTAGTCGCGCGCTAAAAGAAAAGCGGCCTCAGTATTAAGAGCGACATGGCAAAGTCATCCCCCAACACGTCGCAAAAGTGGTCAAAAAGTACCTGGAAACGCTGAAATGGGAAGTCTTGCCCCACCCGCCGTATTCCCCTGATGTCGCCCCTTCTGACTGTCACCTATTCCGTTCGATGGCACACGGCCATCAATCCTCCGAATAGTTGGAAAAATGGATTGCTTCATGGATAGCGTCAAAAAAAGACTCCTTTTTTCGAGCCGGGAATTTCCGAAAATTTCCGAAAAGACGGGAGAAAGTTGTCGCTAGCGACGGACAATACTTTGAATAATACATCTGTAAGCACTTTTTCGTAATAAAGCTTTAAATTTCGGAAAAAAACGTGTTTTATCCACCTAGCAGTGAGATGATACCTTTTTTTTATCAATCCGCATGTGTTTTTTGCATGAATATTCTTCAGTTTTTAAGTTTTCATGACATTATTTTAATGACCGTCGTTTTAAGCGACAATTTGAGATTTTAATCACTCATTACTCTGTAATGTCGAAACTGCAAATCGGATCGAATTAGAATCTAAAAGTGTGATTATCGATTAAACATACCATGATATATCGAAGTAAGTTCCACTTTAGAGTTTACGGTAATTTAAGATACTTCCAGAGCTGGTACTCAGGAACCAGCATAACCCAAACCGATTCGTATGGCCATATGACGAATAAATTGCAACAGTTTTGAGTCCAACTTTGAAGCTTTTCGGGATTGTCATCTTCTATATTGCTTTGAATTTTAAAAATTCATCATAATGTAATTCGAGAATCGGAAGTCATAATTGGATAAAATTAATTAATTTTGTATGGGACTATGAGTTTATTTTAATTTGAAATTTTGTTTCTGAAATTCGATTAGGCTTTATTTAAAAAAACGATTGAGCTTTGAGAAACGATTCTATATCGGAACCGGAATTTTAATAACGGTATGGCCGAAGTCAGATAAATTTACCTGAGTAGCTGTATAGTTTACATTTGTTTCAAAATGTTTGAAAATCAGTGTAGACATCTTTGAGAAATCATAGCACGAATTAAATTTTCAGGTGCCTTCTGAATCGAAAAATGAATACCACTAAAACTGAGAAAAGTTTATTTGGTTATCGACTATCCAAATCTGCTAACCCGATAAACCAGATTAATTTTTGTGGAATAGACATTTTTATACCAATCACCCAGTATCCCCGAAACCGGAAGTTGAATCTGACTGAAGAGCAAGATGTTTTATAGAATATTGAAACTTTTCATTTGAATCTTAGATGATTCTTAGATTTCATTTGAATCTTAGATCGGTTCAGCCATCTACGAGAAAAATGAGTTACACAGTTTTAATTTCGTTTCACATATCATCCTGTAGCTCCGGAACCAGAGGTCGGAACCAAACATAATTCAGGAACTTTGTTTGGGAGCATACGACTTTTCATATGAATCTGAGTTTGTAGAAAAGAAATTTTTCGAGAAAATTGAGTGAAATTATTTCATCTCGACGAACTGATTCGAATGGTATATGGATGTTATGTTCTTCCAGCATTTATTGCTGTAAGTAGTTTAAAACAATATAATTTAAAAAAAATTCTGCCATCATCTGGTTTATATATGTCATATTCGAACGATTATGTTGCCAAAAACGAGCCGTGCTAAAATCGGTCCAAGACTAAATGTCATGAAAAAGGATGCTGTACACAGTCTTTTTGGTACTTAGAAACAATTGTATGTAACAGTATAAAAAATCTCCCAAGCATTTCTTTTTCATACAGCGCTCAAAACTTCTACTGCTGGGATAGGAGGAAAAGTCGTTTACACAAAAATTTCGATATCTCCGTTAAAAATGGACGGATTTCAACAATCTATGGCTTGTTGGATAGCTATTACCGTGCGGAATCTAAGTCTGAAAACATATTCTGTTTTCAAGGTCAAATGTGCCAGATACTGTCAAAAAACTGAAAATTTTGACATAAAACTTCGTATAACTCAAAAAGTAAACATCCGATCTCAAAACCATTCAATAGCGTTTTGGGTGATGGGGAGACCTTTCATTTGCGACTAGTTTGATCAAAATCGGTCCAGCCTACTCTGAGATCTCGACCTCTTAGTTGACAACACACACACACAGACATTTGCTCAGTTCGTCGAGCTGAATCGATTGGTATATGTCATTCGGCCCTCCGGGCCTCGGAAAAATTTTCTAAATTTTGAGCGAATTCTATACCTATTTTTTATATATATATAAAAAAAAGGTAAAAACGGCGGAAGCAAAGTTGTACACCTAATAAATATCGTTTTATTGGGTTTAATCCAAATAGTGCAGTGTAATCAGCCAGCAGGAATTAAAGCAACCTTTCGGCGCTATAATCACTGTGAGGAATGTGGAAAAAATATTATTGTTCATATTGACCACCCTACGTGCATCGAAAATTTCGCAGTTATTATTTCTCAGTTACGGTTCAGTTGCAAATTTATTCAGTAGAGGTATTCCTATTGATGAAAATATAATAATTAAATCTTGCACGACTGACTTCGGTGTTGAAATAAAGCGTAGTGGAAATTCAGCATCGAAGAAACATCGTAGACTCTTCTCCCTTTCGATTTTCTCCTTAGCGATATTTCTGTGACTGAAAATTCGTCAACAAGTATCGTTGACAGTAAAAATCACTTCGAGGTTCAGATTTGTGAATACTTGTTGAATGAATGAAAATATCGGAAGTGATTTTTTCAGTCACTGAGCTTTTTTAAAATATCTCTTGAACTGACAAAAAAAAAATAATAGAGAATATATATTAACTAATTATCCGTTTCGGACCACTGTGCATTGTGTATAAACAGGATGACTAAACCATTTTCAGATGTTATTGTCCCAAATAATAACATTCCTAAAAAACTATAAATAATCAATTCCAGATTTACCTTTTTCTATAGAAATAAATAAGAATTACTGCAGAAAAACAACTTTCGAACGGAGCTAATCAGCTCGACGGGATCGGAAAATTTCTGTGTGTTTTTGATTTAGCCATAAATGACTGAACCGCTCAAATTAGTCGATGATGACTGAACCGATTTCAACAAGCTTAGAGCAGTTTGAAAGGCTAGTATTGAATTGTGATTTAAGTTTGAAGATGAAATGGCTGGCACTTCCGATTCCGGAAGTATAATGGTATAAGTGACGTAAACGAATAACCGCGCATTTTTCATCGGTTAAATTTTCTTGAGTATGAGTCAACACATTTCGACGTACTTAGGCTTATTTGAAAGCTAACAAGATTTTTCAGCAGCGGTTAAAGTGATTTTCACAAATCTTGATTCGGGAGCGGGTCATATCGCCAAAAGCCAATTCGCCGAAAGTCGTTTCGCCGAATAGGTCCTTTCGCCGAAAGTCGTTTCACCGAAAGGTTTATTTTGCCGAAAGGGTAATTTCGCCCAAAGGGTCATATCTCCTGCATGTTATGTCTCCTGTATAACTGATGTGGCGCAGCCACATAACCGAAGCCAAGATGGAAGCGGCGGCCTCTTGCATACAAATCTGTAACCGCCTCGTTTGTCCGGTCTACTCAAAGCTAGGTTTCTTTGCTTTAGTTAGGTTCGAACGAGCGGTAGCGAGGTCGGACAGCACATGAACCAAAACGATGTGTTCCGCTGGTTTGGAATAAGAAAACATCTCCACCTTTGTTACGTTTGCAGTAGGCTTTATTCAATTTCATATAGCGTGCAGGATTGCCACGTTTAAATTTACATTTTTCAGGAGAAAAACCTGTTAATCTGTATCGGTACTCAGAATATTCGGCTAAACCTGCAATTTGGACAGTTCTGAAGTAAACAAGTGTTTCTAACTAAAACTGATTGTATTCTGTGAAATTGTCTCACAAATTGAGTTTCATTGGAAGTGGATGACCGGGTTGGCTATTCAATGCATAGTACGCCTTACAAGCCAGTTGTCGTATGTTCGAGCCCCGACTTGGAAGGATTTTTAGTGTCAATAGAAACACCTGTTGAAACAAAAGGTCAAATTAAACAAAATGTAACACCAAGGCTTTACTTTGGATGATAGTTTATTTTCGTAAAAAATACAAAGAAAAGCTGTACTAGAACAACTTTTTCGCTTTCGAAGCGATTATCTTGCAATGTGTTGGCGGTTGGTAGGAAACATAATTCCCTATCTAGAGACCGAGAATTCATCAGAATCAAAAATGGCGTTTTTTGTAAATTGACTTCATAGTATACTTTCAACGATTTTTACGATTATCTTTCTGTGCAGGGCTCAATTAAGATTTTCCTCTATACACCCAAACCTCCGTTCTAAATTCCAAGATGGCAACTTCCGGTATATTGGCATTCCTCAAAACCTCTTACAATAATCCTCAAAATCCCTACAATACCGGGTTTGATGAATAGATGTCGGAAACGATGTTTGAGGTGGTTCTGAATTCTGCTTCGTTCTCTTAAGGATGACCTACGCTAGCAAAGCACTGTTTCATTATGTATGTTATACCAGTTAATGCACAAACAATCCCTTGGTTTCTTTCAAAAATCGAAGAGAAAAGTTTTGAATAGAATACCACAATATTATACATGAAAAAGGAATCATTACACCACTAGGTGGATTAAAACAGGTTTTTTCATTATACAATTTGACTAATTTTGTTAAAACTACTCATACAACATTTATTTGTAGGTCTTGTCATTCACTCCGCCGCCCTTTGTTCAATTAACATACTTGAGAGCGTTATCTAAAAAAAATAAAGGAAAAAGATTTTTTTTTCGTTCGTCTCGATTTTCAAAATAACAGTTTCAAAATTACATGTTTTTGGACTAGTATTACCAATACGACGACACGACCTGCCACTCGGCTATCAAAACTGTATCGCAAATTAAACTACCCCTCAGTAACTGGTAATGTCAAAACGAAATCGCTTGAAAAAAAATGAAACCGGCAACACAAGTTGATAAATTGTTGATTTTAAATAACAGCTACCTCAACCTTGGTAAGTTCATATTGAGACTCGGGAAATGTAAACAAAACCGATTTACCGAGTGTCTCGAGTGAAAAATTCTCTTCCCACGGTAAGTTTTGAGGTAAGCACAGACTTTTAACGGCTTTTAACGAGCCTTTCAACGATATATTCATACTTACTGTCAGTCCATACCGAAAATCCTGCGGAAAGTTTTCATATGCCGAATAAAACAGAAGATGGAAATAAGAATAATGTGAGCTGTGAGTGAACTATTTGAAAACGATGATCAACGGGCGTAAGATGAGACGGAGAGACAGTTTGAACTACATACTTCTGAACTAAGAAAATAGTAGGAAAGTGATGACTGTTAGAATTTCTATATTATAATTTGAACATACTATTACATACAACTATTACATTTGGTAATAATTTGTTAGTATAAAATCCGTATATTGTAATTATTTTCAAAATATAATTGAGAGAAAAGTATGTTTTTTAGGCAAAAAAACACAATGCATCGTATTTGAATTTATTAAAAAAGAACTATTTAATTCTATTGTGCATCCGAAAGCTTCCAATTTAAACACTTCTCGAATTCTGTTTATATATTATTTTCTTGTATAAATCTTCCTCCCATCACATCAGCTCCAAAAGCGTAGTAAAGGTATTAGCATCGAATGGCTTTTATTCTCTTTATATTTAATTCAATATTTTCTTCTTGCAGCAATATTCTCTTTATTGTACTGAACACCATTATAGGTCGCCCGAATCGGGAGTTTCCTGCAGGATCAATTACCCGTTAATCACCGACACAGCATTCTGTTCTGTTCACTTCAAAAACTCGAAGATAGACTTTTTCACTAGTTTATTTTCCTCTAGCTGATAATAACTTCTCATTTGTTTTTAAGCTACGTTTCCTGAGTGCATGTCAACAAGCTTTGCTTTAGTATTAGCTTTTTATATCCAACTTTAGTAGCACTGCAAAAAATTGAAATTTATATAAATGCGGGTCAAAATAAACGATATAAAAAAATAAATGTTTATTAGCTGAGTGATAAACGATTGAATGTATAGGTTACTAAAGATGCTGTTTGGGACGTTATGATGGCATGTTTACATGAAAAAGATTATATTTATAGATCACAGAGCACTGTAATGAAATTTGAACTTACCTTCGTCTTAGCTGGAGCTGATAATGGCTGTAGCACTTCGTTGATCCACATTCTTGAGCTGCTCTCAGTAATTCTCTGAAGTGGACACAAAATTTGAAATTAATGGTAGGACTCCACAATTTTTTCAAACTGTTTGTTTATTTATTCTGGGGCTCCTAGGAAAACTAGTTTGTAGCAACCTAAACAGTGTTGCTCGAGAAGATTATTTGTATCATTATCAAGGGGTTTCTATACACTGAAGTCTTTTTTTATGTGAATTTACGTACCGCATAAAAAACACATAACTCTGAAAATTCGCATAAAAAAAACCGCATAACTCTGAAACTTCGCATAAAAAAAACCGCATAACTCTGAAACTTCGCATAAAAAAGACCGCAGAAGGGAAACCGCATAACTCTGAAAACTTCGCATGAAAAAACCGCATAACTCTGAAAATTCGCATAAAAAAAAGTCGCGTAAAAAAAAACCGCATAAAAAAGACCGCATAAAAAAAGACCTCAGTGCATTTGTGGTAGCTGGCGGTAAATCGTTGATGGATCATTTTCATGAAAATTTTTCTTCGGAGTGCCTGGTCGTGTCGTCGGCCAATAGCTATCTGAAACTGACAACGAAAATTGTTATGCAGCAATCGGAAAGCTGAGCTAAACAACCATGCCTTTTCATAGAGTCTGTTCTGTACGGGAACGCATGGTTGCTTTGATGTACACTACTTGATGAAAACTACCATGCGGTCGCGTCAAGAATTACCAAGTAGGGTAAGGGCTCCCTATTTCATCTCATTTGTAAGGACGTCGCCTTCAAACCTCGATTTAGCCACTAATATCACTATAAATTACACTATTACACTCTCAGGTTCAAAATGTCAGAATTCTTCTTAAAAACGGCCTAATGCCAACTATGAGACAATATACGATATTTTTAGAACCAGTTTGAAATCATTTCAACGTTTAAAAAATTTTCAGTCGTTTCTGTTACCTTTCGCTTTAAATTTAAAATTTTACTGAAAAGTTAATTTGGTGAACTTTAAATAAAAACAAAACTGTGATTGTTACTATTTATTCATTAGCCCTTCTTAAAACAAAGTGTAGAGCCAGAGATGCCTTTTTTACAGATTTATATGTATTGTATAGATTTTCGCGTTTGCATACTAGTTTAAATCAAAGTACCGATTTTGTAAAGATTTCCTAAATCTAATACAGATTTGTATAGGTTCATAGAAAAAAAGTAGTAAAAAATTAAACTTTTCTCTCTAAGTATCTATTAGTATTTAATTGCAGTGATTCTTTAAAAGTTTATTAATCAACGGACAAATCACATGTTAAAGTGGAAATCTTTTATGTAGATAATTGATTATGAACACTGACAAACATTTATATTAAAATTTGGAACCAATTTGAACTATTTGAAGCCAGATATTTTCATAGAATATGTATTACGTTGCATAGAAAGTCTATATCTGGTCTATCTGTTTTCACTAATAAAATGATGTTAACAGATTTTATTAGTGAAAACAGATTTAACATCATTTTATTAGTGAAAACAGAGTAGACCAGATATAGAGTTTCTATGCAACGTAATACATATTTTCTATGAAAATATCTGGCATCTCTGTGCACAGCCGATGAAACACACACACTTCACAGCGTTATGTTGACGTAAAGCGGAATGAAACCAGTGCTACTAGATTTGCCACAATGGTTTTACCTTTTTTTATATATATAAAAAGAGGTATAGAATTCGCTCAAACTTTAGAAAATTTTTCCGAGGCCGAATAACATATACCAATCGATTCAGCTCGACGAACTGAGCAAATGTCTGTGTGTGTGTGTGTGTGTGTATGTGTGTGTGTCTGTATGTGTGTTGTCAACTAAGAGGTCGAGATCTCAGAGATGGCTGGACCGATTTTGATCAAACTAGTCGCAAATGAAAGGTCTCCCCGTCACCCAGAACGCTATTGAATGGTTTTGAGATTGGATGTTTACTTTTTGAGTTATACGAAGTTTAATGTCAAAATTTTCAGTTTTTTGACAGTATCTGTCACAATTGACCTTGAAAACAGAATATGTTTTCAGACTTAGATTCCGCACGGTAATAGCTATCCAACAAGCCATAGATTGTTAAAATCCGTCCATTTTTAACGGAGATATCGAAATTTTTCTGTAAGCGACTTTTCCCCCTATTCCAGCAGTAGAAGTTTTGAGCGCTGTATGACAAAAAAATGCTTGGGAGCAACGGAAAACACGATTTTTTATACTGTGACATACAATTGTTTCTAAGTACCAAAAAGACTGTGTACAGCATCCTTTTTCATGACAATTTGTCTTGGACCGATTTTAGCACGGTTCGTTTTTGGCAACATAATCGTTCGAATATGGCATATGTAAATCAGATGATATCAACATTTTCGAGTTGAAAGTAATTCCATAATTATATTGATTTAAACTACTTACAGCAATAAATGCTGGAAGAACATAACATCCATATACCATACGACTCAGTTCGTCGAGATCAGCAAATGCGTGTGTGAAAAATAATTTCACTCAATTTTCTCGGAGATGGCTAAACCGTTTTCTACAGACTCAGATTCATATGAAAAGTAGTATACTCCCAAACAAGGTTCCTGAATTACGTTTGGATCCGACTTCTGATTGCGGAACCACAGGATGATATATGAAACGAAATTAAAATAATCATTTTTCTCGTAGATGGCTGAACCGATCTAAGATTCAAATGAAATCTAAGAATCATCTATGATTCAAATGAGAGGTCTTAAAATCCTTTAAAATTTAGTCAGATCCGATTTCTGGTTTAGGAGATACAGGGTGATTAGTATAAAAATGTCCATTTCACATAAATTAATCAGGTTTATCGGGTTTGCTGATTTGGATAGTCGATTACGAAATAAATTTATTTCAGTTTAAGCGGTATTCTTTTTTGGATTCGGAATGTACCCCCAAATTTTAATTCGCACTACAATTTCTCAAAGATGTCTACACACTCCTCAGGTGAATTTATCTGATTTCGGCTACACCGATCTTAGAACTCCGGATCCAGTTTCGAATCGTTTTTCAAAGTTTAATCATTTTTTCAAAAAGGCCAAATCGAACTTCAAAAACAGAAATTCAAATTAAAGGACTTAAGGTCCCATACAAAATTGTTGAATTTTATCCGATTCTGGAATTACAGATGATGAATTTTTAAAATTCATACCAATATAGAAGATGTAAATTGTTTGGCGTATTAATTTATGGCCATTCGAATCATTTTGGGTTATGCTAGTTCCTGAATACCAGCTCTGGAAGTACCATAAATAATGACGAAAAACTCTCAATTTGCCGTTTGAAACGATGTTTAAACAAAAACACCTAAAACACCTAAGAATATCCATGCAAAAAAACACATGCGGATTGATAAAAAAAGGTATCATCTCACTGCTAGGTGGATTAATTACGTTTTTTCATTAGTGTTTAACATGCTCTTCCTGGTAATATTCGAAGCCAAAACAGTTTTATTGGAATATTAATATAAATATTATAATTAAACTAATGTCACGGATACCAAAAACATACTTTTTGATGAGATTTTGAAGAAGAAAAACAATTTTTGTTTTGTAACATTATGAGATAACTTGGCAACTTTGCGAAACCAAATGAGATGAAAACAAAGCGCAATCAAGTGAACTAAGTGAAAAACTTTCATCTCATATTTTTAAAGACTTTTATTGTTTGTCGGGTAGTTTTTGAAGTATTAAATCGTTAATTAAACAAGTAGCAAGTGAACATTACTAATTATGAAGTCATACTGCATTCAATGGTAGTGTAATTGTGTGAAAAAGTGATCATGTTTTGAGACGAATCGATTAGTAGATAATCAGAAACATGACGAACTGTAAATCTTGAGACGAAAATGTGTCCTAAATTGAAAAGTGAGTTTATTTTAAATGAAAAAAAACGATAACCGAAGAACTTAAAACCATTTCTTTCAATAGGAAAGTGTGATAATAGCTTTTATAATCATTTTAAAACATTTCACAGTTTGGTTCAGGTAGGTTTTAAAATATTATTCATGTTCAAAGTAATGAGGTGAAGAGATGAGATGGAAATAGGAGCTCAGGTGAAATAGGGAGCCGTTACTCTATATAAAAGGAGAATGTTTGAAACAGAAATGTTATGCCTAAATCTATGAGCATAGCATAGTAGATTTTTGTTTTTTGTACTTGAATAATTAATTTACGTTAAACAGGAAGTTTTCTGTACGCGGATCTCTCAACTGTCGGTTAGAAAATGCTTCGCTACATTATAGAACGAGAGCCGAATTAAAAATCGGGTTTCCTAAATGTCCCGGGTTGGCGGTTCAATGCATAGGACGCTGATCTTACAAGCCAGTTGTCGTATGTTCGAGCCCCGACCTGGAAGGATTCTTAGTGTCAGTAGGATCCATAGTACTAGTCATCCAATGATTCTGTACAATAAGAATCGGCTGCGAAGTCTGTTGAAACAGAAAGGCCAAATTGACAAGACTTTGCTAAACTCAAAAGATATCATGTATTGCCAAATCTGAACATCAGAGTTCAACGTTCATCCGGTTTCAGACGATCAAACATTCCAGTATTTCGGAAATTTATGCAGATATAATTCTCGATTATTACCTTCGCAGTTACAACCATACCGGATTCGTAAGGCACCAAACGACTCCGGCGCCGAATTAGAGCAAATAATTTCACCGTAACAATGAATTCATCCCCTGTCGGGGTTCGTTACGCACAGGAACATCCAAAAATGCACTTCATTCGCAGATTCCACGCACAACTGCCAGAACGGAACACATTTGCATTGAAATCCGATCCCACTAATAATGCGACTATCACCGGCACGACACTTCGGATCGGTTTACATGACAATTTCCGGCTGTCGTTGGTTACCGCGGCAGTGGCATCAGCAAATGAGGACCGCGATGATGACGACGGCACAACCCAATACTGTCCAGTAGCAGCAGCAGTTATTAGTGTCGGTTAGCGTCGGTCGGGTACCGCAACAACAGACAAACCAGGCATTCCTAATTTTAATTTCAACTCATGGCACATGACAACTAACACGGCGGCCCGGTCCGGCCCAGGCCGGTCCGGTGTAATCTCCCCTGCACAGATAAAAATAATTAGACAAAAATGACTGCCGCTGGTGGATTAGCGGCTTGGTTGAAAAGCACACGCTTTTCACGCCAGCTGGGATGCAATGCGACCGGGTTTTTCCGCTGGTGGACAAAGCTTCGTGGTTTGAATGTCACTGGAACGGGAATCTACGTGCTCTCGGTTTGCCTCTGGTATATTTAGTAAATGATGTCGGGTACGACTGTGGAATATAGTTTTTAACTAGAGAGCAGATAACAGAACACCATGGGGGAAAACTAGATTCGATTTCCAATGATTTGAAAAACGATCCCCAGCTAGACCAAGATCCAGCTTAGTTTTACTTTGCAGTTCCGTGAAAATCAGAACGGTATAATTGCGAGTAGAACCATTCTTTTTTATGATGTGGGACTATGTTTTTGGTTTACTTTACAGAGTTAGTATTTAATTGACTTGCGGTCCGATTGCTGACGTAGACAAAGGTTGCTGTGCGGATTTATTTCATGCGCCGTTCGCCTCGCACGCAATTCAATGATTTTTGTAGGAAATCTGCTCGTCAATTGTTTGAGAAGCTTCTCTGAGCAGTTTTTTTTTCGAAGTTTTACGAGTGCGGTTTATTATTGCATTAGCAGACTATATTGTACTGCTGATGCCACTTCACGAATCAACATAAACCGCTAAGGAGACATAAAGTTAGTGATACTTATATCACACCTGTATTTGCAACGAAGTGCAATGTCTTCTCTTACAAGCCGATGGAAAAGAAACCAATGAAGGTTTTTCTAGTTTTCAAAACAATTTTGGCACAGTACTTTTTTAGCATCATATTTTTCAACAATTTCCAGCAGTTGTTTCGAACAGTTTTCAATAGCAGTTTCTTTAGCAGTTTTTTTCGACCAGTTTTCAAAGCTGATTCTCGAGCAGTAACTTCTATGCAATTTTTCTAGCAGGTTACTTTGAAAAGTTTTCGAATGTGTATGACAAATATCTACTGGCAGTTATTCCAGTAATTTTGTCGAGCAGTTTACCGAGCAGTTTTTCAGAGCAATTTTCAATAGCAGTTGTTTTAGCAGTTTTTGCTAGCAGAATATTTTGAAGTTTTTTTCTAGCTTTTTTTCTTGACCAGTTTGTTCAAACAGTTTTTCGGACAGCTTTTCAAAATTATCTTCAAGAAATTTGTTTTCGAGCAAATTTTTCGAATAGTTTCTTCGAGCTGCTAACTCGAACAGTTGTTCAAGCAGCCTTGTTCTTTCGTTTCCGAAGGTGTATGTACAATCTCTACTGGCAGTTATTCCAGTAATTTTTCTGACCAGTTTACCGAGCTAATTCTCAAGCAGTATCTTTTTTCTTGAACAATTTGTCCAACCAGTTTTTCCGCATTATCTTCTAGTAATTTGATTTCGAGCAAATTTTTCGAGTAGTTTCTTCGAGCTGCTAATTCGAACAGTTTTTAAAGCAGTTTTTTGAGCATTGCTTTTCAAACAGTTTTTCGAAGTTTTTAGAACAGTTTTTTCTGGTGTTTTCCAGTAGTTTTGTAGAGCAGTTTTTTTGTGCAGTTGTCTGGAGTCTTATTTTCAATAGGTTTTCCAGGTAAGTTTTTCAAGCAGTTTTTTATGTAAATTTTTGTGGCAGTTTTTCCGAGCAGTTTCAAGCAGGTTTTTTAGGCAATATTTTACAGCAACCTTTTCAGCAGTTTTTTCGAGCAGTTCCTTCGATGCGATTTTTCTAGCAGACTATTTAAAAAAGTTTTTTACTGGCTGTTTTTTTAGCAGTTTGTTCAAGTAGTGTGTCGAGCAATTTTTCAGCATTATCTTACAGCAATTTGTTTACGAGCAAATTTTTCGAGTAGTTTCTTCGAGCTGCTAATTCGAACAGTTATTTAAGCAATTTTTTGAGCATTGTTTTCCAAACAGTTTTCCGAAGTTTTTAGAACAGTTTTTTTCTGGTAGTTATTCCAGCAGTTTCGTCGAGCAGTTTTTTTGTGCAGTTTTTTCGAGTCTTTTATTTTGAGTAGTTTTTTCTGGCAAGTTTTTCAAGCAGTATTTTATGTAGTTTTTTTGCTGTAGTTTTATGAACAGTTTTTTAAGAAATATTTCATAGCATCTATTTTAGCAGAGGTTCCGACCAGTTCCTTGATGCGATTTTTTTAGCTGACTATTTTGAAAAGTTTTTTACTGGCGGTTTGTTTGAGCAATTTTTTGAGCAGTTTGTTCAAGTAGTGTGTCGAGCAGTTCTTCAGCATTATCTTACAGCAATTTGTTTTCGAGCAAATTTATCGAGTAGTAGCTGATTCGAACAGTCTTTTAGATCATTTTTGAGCATTGTTTTTCTAACAGTTTTTCGAAGGTTTTTGAACAGTTTTTTTCTGGCGGTTATTCTAGTAGTTTTATCGAGCAGTTATTTGTGCAGTTTTCTCGAGTTTTTTATTTTAAGTAATCTTTCCTAGTAAATTTTTCATACAGTTTTTTATGCAGGTTTTGAACAGTTTCAAGCAGTTTAACATTAAATATTTAGTAGTTTTTCGAGTAGTTCGACGAACAGTTTCTTCAATGCGATTTTTCTAGTAGACTATTTTAAAAAGATTTTTCGAACAGTTTTTAAAGCTGTTGTTTTTATCAGTTTTTTTTGTAATTATCGCCTAACAATTTGTTTTCCAGCAATTTATTCCGAGAAGGCTTTTCGTGCTGCCGATTCGACCAGTTTTTCAAGCTGTTTTCTTAGTAGCATTCTTTTTTGTCGAATGGTTATTTCATGCAGTTTCTAATGTTTTTCGGAGTCGTTCATTTTGAGTAGTTTTTTGTTTGTAGGTTTTCCATGCAGTTTTTGTGTGCAGGTTATAAGTAATTTTTTCGGGCAGTTTCAAGTAGTTTTTCTGAGCAACTTTTTTTCTAGTAATTTATTGGCAAGCATTTTTTTGTAGAGCAATTTCTTCGAGCTACTAATTCAAACCGCTTTTCAAGCAGTTTTTTTAGCAGTTTGTTTCTCAATTGATTTTCAAACAGTTTTTTCGAGATGTTTTTTCTAGTAGTTATTTCGGAACTTTTGTCGAGCTGCTCTTTTGTTCAAATTTCTCTTGTTTTTGGGAGCAATTTATTCGGAGTAGTATTTTCCTAGTAGGTTTAAAAAAAAATTGAAACAATTTTTCCAAACTTCTAGGAGTTTTTTATTTTGAGCAGTATTTCAGTAGGTTTTTCGTGCAGCTTTTCGTGTAAATTCTGAGCGGTTTCAACAGTTTCCCTGAGCAGTTGCGTTCTTCATAATTTCTTTGCGAACAGTTTTATTCCAGTAGTTTTTTGGCACTATTTCCGAGCAGTTTCTTCAAATCGCTTGTGATAACACTTTTTCAAGCAGATTTTGAGAACCTTGTTTTTCGAAAAGTTTTTTTATCACATTTTTGTAGCTGTTGACTTAGCAGTTTTCTCGCGCAATTTTTTCGTGCAGTTTCTCAAGTTTTTGGGAGCCTTTTGTTTGGAGTAGTTTTTTTCTGGTAGGGTTTTCAAGCAATTTTTGTAGGATTTAATGAGATTTTTGAGTTTTTTTTTTGCTGTTTGTTTTTGAGGAGTTTTTCTCGAGTAGTTATTTTACGAGCAATTATTTCCCAAGTGCATTTTTCCAGCAGCTTATTCGAACAGTTTTTAAACAGTTTTCTAAGCAGCTTTTCGAAACGTTTT
Source organism: Malaya genurostris (assembly GCF_030247185.1). NCBI lineage: Eukaryota > Metazoa > Arthropoda > Insecta > Diptera > Culicidae > Malaya > Malaya genurostris. Next base: position 43,833,371 of record NC_080571.1, read on the forward strand.
TTAAAAACACTTTTTTTTGCTAGCAGTTATTCCAGCAGATTTTTCGAGCAGCTTTTTCGGGCAACTTCTCAAGTTTTTTGAAGTCTTCACTAAAAACTGTTTGATAAACTTTCTAAGAAAAAAATTTTTGGGTTTTTCTTTGAAAGCTTATCAAGCAGTTTTTTGTGTTTTTCGAGCATTTTCTGCTATTATCTTTGAGCAATTTGTTTTCGAGCAGTATTATCCAAGCAGTTCTATCAAAGCAGCTCATTCGACCAGTTTTTTCAAACTGCTAATTCGAACAGCATTCAAGCAATTTTCGAAGCATTTTTTTTTTGTTTTTCCTAGCAGTTATTCAAGCAGTTTTGTCAAGCAGTTTTTTAAGCAGTATTTTTGAGTCTTCTATTTTGAGTAGTTTTTCCCAGTAAATTTTTCAAGCAGTATATTGTGTAGCAGTTTCAAGCAGTATATTGTGTAGCAGTTTCAAGCAGTTTTTTTTAGCAATAGCAGTTTTCTGAGAATTTTGGTTTTTGTTTTTTTTTCTAGTAGTTATTTCAGCAGTTTTGTTAAGTAGTTTTTTGAGTCATTTATTTTGAGTAGTTTTTTTCCAGTAAAATGTTTAATCAGTTTATTGTGTAGCAGTTTCAAGCAGTTCTTTGGAGCAATATTTTATATCAGTTTTTTAAGCAGTTCGCAGAGCATTTTTCGAGCTGGTTTCTAAGCAGTGTTTCAAGTAATTTTTTAAGTAGTTTTTTTTAGCATTTTTCTGAACCGTTGTTCTAAACAGTTTTTGAATCAGTTATTTCCGAGCCGCTTTTATTAAAAAAGTTACGAGCAGCTTATCAAGTAGATATTAGACAACTATTTTGAATTATTGTTTACAATTTTAATAGAAGTTTTCGATCAGTTTTGGGAGCAGTTCTTCTATTAAGTGTTTATCGTTTATCGTTTATCGTTTATCGTTTATCGTTTATCGTTTATCGTTTATCGTTTATCGTTTATCGTTTATCGTTTATCGTTTATCGTTTATCGTTTATCGTTTATCGTTTATCGTTTATCGTTTATCGTTTATCGTTTATCGTTTATCGTTTATCGTTTATCGTTTATCGTTTATCGTTTATCGTTTATCGTTTATCGTTTATCGTTTATCGTTTATCGTTTATCGTTTATCGTTTATCGTTTATCGTTTATCGTTTATCGTTTATCGTTTATCGTTTATCGTTTATCGTTTATCGTTTATCGTTTATCGTTTATCGTTTATCGTTTATCGTTTATCGTTTATCGTTTATCGTTTATCGTTTATCGTTTATCGTTTATCGTTTATCGTTTATCGTTTATCGTTTATCGTTTATCGTTTATCGTTTATCGTTTATCGTTTATCGTTTATCGTTTATCGTTTATCGTTTATCGTTTATCGTTTATCGTTTATCGTTTATCGTTTATCGTTTATCGTTTTTCGTTTATCGTTTATCGTTTATCGTTTATCGTTTATCGTTTATCGTTTATCGTTTATCGTTTATCGTTTATCGTTTATCGTTTATCGTTTATCGTTTATCGTTGATCGTTTATCGTTTATCGTTCATCGTTTATCGTTTATCGTTTATCGTTTATCGTTGATCGTTTATCGTTTATCGTTTATCGTTTATCGTTTATCGTTTATCGTTTACCGTTTATCGTTTATCGTTTATCGTTTATCGTTTATCGTTTATCGTTTATCGTTTACCGTTTATCGTTTATCGTTTATCGTTTATCGTTTATCGTTTATCGTTTATCGTTTATCGTTTATCGTTTATCGTTTATCGTTTATCGTTTATCGTTTATCGTTTACCGTTTATCGTTTATCGTTTATCGTTTATCGTTTATCGTTTATCGTTTATCGTTTATCGTTTATCGTTTATCGTTTATCGTTTATCGTTTATCGTTTATCGTTTATCGTTTATCGTTTATCGTTTATCGTTTATCGTTTATCGTTTATCGTTTATCGTTTATCGTTTATCGTTTATCGTTTATCGTTTATCGTTTATCGTTTATCGTTTATCGTTTATCGTTTATCGTTTATCGTTTATCGTTTATCGTTTATCGTTTATCGTTTATCGTTTATCGTTTATCGTTTATCGTTTATCGTTTATCGTTTATCGTTTATCGTTTATCGTTTATCGTTTATCGTTTATCGTTTATCGTTTATCGTTTATCGTTTATCGTTTATCGTTTATCGTTTATCGTTTATCGTTTATCGTTTATCGTTTATCGTTTATCGTTTATCGTTTATCGTTTATCGTTTATCGTTTATCGTTTATCGTTTATCGTTTATCGTTTATCGTTTATCGTTTATCGTTTATCGTTTATCGTTTATCGTTTATCGTTTATCGTTTATCGTTTATCGTTTATCGTTTATCGTTTATCGTTTATCGTTTATCGTTTATCGTTTATCGTTTATCGTTTATCGTTTATCGTTTATCGTTTATCGTTTATCGTTTATCGTTTATCGTTTATCGTTTATCGTTTATCGTTTATCGTTTATCGTTTATCGTTTATCGTTTATCGTTTATCGTTTATCGTTTATCGTTTATCGTTTATCGTTTATCGTTTATCGTTTATCGTTTATCGTTTATCGTTTATCGTTTATCGTTTATCGTTTATCGTTTATCGTTTATCGTTTATCGTTTATCGTTTATCGTTTATCGTTTATCGTTTATCGTTTATCGTTTATCGTTTATCGTTTATCGTTTATCGTTTATCGTTTATCGTTTATCGTTTATCGTTTATCGTTTATCGTTTATCGTTTATCGTTTATCGTTTATCGTTTATCGTTTATCGTTTATCGTTTATCGTTTATCGTTTATCGAAATCTGTTGAAATAGAAGGTCTTCGCTTTGCTTTGTGTAATCCTATGTCAACAGTTCTAACAACCCCATCAGCTGTCCCTTGTTAATTTTTCTTCAATTTGGTATCATAATCAATGCAATGTATCGCTAAAGCTATAACCAAGTAGCACTAGTTATTCTAAACTCAATGGTTTCATAGTAATAATAACGTAATAGTCGAGTGCAGGCTTCCCAGCAGTACTGCTTTTCAATGACATCCGCCACGAGATAGCATGAACTGTCGGAGCGCAAAGTCGAAAGCCCAGTCTACAATATGTGTGAAGCATACGCCGAACTGTAATGGCAACAGCGCTCGCATGCCTAAATGAATGCTGTCACTGAGACAGTTTGTACTCGCCAGATTGATGAGAGTATTCTATCCGGAGAGTAGTCAAACCGAACGGGCTGTTTGTATCCTGTTTCTTTCTGTTCGCTCATTCGCATAAAATGTTACGGAGACAGCCTTTGAAAATCGAAGACATCCTTTGATTTTAAGGGCATTACTGTTACAAAGGGCTGTCGCAAGCCGGCTGTCTCATCAATGTCTCTTGAAGCAATAAACCGGCTGTTTCTGGAGACGAGCCGTGGGTCATAGTGCGCTCGCACTATTTCGGCTGCCTCAATGAAATGGTACTAGTACATACGATTGCGTTGTTGGGATTACCTTTGCAGGAAACTTTAGTAACGTTTCATTACAATACCATTGTGAAATAAAGAAATTGTTTTAGATTTATATATACTGTCGGCGAAGGCAATGAATTTTAATAACTAACGAATATTAAAAGATAAACACTGAGTTTTGTGTAACGGCTCATATATATGAATTTCTAAAGTATTGATCCTTACTGCTTCCTTCTTATTCCTAAAGAAACAGATACACTTCCATTCATTAACAATACTCCGAAAATGTCTTATGCACCCTTATTCTGAATAATGACGTTTGATTTTTGGATCGAATCGTAGCTACTTTTCACAACTAATTAATTATGTAGTGTATTTAACGTTACTCCACCAATAGTCGGCACACTTTGGTACCCGTGCCTCACCGATTTCGTTGAAACTATAGAATATGATACTCTGAACCCAAATAAGATGTTTGGTGCACTTTGAATAGTTTTCGACCATAAAATTGAATGGGCAACTTTTATGTTTATATGTGAACATGTGCTTTCAGATTTTCGCTAAAAGTGTTTTAAAAAGAAAAATATAATGAAACCATTATTTTTCCCAAAAGCATCAAATTTTTTGGTTTACCCCAAACTTTGTTACAAATTTAGTATTCTCAATTGTTCTTTTCCACATAGGAATCAATCAACTAATAGCTTAAATTTATTTAAAATAGCTTAAATTTAGTTGTTCATTTAACATTCACATAGGTTTTGCCAGCAGTTGAAGGAATGAGAATATAAAAAACGTTGAGTTCTTAATTTGTTACTACCTTTGAGAACAGATCTTCAATAAACCTCTTTTGTTTTCATAAATATCACAAAACTAGAAAAATAAGTTTATAAGTTTTTTTATGGAATTCAGTGCCTAATCATATAGCTTCATTGCGGCTTAAATTGACTTTCCCTTTGCTCTCATTGCAAGTTTCTAAGTACTCCCCGGACCTTGTAATTGAGCTCTTTTTCGTTGAGGTGGTAGATCTTTTAGTACCATCTACACAAATACAGGGTCCGCAACCATGAAGTTGATTGGGGGAGCTCTCAGATAAAAAGTAGTTCAACAGATGGTTGTTTATGTGAAGAAAAGTTAAGAAGAAATTTTCATCGCAAATCATTTAATCATCGCAAATCATTTAATTAAAAGCCTTCCATTTAGTTTCATCCATATTCGACTTCTTGTTTCGAAATTAAGGGATGATCAGTACCAAAACTGGGAATTTAAAAATTTAATTTTTGAATTTTAAATAAATGAAAGACAAATTCGTGTCATATACAGCTCTTAAATTCTGTTTCTCCTAGGATAACTAAAACAATGAGTTTCTTAGGGTCGGAAATGACTGCTACAATATTATTATTATTATTATTATTATTATTATCATTATTATTATTATTATTATTATTATTATTATTATTATTATTATTATTATTATTATTATTATTATTATTATTATTATTATTATTATTATTTTCATTATATCTTTTATTTATTCCCGGTTTCAAACTTAATTGTTCACCGGGGATTTACACCTACATTTTTCAGAACATAATTTCTTTTTAGAAAGAAAACTGTTAAATATGTGCAAAGAACTCGGCTCTCAGAAAGTTTGACTATTTTGTTACAATATTTATTGATTCCTGATTGATTTTTTTAAATGCAGACACAAGCTACTAAGGCAATTAGATTTTAGAAAATTTTCGACATTATTAGACTTTTAACTGCGGAAGTCGGATCCGAATTAAATTCAATAGTTCGCTTTGCTATTCACGAATAACTTTCCTTTTCCGTGAGGGCGTGAGAGTCGACTCAAACAGAAAACGAAAAATGTGTACGAGAATTGTAGCGAGCGCATATAAACTGGATGTGCTGTTTGAAATTTCAATGCACCGCATCTTCTTCTGCGTGCGGCTCGTGATTGCAACATCTACATTTCCAAAATTGGATTGAGCGTAAAAGCACATAAAGGAAATGATTGAGATACTTCTAGAAGTTTACATGAAATTGTCCTTTTAACTGTAGATATAAATTTGGGCCTCAGTTACTTTTATAGCAAGTTTTGTGGTAAACAACGACATTAAGTTAAAGAATTCAAAATATACTGACACAAGCTTCTACTTGATGAAAGATACGCTTTAACCGAGTTTTAAATTTTACAATGTAAAGTGACAGTTTCAACGTGTGTAAAAGTCGCGAACTTCTGGTAGCTATGACCAAAATAATGTAATAGTTAATATGCTGTTTCTGGAAATAAGATAATTCTATGCATAACAGGAAGAAAATGATTCAGCAGATTATCAGCACAACCCTATATCATATAAGTAACCGTACTATATCCGATTTTTTTTTTGGAATATATTCCAGGGTAATAGAAACACCATACTATTCATATATAGAAGAGAACTTGATATGTATGGAAAGCTTGAGACCACATTACTCAAGAAAGACATTATTACATAACTTGGGGAATTAAAACTTTTTTTCTAAATAAAACAAAATAAACATTCGAATCTGTTACGGGCAACCATGCTGCATTCCACGCTTGGAAACATATTTTTTGGAAGAACCGGAATTTTTCATTCAGTTTTTGCATTCAAAGCTTTGTTGTACGGTACCTGAAAATAAGATGTTTCTGGATGATTTTTGCCTTGCAAATTCCGACTCCAAATTTTTCACTCAAGGTTTTTATTCGATTGGTGGTTCAACGTATAACGAACTTAACGAGCCAGGTTTTGTATGTTTCATTCCTGACTTGAAAGAATTCTTAGTGTCCGTAGTATTGCAGCACTGGCCATGCAAAAATCCCGTAGACTTACAAGTCGACTGCAAAGCTAACGCTAACGAGTATCGAATACGGAATCTTTGATTTGAACATATCTTTCGCTACGAACATTTATTTACCGTTAACATATAAATCTAAAATCTGATTCAATTGGCTTTTACACTCTTATATAAGGAACGATTGCGCCTTTACTATCCTGAAGGAAGAGATAAAGAGGATGAAAATAATGCTCCACGCACATCAGTACGCGCATACACTATGAATGTTACAGCCCACAAACCGACCGCAAACTGCCTGAAAGGAGCACGCCGAACTGACTCAGCTATTAAAAAACATTGCTCTTTAATTAATCGATCTATCAATTCATAGAAGATCGACCAAAATATAAAAATTAACTTTCATTAAAACCAAAGTCCGTTCTTCAATCCGTTTCGTATTAGGAGTTTCGTATATTATTAATTATCAATTATATTGTTATCAATGCCCTACCAACGGTGATTGCTATGCGCAATGATCAACCGCTGCGCAAAGCAATCACCAAAGGCAAAACTAAAACCCACATGCTTGCCTCGAATCTTCATAGCAAACCAAGAGCAACAAATTTGAACCGCACCGGTTACTGTCGCAGACCTGGTCAAGGGAGAGTAATATTTTGCTCTCGACAGAAACAACGCAGTGACTGATACCCGAAGCTTACTGTCGCAACAGCGAGAACTTCATGCTTCTTCGGCTGTCGTGGACCATGACAAAATGTCTTAAGATGGAATGAACTGTCGAACGAAGTGAATGACGGCAACGTTGGCTGTACAGAACTATTTGTCTAAGGGCTGTCGTGATGAAACCTATCACAAGGCTGTCATGGAAAGAGTAGCATGACATCCTCAATAATAATGTCGCGCGGCGGTACATTTGGGAAGCCTGGTCGAGTGCCATTCGAATGACAAGGTTCGAATTTATTGAAAATGTGCAAAGCTATTGACTATCACCTACAAACTTCGTATCCTGTGGGAAATGATTTCTAAAATTATCACATCAAGATACAGCATATGTGGAGTACGGTGGATAGCTGTTCGGTTGGTTGATTTATGCATTACTAATAGCGGAAACGAAGCCTAACGACGTCACGAAAAAGGGGGTGATGAAGAAGGCGACAAAGCCGCGTATTCACTGGAAAATATGCGGAAATTAGAGCTTTTCGACAGAGCACAAATGAACATAAATTGATTCAACAGAATATAATTTATATTGAAATCATTCCTGTCTAATGAGGCGGACTGGTGTGAGGCACAAAGCCTGGTAGTGACCGATCGGAATTGGTCTGAATTGATAGTGTGATGCCATAAATATGGCACCTGTTTTATGGGCTACGAGTCTCTAATTTAGTTTGCTGTATCGGAGATGGAGGGGTGGGGACATAAGTACATTTGAAAATTATTTACGTTTTGTGGCATGATATACTGGTAATTTAATTGAATATCATTGATATGTTTGGCACCCACGATGAGTTTTCACAATCAGCAACTGATCCTTGTTCCGGAAATCAGATTCGATGGAAAATGTGTTTGTCCGCTTGGGAACACAATTTACCGTACGGAACGGCACTGAAACCACAAAACCAAGTCAAATTTGAGTCGTTTCCCCTGTGGTTCGCAGTGGCTGTGGAACGACCTGGGCGCTGCAGGACTGACTGTTCGTTACCGGAAGTGTTTACCCATTAGACGAAACCATTATCTTCTGAGCCTTGCATTTACGCAAGCCGTCTAGCTCCCTAGCTAGTGTTTGTTGGTTCGGTTCGAGCTCGGACCTGGGCTTCAAACAGGACATACAATGAAGATTTATTCGTGACAGGAAATTATGCAAAATTAAATAATACTCTCCGTATCCGGGATCAGGCTTCGGTAGGCAGGCAGGCAGGCCGGTTCTCTCTGCCGTCTGCAGGTGAGCGTCAGTCAGCGAATGACAGACGATAGCAATTGCTTAAAGTTGGTTTCAATTAAAGGTTTCTGGAAATGGGATAATTAAACCACAGAATCCGATCATTTATGAGAGATAATTGAGTCGTTCGGTTTGGATTTTACAGCCATTTTTATGCTCATTTGATTGGAAAAGAATCAATGGAGTGATGTTGGACTTGTTGCTGATGAATTCTTGTGCACATTCGTAAAGAGCTATTCCAGAAACTAATAGCCGATAAGATGGCAAAAATATGTTTGGATTGTCATGAAGTGGATTATGCTTTGCATACATCTTCGGTAGAGCATCCGATTTATTATGCACGGATGGAAAGACCAATTAGATTCAAAGCTGATTCTGGATTTTTTAATATTAAATAATAATGCAATGCGTTTCCATTGGAGCTCTGTTCAAAGGAAACGCATGGTAAAAGAAATACAACTTGAAAAACTTGCGAACCTTTTTGACAATGCCTAATCATATCTGATTTTTTCAAATTTCAGTTTAATTATTTCGCATATTTTTGAATGCATTTTTTTGCATTGAAGTAAAGAAAATAAGACGGCATTTCTAAAAATATTGAACAATCTTTGAATTTTTGATCAAATAAATAATCAGTTGCTCGACATATGGAGTCTTTATTTCTTTTAAGAATTCTAAAAGGAAGGCGCGATAATCTTCATTATTTCGACCGAAATGACGACAAGGTTCGGTGGAAAACAAATACACATGGTTAAGAGGTAAATGCGGTGTCTAATCCTCGTAAAGTTAATTCCCAAAATTGACCGTCGAAAATTTGGCAAAATCAATATCAAATAGCTCCGATTTGAATGAAACTTTACACACGTCTTAAGTATGGTGAACAATTCATTTTGCACGGATTAAGTGGTCAGCTTCACTCAAATGGATGAATCTATTTTTAGATAAATGTTTTTTTAAACTGTAATTGGTAAAAAATGATTTTGAAGTGGTAGGAAATCGACTCGGTTAACACACTGACGTTAACGATTAAAGAGCAAATCACACTAGATCATGTCGTATCCGGAACTTCAAATTTGTCGAATGCAGCTCCCACCCATCTGACACCGGTATGTGAGCACCAGCCATATGAAAGTATACCGATTACGTAGAGCCCCTCGCGTTTCGAGCCCCAAACACTGCGATGTTTTGATAGTCATCGCGACTCTCAAAATGTGAAAATTATCTCCACTTGATGTCCCAAAACACTGTCTGCTGTATTTTAGGTAAACCGACAAGTTTTTGTGAGAGAGTCGACCCAAAATTCACTAATTTTCGTGTTCTAAACAAGGTAAACGCGTAAAACAAATGTATTACTGTTTGTTTGTTTATGTTGCAATCAGCTGATTTTGAAGTTCCGATTTTAATCTCATCAAGATGGCGTTGTGACAGGGGGCCGGCAGCTCCGTATAAATATTCTCACTAGACCGGGCCGTACCCGTGTTTGCTTCGACACACGTCCGAAACAAGATCAAAGCATGCGTTGACTCAAGGATATTAGTGCATTGACAGCTAGTCTGTAAACAAGTGTAAATGTAAAAAATTAAGAACTCCAACTGATTATGAGTTAGTTGAAAATTTCACCTCAAACAAATGTACTTCCCGAATAAAGAATTGAGGCAGGATTTTGATGAATTTATTATATCAATTTTAACATCTGCAATCAAATCACGATGGAGCAACATTAGGAATCCATACAGGAAGATTCCGAAAAAGAAGTTCGCTACTAGTGGACGAAGTGCTTCGAAAAATCGTCCGTATAAGTACGGAGAGCAACTGAATTTCTTTAGTATTTCGTTCGAGGAAGAGAAACTATAAGCAACATCAAGAAAATCAAACCATCAATGATAATGAAAGAGAACCAAATTTCAATGAAGAATATATCGAAGTGGCATTTTCTGCGATAGTCTCAAATCAACAGCTTATTTCTCAACCTCAGAGGCTTCAACATCTAAATATAGAAACAAATCTCTAAACCTAACACACAAAATATCTAATCCATTTAACAACAACGGAAAGGGTTCTGCATCGGTTCAACTTATGGGTTATCTCTTAAGCGAACACTTGTTTTAATCCACCTAGTGGTGTAATGATGCCTTTCTCATATCAATCATACTATCATATAGTAAGGGCTCCCTATTTCATCTCATTTGTAAGCAGGCCCGGTGAAAGAGGTGGGTACGGAGGGTAGCACTACCCACCCGAAAATTCCAAAGCTGGGTAATTACCCACTTGAAATTTCGAGCAAAAAACAATTGTAATATTAGTATTATTTATAATAATAAGAATATTTTTTTGTAATTCGGAATAATAAATAATTTCAAAATTATAGAATGCTAGTTCTCAAGGTAGAGTAAGGATGTAAAGATATACCGCAGAAAGGTGAGACGTGACAAGGGTCATTTGAGCAAGCAGAAATCTTTTAGTAACTTAACTTTTCCCTTCCAGAAGAGGAGCCGAGCTTAAGCATCTCATCAATGCGAATCATTTGAGTCTCTGATATACCGGAAAATACCGATAAAGGTCTTTTACTCTTTACATTCCGAATCGGCAAAAAAAGAATGCAGTAGCAAGTAGAAAGTAACTTCTTGTAGCTTCGGACTTAATAGTCAATGGTAGAAGACCTTTATCGGAATTTTCCGGCAGATGTTTATGGTATCAGGAATCAGAACAAATTGGCTCAAATGGCACGTTCCCCTTGATATTTGGAGATTTGTGCCTTGCCATCAATTTGTTTTTAGCATCATTTTCCCGATATATAAGAGGGAAGGATTGAAAGGAAATGGTAAGGGTTGGACTAGGAGGATGGGAAAAATTGACGACACAAAAACACATAAAAGCAGAAGTAAATTCTGCACCCCTAAGGGATGCTGAACAATCTGCTGAGGATCACATTTAGTGGAAGCAGAAGGAAATTCTGAACCTCTACGAGGTCCCGAACAGTCTGCTGTTAATAAAACCTCCAACCCCCGAGAGGATTTAGAGATCCCACAAAAGCGACACCACTCTGCACTCCCGGAAGAATGCAGAACGACTCGCAGTATGTACGAGAAGAAGTAAATTCGGTACCCCTCAGAGGATGCCAAACAATCTGCCAAACCCTATTTAAGGTGGATACAGAAGGGATTCATTCACTCCAGGAAGAACGATGAACCCTTCTGACTATAGCTCCTTACCACATTGGGTGAGAAACGAGAGAATATCCTTCAATTTTAGCTCCGCATACACAGACTCAACCATGTATGGAGAACCAAAAACCCGGATACGTAGCTGCGTCAATGCGGGACAGTTACATATCAGATGATATGAAGTACCATAATCGCATTCACACAAATCACACGAATAATACTCAGCACGTTGAATAGTAGCCATGTGATAATTGAGTTTGCAATGTCCAGTCAGAGCTCTGACCAGAATACTTCAATGATACTTGGAGAAATGCAGTAGACACTTTGACATTTTCAGATTTAAATCTGGTAGAAATGCTTTTGTCTGAGCGCAAGTTTGCAAGCTGCGCCAGTAGCTGGCATGTTTGGATGCAGCCCAAGAACGTATCTTGTGCTTTATCCAACTAGTTGAAAGTGGTAAAGCTGGTTCAGGACCAACGAAATCATTCGTTGCACCAGCTCTAGCCAACTCATCAGCCCATTCATTTCCAGTAATACCAGAATGGCCGGGTACCCATATGAAGTAAACAGCATTTGAAATGCTGAGGTCTTCAATTTGAGTTCGACATGCGATCACTTGATTCGACCGTGAGTCATTCGAACTGAGTGCTTTTAAGGCTGCCTGACTGTCGGAACAAAAATAAATACGTTTACCACAGATCCTCTGCTGAAGTGCCGATTGTACTCCACACAGAATTGCGTAGATTTCTGCTTGGAACACAGTACAGCATCTACCAAGTGAATGAGACTGCTCCAGCCTATTTCACGACAGTAGATACCAGCACCAGCACGACCATTCAACAGAGAACCGTCCGTAAAACAAACTATGTGTTCATCAAGTTGTCGTTCCAGACAACCAGACAATCATTCCTAACGAAGAGGATAGCTCACATTGAATGTTTTAAAAGGAAAACTGCTTGTGAGAGTTAGGTCACTAGGAGCGAGTAAATACTCATCCCACGGAAACATTTGAGACCACAAGCGAGTGTGACTGGTAGCATATTCTAATGGGTTACTGTTCCAAAGCCCTGTAACCCTAAGACGGTATGCACAAGATAATGCTTCTTGTTTTAGGAACACATGTAGTGGTTTAATGCACAGTAGCGCCTCTAGAGCAGCAGAAGGAGTTGTCGTGAATGCTCCTGTCATCGCCATTAGGACCATCCTTTGGAGATGATTTAGCTTTGACTGAACTGTCGCGACTTCTCCTTTCTGCCACCATACAAGACATCCATATGCTAAAATTGGTCTAACGATAGTTGTGTAGATCCAATGAATATATCTGGGTTTGAGTCCCCATGATTTTCCAAAAACTCGTCTGCATTGGCCGAAAGCCATGCAAGCTCTTTTAATCCTGAAATCAATGTGAGCAGACCAATTCAGTTTTGAGTCAAGAATAACCCCGACGTATTTAACTTGATCGACCACAGTGACCCCTGAACCAAAGAACTGCAACGGACGAGCTCCTGTAATTATCCTACGATGAGTGAAAAGCACCATTGATGTTTTGCCCGGATTTACGGATAATCCAACCTGACAACACCATTGTTCAACAGATCGCAGGGCTTGCTGCATTAAATCAAAGAGAGTGTTAATGCTTATACCGGTCATCAATATATGATAATCGTCGGCAAAACCATAAGTCGGAAATCCAAGGTTATAAAGTTTCCTTAACAAACCATCAGCGACTAGGTTCCATAAAAGTGGGGATAGTACACCACCTTGAGGACACCCACAGACACTCAGCTTTCTAATCTCTGGCCTACCGAAGCGATGATCAAAGAAGTTGATTGCTAAGCATTGCATGTATCCAGTAAGGGAAAAACCCAAGATATTCCGTTCACGACTGCAATGTTTAACCTCCTGCAGCCATTCAGCCATCGGCACGGAAATACACCTTGACTTAGGAGTTCCTATTTTTGTGGCCTTTTACGACATGGAATAGGAAACCAGTGGATCAATTCTTGGTAAAAAATAATTCCGCCGGATGCCACACGGCTTACCTGTTTGGTGGACTTATACCACCGGTACAGGTGGACCGTAGCGTTATTCTTAGCAGTTGGGAAACCGCTACCGACACTACACGGCTATCTAGGCTGCTCAGAGAGGGAAGTTAACATTGATGGTCAACTTCCATGGATGGCCGAGCAGCCGCATCTCATCAATGCGAATCATTCGAGTCTCTGATATACCGGAAAATACCGATAAAGGTCTTTTACTCTTTACATTCCGAATCGGCAAAAAAAGAATGCAGTAGCAAGTAGAAAGTAACTTCTTGTAGCTTCGGACTTAATAGTCAATGGTAGAAGACCTTTATCGGAATTTTCCGGCAGATGTTTATGGTAAACTCCTCTGGTAGAAAGTGAAATTTAAGTTACTAAAAGATTTCTACATGATCAAATGAACCTTGTCACGGCTCACCTTCTATATATTCACATAAATAAAATCACTCGAAATATTTTGACGTAGGACTACATTATGATTTTTTATACTGGTGTGCAAATTCAAAATACTGAAAACCGTAAAAACAGTGCTCAAGTTTTGAACATCTATATATCAATCATTTTTAATTGATTTTCTATATCATTACATAAAATGCATTGGAAATATTGCTACAGTTTGATTGGAGTAGATGAATCTATATAAAAAAAGCCGTTTTTTACGACTTCGTTCTTCAATCGCATCACTAACTCAATGTAATAATCACTTTTGATGGTACTTTCCTGTTCAAGATAGTTGATGTTAATTATACATTGAACAGCTTAAAAACTGATGCTATGATTTTTCCAGTTACCTGTTACGTTTTCAGATGGCTTTCCCAGTCCCGGATAAAAATAGTGGATCCATGTTTCGTCCACCGTTCAATACCAACGCGTTCCATTTTATTGCGGTAGACTTTTGTTGATTGTGAGCGAACACGGCACCCATTTGGAAAAGATATTTTTTATGCCCAGATTGTCGTACAAGATCGTAAAAGAATTTCCAGTTCATGTGCTAACCACCTCAGCACATCTAATGTCACAAATTTTGATTTTGCGTTCATACATCAAAAGCAAAGCCTTGGTATTAGATTTCTGTAGTGGAATTTGACCTTCTGTTTCACCAGACTTCGCAGCCGATTCAGAGTGTACAGAACCATGGCTGGTGCTACGATTCTATTGACACTACGAATCCTTCCAGGTCGGGGCTCGAACATACGACAGCTGGTTTGTAAAACCGGTGCCTTATGCATTGAAACGCCACCCCGGGACTTCATACATCACGATTATCAAAACTTGCTTAATTTTTTCCGGTTGACTGTTTCATTTGGTCACGTTCAAAATCAAAATACCACAAACCTTTATTTTGAATGGATCCTTTATCCTAGTGGAGAACACACTTATCATTTTTCATAAATTCGTCACTTATATGTCGGTAGATTCAGTGTTCGTGGTGCTATTGATGTTAAATTTTGACATATGTTCTTTGAACGTGATCTCCGAGTCAGTCCCGGGACTTTTTGATTAATGTGTGCATAAGTGGCTCGACTGTATATGCATTTGGTGAGACACATTTTGATCGAAAATCGATTGTTTCTTCGTATTCGAGGATATGCAGAATGACCTAAATGATCATGGAGTACTGGATGAACGAATTCAGCACTTTCCATCAACAACTTCAACAAACTAAACGATCAGTATAACCAAAATTCCCAAAGAAATAATTTTGAAAATTCGCAGACACAAATAAGTTGAAACGGAATTTAAATAAAACAGAATTTTATTTAAAAAACGACTTTGCACTTTTTAGGGATAAATATCATTCCCATTAGAATAGAGGAATACATACTTCAAACGGGTCTTTCTCCCCGGTATGAAAAATTACCCACCTGGGTTTAACATGTTTCACCGGCCCTGTTGGTAAGGACGTTACCTTAAAAAACTGATTCAGCCACCAAAATCACTACGATTTTTTCATATTTCTGCTTAATTCGCCTTGCTCCACATTGGGAATTGATTCACATTCCTTGGAAATTCAAATAATAATTAAAAAATCAGCTAAAACACTTCTGATATGTTCACTACTGTGTTCCTAATTTCATCTCAAAGGTTTTATATCTATCCTATCGTTGGTCCTTTATTCATCCCACAAATTTGCAATGGCGACAGCAATCAAAACCAAAATACTGCACTATTACACTCTCAGGTTAAAAATGTCTGAATTTTCCTTAAAAAGGGCCTAATGCCAACTATGACACAACACACGATATTTAAAAAAAACATTTAGGAATCATTTCGACGTTTAAAATTTTTTGGATCGTTTTTATTACCTTTCGTTTCAAATTTAAAATTTTACTCTGCAGTTAATTTGGAGAAAAAAAATTGTTACTATTTAGACATTAAAACCCTTCTTAAAACAAAATGCAGAATCAGAGATGCCATTCATAAAGATTTATCTGTATTGTATAGATTTTTGCGTTCGCGTTCGTTAAATCAGATTACAGATTTTCTAAATTTAATACAGATTTGTAAAGGTTCATACAAAGTGAGAAGTAAAACGTTAGACTTTTCTCTCTTAATCTCTATTAGTATTTGATTACAGTACTTCTTTAAAAGTTTATTAATCAACGGACAAATCACATGTTAAAATGGAAATCTTTTGTGCATGATGATGAACACTGAAAAACATTTATATTAAAATTTGACACCAATTTGAATTTAATTTGAATTTGATTCATTTTATTAGTGTGCACAGCCGATGAAACACACATTTAACAGTGTTATGGTGACGTATAACGGAAAGAAACCAGTGCTACTAGATTTGCCACAATGGTTATTTGATTAGTATTTAACACGCTCTATTTGGTAATATTAGAAACCGAAACAGATTTATTTATATATAAATATCAATGATATAAATCAACTAATGTCACGGATACCAAAAAAATACTTGTTGATGATAATTTGAAGAAGAAAAAATAATTTCTTTTAACAGTTGCACTATTTATGTACCATTTAATTCCACTATTACACTGTCACGTTATTACACTTTCACAAAGTCACTATACTTTAATGAAGCATAACAAACGTTACAATACAGATACGCGTATTTCGGAATGTTATTTACATCCTTCTTCAGTGTATCGGTTTTATAAGTTTGTTTTGATAACCGATACACTGAAGAAGGATGTAAATAACATTCCGAAATACGCGTATCTGTATTGTAACGTTTGTTATGCTTCATTAAAGTATAGTGACTTTATGAAAGTGTAATAACGTGACAGTGAAATAGTGGAATTAAATGGTACATAAATAGTGCAACTGTTGAATATATTCCGCTAACAGCTCCAGGTGAAAAATAGTAATTTTTTTATTTAACGTTATGAGAAAACTTGGCAACCTTGCGATACGAAATGAGATGAAAACAAAGCGCAATCAAGTGAATTAAGTGCAAATTTTCATCTCATATTTTTCATTGCTTTTATTGGTTATCAGGTAATTTCAGAAGTCCTGAATAAACAAGTGGAAAGTGAACATTACAAACTATAAAGGCATCCAACATTGAATAGTGGTGCAATTATATGAAATAGTGATCATGTTTTGAGACGAATCGATTAGTAAATATTCAGAAACATGATGAATTGTAAAACTTCGGACGAAAGTGGTTCCTAAATCAAAGAGTGAGTTTATTTTAAATGAAGAAGGCGATCATTGATGGTTTTTTAACTATTTATTTCAATTGGAAAGTGTGGCAAAACCTAGAATAAATGTTTTAAAATGTTCCACAGTTTTGTTCCGGTACGTTTAAAGATATGATTAATGTTCAAAGTTATGAGGTGAAGGAATGAGATGGAAATTGAAGCTGAGGTGAAATAGGGAGCCCTTACCCTAATACTGTGGCATTTTTAAAAATAATTTTCTTCGATTCTTAAAAAAGTAACCGAAATCGGTTTGTTTGACCGTCTACTGATAAAAATTATCATTTGAAGAGGATTTGAGGTCGTTTCCGAAAACTTTTTCCGTTTTTTCGCCCTTTTCAGTGATTATATAAAATTTTTAACACACTTTACCAGGAATTCAGGAATTACGTATGGGTCCATTTGAACCTATTTGCATATTTTACCCCATAATTCCGGAAGCGGAAGTCGGATCCAAATAATATTCAGGAATTTTGTATGGGACCACAAGGCCTTTAGAAGCCTTGTTGAACTGAATCTCACTTACATAAGACAAACTGTCTAGACAAACACAAATTAAAATACGGAATACTTGGACAAATTTTCGAGGACACATTTTTCGCTAGGCGATACACTGTCAGAGTGACAGTGCACAGTGGTCTGAAACGGGAAATTAGCGTGACAAAAATATTTACGCTATTAAATATTAGCTTTTTGTAGTTGGTGTCTTCACAAAAGTTGTTTGTAATCAAATGGCGCTCCTTTTGATGGAAAAAGTTACTAGGGTGAATCACTTTTTGGTTCAAACTTTTTTGGGAAACGTTCTATCGAAAAGTTGTCTTTAGAAGAGTTGTTGAACACAATTTGGCTAAACCAAGCTTTTTTCATATGAGCTACCAGTAAAAAGTTATGATTGTTTTTTCATCAAAAACTAGTCAAGCTTCAAATATCAATATTCATTAGATGCCTGATCGATAATAATGTATCCTATGCGGTTCCTAAAAGGTCATAATATAAGTAAAAATTTAAGAGAAAATTGGAAGGGTGTTATTTTTTTAACTTATTCAAATTAGTTTTAAAAATACCTTCAAAAAACTCAAAAACATTGCATAACTTTTAAACGCCTTAACATATCAACAAACTTTCTTCAGTAGAATAATAGTATCGAATTAGTTCTACAAATATTACATACAGTTTTAATTCATTTATTACCAAACTAACTACTTCATTTGAGTTTGAGCAACTGAGGATTAGAGATACTGTGTAATATGGTTATTCCGAACTAGTTGGCCATGATAAATTTATGAACAGAAATTTTCATGATCTCGACAACCATTCCTAAAAGCTGGTGCAAGTTAGTAAAATGCAAATATTTTTATCCACATCGTGCCAAGACACCTGTGACACTGACCCTTCTTTTTCATCCACTTGTGTACCGAATAGCCTGTAAAAGCCGGAAAACGACGCACAATGAGTTTTGGTTCAAATAAATACATTCTACTCATTTTAACAAACTAATGATTTTCTTGGGTTTCAGGAAGTGCTTTGACTTACAAAAAATCTGTTTTCGGCTGTAGTATTTGTGTGTCTCATTTCTCGGAAGGACAATGTATAGAACACTTGTAGAACTAATTTGATACTATTATTTTGCTCAAGAAAGTATGTTGATACCATTAAGGCGTTCAAGAGTTATGCAATGTTTTTGATTTTTTTGAGGGTATTTTTAAAACTAATTTAAATAAGTTAAAAAAAATAACACCTTTCCAATTTCCTCCTTAATTTTTGTATATATTATGACCTTTCAGGAACCGCATAGGATACATTCTTATCGATCTAGCATCTTATGAATATTTATATTTAAAGCTTGACTAGTTTTTGATGAAAAACCAATCATAACTTTTTACTGGTAGCTCATATGAAAAAAGATTGGTTGAGCCAAATTGTGCGCAATGATTAGTTCCACAACACTTCTAAAGACAACTTTTCGATAGAACGTTTCCCAAAAAAATTTAGAACAAAAAAGTGATTTTTGGGAGCCACCCTACTTTTACTCGAGAAAATTGATGTAACTCGATCAAATGAAGAGCTAGAGAGGTGCTTTCTCAACAAAGTTGCTCAAAATAAAATTTTCTACAACTTTATTGTACAACAAAATCATTTTTGAGTTGAATTAAGAAAGTTAGATCTCAGATTTCAATCTAAATGAAGACCACCCTAGTAGCTTTTTTCATCAAAAGGAGCGCCATTTAATTACAAACAACTTTTGTAAAGACATCAACTACAAAAAACTAATATTTAATAGTGAAAATATTTTTGTCACGCTAATTTCCCGTTTCGGACCATAGTGCAGTGTACTTTGATTAAAAATTGATAAAACTGGAATCACTGAAAGTTGGAATACAACTTAACCATGGATACGAATTTCTCTTGTTGTGGATACGGTGCATTTTGAGGTCAACTTTAGAGTTTTGTTTTCGGCAGATTTTTGATTAACCGAATCAATCGGTTACCGGTTGATTTTGTTTAGGCTGTTTCTGAAGAAGTTTCAAGAGCATGTGTAAAATTTCAAGGATGGTATAGGATCTAGCCGAAAATTAGAGAAGAGAGCTTTCAGTTTTAAGAACACCGTTGAAAGGGAAATAAACCGTACCAATGGAAGTCGAGGTATAACCAGTCATTCAGATGACGAAACATTATAGTGACATCGATTTAGCCAAGGAGTGATTCAATGTAACAGAAAATAAATTTATATTTTTGAAAATCCCTTTTCATAACATTGGTTTTATACCCAAACCCAAAATCTTGGGTCTGCGGGAAACACCTCCGGGTGACACAGACCCTGCTAGTGACCCGCATGTTGATCATCGACAGGCGCGGACCTCCGTGAGCGACGACAGTAAATTTTACGGATCTCTTGTACACTGAAGTCTTTTTTAAGCGAGTTTACGTATCGCAAACTGACGAAAGTAATGCAACGCAATCATTCGACCCTTTATTTCTTCGGCAGCCAAACTGAGTATCTGACAACAAACGGTTCTTCTCGACCCAAGTGCCGAGACGTCGATTAATTTCTTCGAACAATTTTCTGATGCAGGACAACATTGCAATGGGTCTATACGTGTTGTGATTGGAAGCTGGTTTCCCCGGCTTTTGAATGGCGATAACTTTCACTTGCCTCCAGTCAGGTGGAACAATATTTTGCTCAAGAAACTTGTTGAACAGTTCCAACAAACGTCGCTTGCGAGGTCGGGCAGAGTATTCACCAAGTTGAATTTAATTCTGTCCAACCTAGGAGCGTTATTGTTACAAGACATGAGTGCTATGGAAAATTGCATCAATGAAAAGGGGCTATCACTCTCATTTCCTACGTTACGATTCCACATTCGTCTGGCCGTATTCCAAAGAGCGCTCATTGAGGTTTCTCTTGACAAACCTTCGTTTATTCTCGAGTAATTGGTTTAATCGTAAGAGAGTAAGGCAAACAACTCGAATTAAAACAAAGACATTGTCTCTACAACTAATATTCAGAATGAAGTATTCTTTTCATTGAATTTATTATTAGTGGGTATTGAAAATGTAACATATTTCTTACAACTAAATACTAAATTCTTCTAATATGCGGGTCTTATTAGCTTATAACCAAACAAACTAACCGTGACTGAGCCGATAGAATAATCCTATTGAATGAGATTGATTTTTATCCGACAAAACATACGAAATTTTCTAAGTAGACTGTTAAACCATTCGAACTTGTAGGCCTGGCTATTTAATGACCCTAAAAGCGTTCTCCAACTGTGACAGTCTCCCGATTCTGGTTCCGGAAACAGCTGTTCAAAAAGTCCAATATGAATTTTGCATGGATTTCTCGTAAAATTTTAATGAGAAAGGCACCATTATACCACCAGATTAAAACTGTTTTTTTTTCTTTTAACTTTCAGATTCCAGGAAGAACAGTTTTTTTAGAGTACTCGAATGATGTCCTATAATTTCTTCTTGACCATCATTTTTGTACCAGTAATGAATTTCAAGAAACAAAAATAAGAAACTGTTTTTTTTTCTTTTAACTTTCAGATTCCAGGAAGAACAGTTTTTTTAGAGTACTCGAATGATGTCCTATAATTTCTTCTTAACCATCATTTTTGTACCAGTAATGGATTTCAAGAAACAAAAATAAGAATAAAATGCATACAAAAGCTTTCCCGAAATGTCAGTCTTGAGTGGAATTAATCTGTCTGATTGTGCAAAGCAAATAGTTTACTATGCTGAAGATATATGCCAAATTTCATCACTCTCTAATTGGGTAAAGTCTTATAACTTGCGACCCATTTCGGGAATCGCTCAGAATACTCAGGATACCACATTCCGATTCTGAACGTGAATTTTCGAATCAACAAACTCGTAGTTGATTCTGCAGACAAAAAGAATCATTTCATTTCGTGGCTCGAACATACGACAAAGGTTTACGAGGCATGCCCCTAACAATACAGTTTTGGGACATGACTTCCCTAATCTTACGTCAGATTGTCCGGGAAAACTTCCTCCAATGTTCATACGTTCTCTCATTGCAGCAAACGAAAAACTCAATTATTCATAAGCAAATAAACATTCCGGATAAAAATCCCTAAATAAGCATTCTCTTATCGAGTTAGACGACAGAATAAAAAGCTCCAGTACACTTTACTCAGCTAAACAAAAAATCTGCCCTTAAAAATCCGCACTTTATTCCTACTTCCAAGATCGGCGGCGCCTTTCGACAGCAGTAATATTAAATATCAAGACAATGCTTTGATCTGGCTCAGCTTCCTCCAGCCCGACTAAGATGCTGCTGCTGCTGCTGCTACTCAAAATCACATCATCCATTTCAGCCAATGTCAGTAAGAAGCTTCAGCCGTTGAAGGAAATTGCTCGTTTTGATTAAATTGTTAAATCGCGGTTTTTTACGACAACTGGCATAAACTGGCGGCAGGTTCTCGAAGAATAGGTTCAGAAGTCATCATCGCATCGTTGCAAGCTTTTAAAGAGATTACCGCCTCAGCAGCATTTCTTTTCCGGGTGTGTGTGTTTCCTTCTAACTCCTAAAAGAAGGTCGAAAAAAAATGAGTGTGAATGTGGTCCGACCACATATTTACGAGCACTTCGTATTATTTATATGAATGTTCAACGGTGCGTGCTCAAAAGCGATAAAGATCCGTACTTTAGTCTTATGGTTGGGAGAGATTCGTTTTTCCTTTCACAAAGAAGGCAGGCAATAGATTTTTTTTGATTTATTGAATCAACGCATTTTCATTGCCTGCCACGATGTCAAGAAAGCGTTGAGTTTAACTTAACGCCATACATAATTTTAAAAGTCATTGCACAAAACGGGGACAAACACGCCATTCTTAGTTCCATCGAAGCAACCTAACTATTCATCCCGGTTCGAAGATAAGACCGTCATAACAAAACGCACGGAGGCACGATAAGTATATAAATAATTTTACAACTCATCACAAAGTTGTCCAGTGTTGGTGAGTTTGCATCCGACGCGGCAAAGTTTTTCAATTTTTTAAGTTTTAATTCATATCCCGAATGCGCGAACGCCCGGAACGATTTTCGCATTCAAATCCGCCACAGTCAGCAGTGGCAGGCGGAATTGCTTGTTTGTCTGCTGCTGTGGACAGTGTCGGGGATGAACCGGACGGAACTGCATGCATAGTGCACCCGAGCAAAAGCGAACCACGGATTCATGAGATACCGCAATATTTCATGTTGCAAGAAAATTTAACAACTTTCACAGCAATCGTGTCATGCTTCAAGACATCTGATATTATAACTAAGCTCAAATTTATATTCTTGCCTGATTCTTTATATTAAAAAGACTTTGAACAGCATATTGAAGAACGAATGAATTTAAAACATCCAGAGGCATCTTCTGAAAACGGAATAATTTGTACTCCCAATAAATACCGCATCAGTTTGATTTTTCAAGTCATCCGCTAGATAACTGTGTTGGAAGGATGCTCAGACAAGTGAAGCCAGCCGCTGATAGTATTTCTTCTAAATCATATTCCGTTGTATGTTTTTGCACTGACGCTTTGTGTTTCAAAAATGCACTTTTATAGTTGGCTGTAGGTAATCCCATAGGTAAACTGTTATACTAGAGGAAAACAAGAAGACCGCGATAACCTAAGTTTTGATTCGCGGACCAGTTACCTGAAAGCAGGTATTTTTTCCAATATAAACCAGTGATTTTTCTGCGATTTTGTTTTCAAAATATCTCGAAAAAAGCTGCTCGCATCGTCTTGATACCAGCGAATAATTCATTCGAAAATTCATGAGAATTCCAAACATAATAAATTTCGCAACGGAGAATTCTGACCAATGGCGTATTCTCATAAAACATCAATTTTCTCGATTTTGTTTCTTATATATCTCGAAAATGACTGCATTCAGGAAGTAGCTCTCTAAGATTTTTTTCATTGAGCGCAGTTTGGAGAATGTTTTTCTTTTACTCGCAGACATTTAATCATATAAAAATATTGTTTTTTGAGAATCGTTATAAAGATTTTCTTCGGGAAACTTTTCTATCACCTTTCCAACTATTTTGAACATTCATTATTTTTTTGCAACTTGTCGTTTTTTGTGGTAGAAAAAACGAGACATTTTGTCGTGAACACGACTTACTTTACTATGGGGTGCGTTTTCAAAATTTACCCTCTTAGAGAGTGATAAGTTTTTGATCGTGAATATCTCTTGTTGTATCTAACGAATCAACATAAGTTTTGCTACATGCCATCGGAAATATGATCACAATTTCATGATGAAATATTCAGTTGTGTGACATAATCTCAAATAACTCAAAATTAAACTTTTCTGAAATGTTTGGTATAAACGAGTATCAAAGAGGTTTGGTATAAACGAGTTTGCCTTTCTCGTATTTTGAAAGCTTATAGCTCAGTGATCTGTAGAAGGATTTATATAATGTAACTACCAATAGAATCGAAATTTTTCATCTTAATCGTGTATAGAAAAAGCATTGAAGTATTTCAATAGTACACTATTGAAAAACCTGTCTCATTTGACCCATGTCAACACCAGTCAATCAGAACGCGTACTGAGGAAGAGAACAAAATATCTGCTGCTGTACAACAAATCGTTCGAGAAAATGTTCCGAACAGTGTTTAATATCGTAGTGACTTCCACATTTCGGTCCTTCTGAAACGCAGGAATGAATCCCGTACAGCATCCGGACAGTTTCTTTCAATTAAATGCAAATCCGAAATGAAATAATCGACATTAAAATTCTGTATGCGGCTATTTTTATAGCCGTTAGGACCGCCCATTAGTGAAAAAGCTACAAACGAAATCAGGTAAAAACAAACCTCTCAACAAAAATTGGATTAGTTTGGATTCTATCGCCACTGCGAGCAGATGTATTTTGTGTCGTTTGCAAAGCTAGTTTCGCTTCCGACAAGAGCGATTACGTCACAGCTGCCAGTCATTTGCATTGGCGAAAAAGCAACGGTGGAGAGCCGTTCTAATGGCTCTAAAAGTTTTCTAAAGAACTAGTAAGATTTCTTGCTCGCAAATCGAAGGTAAATATCCTCAGTTTAGTGCAATTCTAAAACTGTTTGATTTGATTTTTGCACTTTTCGCTGTGTAAAATTCACAGTAATCTAGATCAAGTGAAGTCTTCTTTGTTTTTGCGCAAAATGTGGAAAAGGGGAATGCTTGCATAATTCATACAATTGATCAACTAATTAATATTCGGAAGTGTTAAGGAACATGTCAGTTATTTTCGTATTCGCGACATCCAGTTATGTCTCTGACATTACCCACCCGCCTTTTCAATCCAACTAGTTGTGTTATGAAACTCTTCTCGTATTATTTATATTTTCAAAAAGATCCCTAGAAGATTCTATCAAGATTTTTTTCAAACTTAAATAAAATCAAAAACTTTCTTAGAGTATAAACTACCACAACCTTTTCAATTTGTAAACAGTTATGTCAAGTTGATATTGATTTAAATGTGGCAACCCTGCACCCTATACAAAATTGATTAAAGCACGCTGTGTTATAGGCGGTGGTGTTTTCTTCTTCCGTACCAGCACGTACCGATGCGTATCGGTTTCACATCGTTTCGAAAGTTTTGATACCCATCGCGCTATAATATCAAATAAAATTGCACAGTATCTTTTAAGACACTGAGAGCTTTAATTTGAACCATGATTTGTGAAAATTGGTTTAACCGTTGCTCAGAAATCGAAGTAAGTTCCACTTTAGGAGCTTTTCTTCACCATTACCGATGCGTTTGAAAGCAGAAGCCGAGGACTAGTAGTCCAAAAGTAGATTTATACATCCACTTACTAACAAGGTCTGCAAACTAGATGAATTTACCAGTAAGTTTTATAAAAATATGCACCGCGTTCGATAAACTACTCATGATACTCATGGCGTTTTTCATTGAGAAACACTGGTGGCGTGGATTGCTCTGGTTTTGCACTTTCGAGCAGAAATGGCAATGAAACACCGTTAAAATATTGCATTTATGCTCGAAAGTGCAAAATCAGAGCAATCCACGCCACCAGTGTTTCTCAATGAAAAACGGCATCAGTTTCACTTATTGCACTATAACATCGGAATCGAAAGTCGGATCTCGATCAACTTTTCGGAAACTTTTAAAAGAATTTCAAGACCTTTCATTTGCATCTAAGAAGTCGTTTTGGTACACCCGTATATATTTGGATAAACAATGTTTTTCGTCTACATATAAGCATTAATTATTATAGATGACCATGTACATTATATTCTTGTGCATTTTCCAATGCGAAACGCACACTATTTCAAGAAAATGTCAAGTTTTTACCAATCTTATGATAATATATCTCGTAAACGAAAAGATTCAGCGACAAAATCGTATTCGTACAGCGAGTCGAAAATGTAGTTTTTCATCATTTACTACTACGAATTGCGTTCAAAGTTCAAGTTTAGCTAAAATTAAGGTATACAAGTATGTCTGGATTTTATGATGATTGATTGTACTAATAATTTATCTGTTGTAGCATCGAAAGCGTTGAAACGGGAAGAAGAGGTAAAGAAACAAATATTTCCCAACGTGAGCTGATGATTTCTTATCATAAAGATGGAAAATCATTAAGGAGATTTCAGATATTCTTCAAAAACCGCGATCCACTGTACAGTACGTGATCAAAAGGTTTGTTGAAGAAAAGCGAATCGCAAATGCCCCAAGAAACACCAACCAAAAAAAACTAACTCCGCATGATGAACGATTTGTTTTGAGAAAAATTAGAGAAAATTTTAAAAGCAGTGCAGTGGAGATAACTAAAGAACAGAATAACCGAAACAAAGTAAAAGTTTGTGCCGAAACAATAAGAAATGTGTTGAAAGAGAACAATTTTAATGCTCGCGCTCCAAGGAAAATGCCTTTTATCAGTGCTAAGAACAAAGCAAAACGGTTAAATTTTGCGACACAGTTTTTTAATCGTCCAGCAATATGTTATTTTTATTGATGAATCAAAATTTAATATTTTTGGCTTTGATGGACGTCGGTTCGTATGGAGATAACCCAATGATGAATTGAACCCAAAAAATCTAAAAGCTACCGTGAAGTACGGTGGTGGAGGGGTTATGGTATGGGGTTATATGTCAGCCAATGGAGTTGGGATATTAGTGTTCATCAAAAAGTGTATTTAGACATATTAATTTTACCAATACAACGATCCTAAGCACAAGGCATACAGTGTCCGATCATGGTTGTTATACAACTGTAAAAAAGTTATAGAAACTCCTCCACAATCACCCGACATCAATCGAATTGAGAATTTATGGGAGCATTTAGATAAAAAGATTAGAAATCATTAGATTTCTAATAAAAAGGATCTAAAGAAGCATTTGCTCTACGAATGGAACAATATATCTATTGAATACACTAAAAACTAGTAGACAGCATCCCTCGTCGTTTGAAGACAGTTTATGATAATAAAGGATATCATACTAAATACTAAAATCTCAATTAAATTATTTTCCCAATGATTTCGTTCGTTGTACGAATATGAATTTGAATAATTTTTCAACAAAAATTTAGTGCACATTTGATTGTTATTGAATAAACCATGTTTCAAATAATATCTTATATTTATCTAGTTAGCCGAATGCTGTGCAAACTATTTGACCCAACTTTCTGTTGTTAAAAAATGTTTATACTATAGCAATTTGATTACAAAGTTATACACGCAAGGTGTACGAAAATGAGTTTGTACCACTGTATTATCTTGTAATTCCGGAACCGGAAGTCGGATAAGAATAAAATTCAATAGCAACCTATGGGACCATAAGACCTTTCGTTTGAATCTAAGTTTGTGAAACCAGTCCAAATGGTGCATTTGTCTCATACACTGAGACATACATACATACATACACACATACAGACATTTGCTCAATTCGTCGAGCTGAGTCGAATGGTATATGACATTCGGCCCTCCGAGCGTCGGTTTCACAGTGATTGACTAGCCTTTCTGTATGAGAAAGGAAAAATCTTACGATGGAATAACAAAGAATTTAGAAAAAAATGCTTTTATTTATGAATTTTTGAGAAATCGGAAGGTTATTTTTCAGTGTATATTTGGTTTTCGCACCCGAGGTTTAGAGTTTGTATGGTATTTTGTATGGGGGAACTGACTTCTTACCAAACAAATAGGCTGATGATCAACTTTTATTTTCCAAAAACCAGAGCATATGTTATTTTCGAAGGAAATTTAACGCAGAAGAAAACCTTCGCAGTCTACAAATCAATCTGATATTTTTAGAAAAAGTTTTTAAAAGAAAACCGACTCGACTCATTCCTTAATATAACTAGCAGCACTGCTGCTAGTAGTCGTAATTTGATTTGATTTTTTTTATGTTGGAATCGTACATAAAAAATACGGTCATCTAACCTTTTAATTACACAATTGGAATCCTTTAATAAAGAGTGTATCGAAAATAAGCTATCCACAAAATTTTCTTTCAAATTATGATAAAAAACGATATTTTATTCAAACTAAAAATTGATCCTTTATTGTACGAGGTTAAACCTGAGCATAATGAAAACCGGATGAAATTTAATTTATTCCATCGCTAAATTTAATTTATTCCATCGCGACGACAGTAAAGTCCACTTTCTGGTCCAGTTTCGGGTTGGAAGAACCGGGTTTTCTGCCTCTTCCTGGTAGCTCATCCAAACTTATCAATGATGGTTTTAACACTGGCATGATGTATACCAAACCGCTTCGCCAATTTGCGCATACCCTTCTCACTTAGCCATGTATCCAGAACCTTCATTTTCACTTCCTTTTCAATACACGACATTAAGAAAACGCAGAATTTCAACCGCACAAACAAGTAAACAAACGAAAGCTGACAGCCAAACACACAGCATGCTGTGATCTGAGCATAAAAAACCATCCAAATACATTCGCACAACACAAATGTATGTGGATAGTTTATTTTCGATACACTCCTTATTATAAGATACTAGCTGAGTTACCCGGCGTTGCCCAGAAATATTTCGGGAAGGTAAGGGCGCAAAAAAATTCTCGAAATTATCCTGTCCAGTGAAACTCTGATTGTAGTAACACAACATAGACGGCAACCCGATTGCACAATATTCCATCTCAGATGTCGGGATCTCAAATGTCACAATAATCATAATT
This sequence comes from Malaya genurostris, assembly GCF_030247185.1. Taxonomy (NCBI): domain Eukaryota; kingdom Metazoa; phylum Arthropoda; class Insecta; order Diptera; family Culicidae; genus Malaya; species Malaya genurostris. The sequence continues at coordinate 43,862,140 of NC_080571.1, forward strand.
TTTAGTGAGCTTACTACAGCTCTCCTCCATGATAACCCTTATAACCACTTCTGAGTAGTGTAGAAAGTATCTATGCTCTTCAACAATTATCGATTCCCCCCTTTGGTTTATGTTTCAAACTTGGTGGCGATTTGTTTAGTTGTTTCGTACTTATGCTAAGACTTACAAACAATCGCGTTCATACGCAAATAAAGATTATTTACCCTATGTTCTTCGGATTCCCCGGCAATTCTTTTGAAATTATTTTAGGAATTTCGTGTTGGTTTCAAATTAAAAATAGCAATACTATCTAGTATGACCTTCAAATTCTCTCCCCTCTATTGCTTTACAAAAAATAGGAGATGGAAATTGATTTTCAAACCCCCTTCTTCTAGCCTAAACCCCTCTCCGTCTTGTTTGTCGACATATGTTAGAGAATAAATTTTACAATAAACATCGCTTTATAAAGGCACTTGTTATAAATTTTACACTTTTGTTCACTTTGGCAATGAATATCTCCTGAAGAAAACTTGAAGAATATCTTTATGATCACCTATAAATCGCAAAACCAAGTTTGTGATAGTTTTCTGAGTTTTTATGGAACAATGCAGATACATACAAACAATTTGTCGTCCAGCTTCTTTATTAGAGATACTTGTTACCCTTACTTACTTACTTCACGCTTATGAATATCCTTACGACCATCTATTAGTTGTAATAAATATTTGTGCCTGTCGGAACATGTCCATTTTCACAAATTCGATTCATTTCGTCTCGAATTCCCCCTTTAAATATCCTTAAAGCAACCTATGAATAGCATTGATAACTTGAGCTTAGTACGGTCTTTTGAATTTCGCCCCCCCTTGGATGGGACTTACTTTATCCACACCCCCCTCCCTCTCCCCTTAAAAATGCTCTAATAATATCTGTACGTAGCAAGAATTATCGTATTTTGACAAATTCTAACAACTCTACATTAAACTTTCTTTTTAAGAGGCACTCATTATATCCACCCTAAAGACCATATTCGAGTTTTCAAAAAAGTATGTATAGTCTTCGAAAAGTATCGCTTCTATTTAAATCAGATAAATTTCGTCATTGGTCCACACCCCACATGTGAAGGACATTTGTTATACACTCTCCCCTCTCCGGAATTATGCCGTTACAAACACTACACTCCCTTTTATAGAGGCACCTTACCTTTATAAACATATCTAAGTTGTGCGAAAAGTATCTATGGTCATAAAAAAGTATTCTCGCCATATTAGATAAACTAGTTATGGTGCTCTCCTATTATGGACACTTGCTACGCTTTCCCCTCTAAAAATTACCCTTATGCCCATCTTTGAAGAGCAAGAAGTATCTGTGCGAAGTTTGGTGGCAATCGGTTCGGTAGTTTCGGAGTTTTGTTCTTATATACATTATACTCCCTATTTTAGAGACTCTTGCTACATCAACCCACTTATAATCATATCTTAGGTATACAAAATCTATGGTCTTCATAAAGTATCGATTCTCGTCAAATTAGATTTTTTTTTCTGAACCCCCTGTTAAGATCACTTGCTACGCTCCTTCTCCCATAAAAATACCCTTATGATCATCTCTGAAGAGCATGAAGTATCTGTGTCTTTTTGGATAGCAATCCGTTCAGTATCTTCGGAGTTTAGTCATTACAAACACTACACCTCACCGCCCCCCCCCCTCCCTTTTTACAGGCACTTGCTACATCCACCCCCATATAGAAATATCTTATATGTTTCTATGGTCTTCAAAAAGTATCGATTCTCAGCAAATTATATTTATTTTTTTCATGATCCCCCCATGTTAATGACACTTGCTACGTCCCCTTCCCTATAAAAATACGCTTATGATCTTTTCTGATGAGCAGTAAGTACATGTGCCAAGTTTGATAGCAATCCGCTCAGTAGTTCCGGAGTTATGCCATTACAAACATTACACCACCCTTCTTAAAGGCACTTGCTACATCCACCGCCCATATAATCATATCTAATATATGCAAACTGTTTCTATGGTCTTAAAAAAGTATCCGCCATATACATATATATATATATATACTAGCTGACCCGTCGAACTTCGTCTCGCCTGAAATTATTTTTTTAAATTTGTGTTTTCGAACAGCAGAGTTGCCAGTTGCAGAGTTAATGTTTCTTTCCATTATTTTACTGATTACTTGGCTTACAATAAACGAATTACGACAAATTCATATCCAACACAATAACTTCGTCCCGAAGAAGAAATATCATCAAGAATTATTGTGGATATGTTCAATGCTTTTGTTACGCAAAAACTAAACAAATGCACCGTTTGCCATCTCATCATTCGAGTCAGTGTATTGAACAGAGATTGTAGATCTCTCTCAAACTAAAGATGTGACATGTGGGATGATGGATTGGGTTGAATCATATCTGACTGGTCGCAGTATGACCGTGAGAATTGGCGACTGCGTTACTCCATCATTCATCGTGAGCTCTGGTGTTCCTCAGAAAAGCCATCTAGGACCATTCATATTTCTGCTATATCTAAATGATCTGAATTGCGCATTGCAATGCATGAAGCTATCATTCGCCGACGATTTCAAACTGTTTCATCTCATCAAATATCTGAAAGACTCAAACTTCTTGCAGTCACAGTTGGATGTATTTTCTAACTGGTGCAACGTCAACAGAATGGTTATTAACGCCTTCAAATGCTTCGTTATCTCCTTCTCTCGTAAACGAACCACGATCATGTATGATTACACTATTTCGCAAGCTGTACTAAAACGGGAGACATCAATTAGGAATCTAGGAGTACTATTGGATTCAAAACTTAGTTTCAAAGATCACATAGCATATACCCTCTCTAAAGCATTAAAGATGCTAGGATTCATCTTTCGCATCTCAAAAAATTTCAAAAACATATACTGCCTGAAATCGTTATATTGCGCTCTAGTTCGCGAGTATGCTGTTGTTGTTTGGGCACCATATTATCAAACAGATAAGCTACGCATTGAAACTGTTCAGTACAAGTTCATTCGTTTTGATTTGCGTCGCCTGCCCTGGAGAGATCCATTTAATCTTCCAAGCTACGAAAATCGTTGTAGACATACATTTCGATTTGCTATCTGTCCGCCGTGATACACAAAAAGCTGTTTTCGTCGCGGACCTCATCCAATCTCGAATTGATAGTGCAGATCTCCTACAACAGCTAAGTTTTGACATTCTTCGGCGTAATTTGCGATTTAATCCCTTTCTCAGAATTCCTCGTGCTAGAACTAACTATGGGTTCATTGAACCGTTTTCGAGTATATGTCGCGTATTCAATACTTGCTCTGATGGATTTAATTTCAATTTATCTCGTAACGCCATTAAAACCCGTTTTCTCCAAATATTTTCCCGGTAGTTTTATTAGGATAATTAGTCAATATGAATAGTTGTTAGTTAGCTTTGTAGTTTAAATAAGGGTAATTTAAGATTTCGTTATGTATCATTTGGTCAAATGTTATTTGTTGATAAAAAAGATTAGAAGGTTTTATGCCTGCTGGAGAAGGAGAACCAAAATCTCAGCTCCAGCTTTTCCTTTGCTCCTAAATAAACAAATAAATTAATTAACAGATGGATGAAAAAGAGATGACCAAGATAATTACTTTAAATTGACCCCCCAAATTTCCAAAAGCAGCCCTCGGGGATTGTTGTTTATCATTGAATATTAAGACTTATTTGTACTGAAGACGTTTAAAATTTAATAGCAAATCCTTAGGGATTATCGAAAGTAATAAACTAATTTTGGACGTTTGTCCATAACCTACTTCACCGCTAGTGATACTACTTAGTCGTTTTTTATGAATGTTCGTAGCAGGGAAATGACAGGATCAATTTTCGATTAACGAATTAGCGATAAAATGAAAAATACTTAGACATTCGAAAGTTCAAATTACCCTTTTATTAAATATTGTGTTCATTAGCTTTGACATGAACGCTATATTCGTTCAAGAATTGTATCAAAAGGCCTCTCATTCGTCGAGCCACCACATCGGTTTGCTTAGTATTCAGTCCTGAGAATCAATATTCTGTTCTAGCGGAGTGAACATGAGGAGTGATTATACCAGTATTCTTCTTATCGTTAAGGCCAATGTATAAAACAGCAAATCTCACTACTAATGGTTCTTACATGCCACGATTTCTCCTTCAGATATGATATTCACGATTCGCATATGGTAATTCGTCAAGTAATCCAAAGTTCGGAAAATGAAATGATTTGGCTTAAGCAGCTTACAAATGTCATGAATACCATCCGTTTTGAAGTAAACCACTCTTGAAAACTCACTCGAATCGGCTGAACAAACGTCAGCATGCTAAATGCAAGGAAAATATTTTCATCTGAACTCATTATTTCAACAGCAGAATCCTATCATTGATACGTAAAAAAATCGTTACATAATTTGATTTGTTCAACTCACGCCCACGATGGCCAACATAATTCATCTAACTACATCTACTGGTAAATGACATTAGAACTTGTGTTTCTGTTTACGGTATAGCTAAAACAGTAATTTGGCAAGTAATGATTTTGATACCCTATGAGGCACGTGTTTCCAAATGACGAATCAATCATGCATGTAAAATATCCACCCAAATCTACTCGTTGCGCGCCAAACGATTTTCCAAAGATCTAGTATTCTTTTCTTCAACGGCGAAATACTGAGCATCTCCTTGCGCGCCAAACATCAATTGTAGATCTAGCAATCATTGGCGACTTTTTCAGTGGAAAATTCAATTGTCCATACAAAATAACTTTATTGGTTTTTCCCACTTTTCCGGTAAGTTTTCCTAATTTTTTTGATGTACGAACCCGGTGGGGGTAAAAACTGATCAAACGAAAAAAAAGCATCTCAATCCGTCCATCCGTTCTTACGTGATGCGATTACAAAGAATGATCTCTGCATTTATATATATATATATATATATATATATATATATATATATATATATATATATATATATATATATATATATATATATATATATATATATATATATATATATATATATATATATATATATATATATATATATATATATATATATATATATATATACATATATATATATATAGATAACGCTAAAACTTGTTTTACTTTTATTCGCCTGGAAGTGAGTGACACTTAAATTTAGACTTTTAACCGTGGTGTATTATCATAACATGACAAAACACTCTTTCCCCGAAATCATGACTCATTTGGATTATTGAGAGCATAGGAATTGAAACTACAAACTTGTCAAGATTTCAATTGAAAAGTGGAAAACCATCTCTCTATGCTGAAGAAGATCTGACTTTTCCAACCGAAAGCCTTTATATTATTTGGGTTTTGTTTCATTCTTTTGTTTATTCACTGAACGATGTTTCAGTTCACTCACGACATTCTATTTTATCAAACACAAAGAGATGATGCACAGAACGGTTTTTTTTTCTCGGGCAACATTTCTTCATCGGCTGTATGATCTGAGTCACTGGTATCCCGAAGACGTAGTCGTAAAAAGCAGATGAGAGATAACACGCCCATCAACCGTCCGGGGACAGACCGATGCTCAACCCTGCCAAGGATACCGGAATGGTTAGCAAGTCAACAGCATCGAGAAATGTTTGTAGTTTTCCTTATTATGCGCCACTTATTTTTATTTTTTCTTCCTTCCGGTGTTATCCCACAGTGTCTTCTTTGCCACCTAACTGCTGAGAGAGAGATAGAGATGCGCACACACACACACACATACTCACTCAACCATTCCGGTGAAGCACTAAAGCCACCCCCTTGATCTGCAGTGTCAGGATGAAGAAACGGGGTTTTCCGGTTATATCTGGCTCTACTTTGTGCGGTGCGGCATGACGTTGACAGCGTCTCTCGGTGCGAATGTGATGACAACCAGCGAGGCGGGAAATTGCGGTGTGAAAACTTGGTTCTTTATCTGTTTCCTGGACCACCATCGGATTCGTCGTCCGAACCGCCCCGACGCAAACCCCTCGTCTCAGTCGAACCGAACCGGCGACCTTCACCAAGAAGTTTCCTTCAACTGGGGAACTGGCCCGTGTTCTGCGGCTATGCGATATCGCTATCGGATTGACTGGGAAAAACTTTGAAACTTTGATGCTAAACTGTCTTCAACAAGAGACGGATGAAGCGTGCGATAATTACTTTTTACGCTATCTCTCTCTCTCTCTCCCAATCTACAGTCCGTCACTCGTGCTAAAAGTGCTGTTCGATAGCATCTTTGCCACACGCCAAAATCAATTTTCGAAGCAAATGAGAAATTTAGCAACGTGACGAATGGATGACATTTTCAAAAGGGCAAGTGTATCTTTCCCACAATGATAATATTTTCGGTAATTAGGATTGGAAATCATAACGCTGTCAGAGTGCTGAAAATCTTGACTGTTTTGAGTGAAATAAAACACCCAACCCCCAACCGAAACATTTCTTCCGAGTAAACTTTGCCAAGAACTTGGTCAGCCCCGACCGTGCGTCCCCCACCAGTGAATTTAAATTGCAAAGCACGTCCTATAAATTGGGTCAATAAATAAGATTACGTTCCATTTGTTTTGATAATGCTCGGTACCGCAAGAAGGATAAGTAAAAACCAGACTTTGCTTCCGGTCCGACAGTGATGATGACGACGACGACGACGAGCCAAAAGTTGCGTTTGCAGTTGTTACTTAGCGGTCGATGGAGCACCAAACTCTGCCGAGAATGGCAATTCTTCTGCATTCCGAACATGCCCGGCTCATTTATCCTGGCGCGGTGGTGTGCTGCTGCGGGCAGAAGAAATAGCAGCAGAAAACTTTGCCGTCTTCATCTTCCGGGAGATTTCCTTGTTGTGCTTAATCACATTCACCAAGGAGGCACCTTAGATCAACGCCACCACAATGAAGTTTGAGCTTTCTACGTCCCTGACACAGCACAGCACAGGATCACAAGAAAAAACCGCAATAGTGGCAAGTCTAGAAACTTGGTATCGCACCGGCAGCAGCAGCAGCAGTAGCAGCCTATTCACAGCATTGTGCCACCATCGAATCTGTACTCACTCGAAAACGTTCCGGAAAGCTGTTTACCACCTGTATAAGTTACATCCCCGGCAGACCCTTCTCAGATTTGGCACAAAAAGTTATGGCAACTACGCCGGTGTAGGATGTAGGACTGGCACACTGGCACCTACCGACCGACCAACCGACCGAACCTTTTTCCAACAGGTAAAGTTCATGATTTAAGTGCTCAAAGGAGGCTTTCCAGGTTGCTAAGAAATTAATCTATCTCAGATGCTCCGCCTCGCCATTTTTCCTCATTGTTCGGGGGTTCCGGGTGTGGCCGGGGAGGGCACAGATTTTCACAACTACGTGCACTTCAGATAGGCAGACACCGGAAGCGAAACTTTTGCACATTCAGCATCCAGGCAGGATTCTCCGGCAGGCGGCCGACAGAAACAGGCCATCTTTTTAGTATGCCACACGACACATCCCGCGTTGCGGTTAATTTAGGTACTTTCAGTACTACATACAGTGTTCTTCACCTTGTCGATGATGAGTGTGCCGTTTGTGTTCCGCACTAGGGTGGTTCGGAGGTGCGTGAAATTGTCTTTTGAAGGTAGAAATTTTACAACCGATATCCGGAGGCTCAAATATCTAATAACTAAACAAAGTGGTAACCAGTTTCACTGCTGGAAGAGGCTATCTCAGTTCTATCCCTTCACTTAGAAAAAATCGTGTAAATTTACGTCTTTATAGATGCACATAGAAGGAGTGTCAACTGGTTTACTAATTGCACATTCGTCGGATCTTTGATCATTTATTACGTTTTCGTTTATTGATCAGAGCAGCCCGAAAGCAGAGTCTTTAAAATTGTTTGTTGCAGCAACCTGGTGTTCCTCTGCGCCCGACTTTAATCGCGTAGTTTCGCCATGAAACATGTTCACCAACAAATCAATTACACGCTAATTGAACATAACTCCAACTTTGAGTCGTGTTTGCTCAAATTCATAAACTAGCATGAAATGTCAAAATTTGAGTATCCGTTTGAGATAAATTTACTCATACCATGAGTTCTCTCGTATTTAGTGTAAGCGTTGAACTAAATACAAATTATGATACGGAGTACTTCGACATATTTTCGAGGACACATTTTGCGCTATGTGGTACATTGTCAGAGTGACAGAGACCTTTAGTGAAATTTCTATAGAACTGGCAATGCTGAATGTAGAAAATCAGTTCGCCATGGTAACTGTTTATTTTTATAATAAACAGAAAAAAAGTTTAATATATATTAAAGGGGATAAATTCTGTGATGAATATTCTAATAAATTCTTCATTTCTTTTTCGGCATTTTGAAACAATCACGACGAAATAGACGATTGGGCTAGGCTAACTAGTTTATTTACTGAACCAAGAAAAACAGATCCGTTTATATGGGACCTAGGGGTATTATTATTTGTATTTAGTTGAACCAAAGATAAATAAAAAAACATGTATGTGCCTACAATAATTTAAAAAAATCTGGTTCGTGCCCGGTACTTTCTAAAATGACCGCACTCACCGCTTGGTGGAGCGCGAGATTAATTGCATTGTTATCATTTCGATTAAAGTGTGCCATGAGTAGAGCAGAATCAAATGTCAACATTGTCACTCATTTCGATACCATAATATTAAAAGACAATTGCTAAAAATAACCAACAAGATAAGCAAAACGAAAAAACGGAAAAGCACGAAAAATGGACATCCAAAGCCAGGTCATCATGCTAATTTTTTCCATATACTCGTGAACCGTAGATTTTGATCTTTTAACATTTATGCAATCTACTCTGACTTTTTCGTAGTACATAATGAAACGTCGGAAATCTACTGTGTTAGCACTTGGAATTCCGAGCTTTCCGAGCTACCTTTACTTCCAACGCGAAAAGTATACAATGTAACTCTCATTTAACTGCTATGATTCATAACTGCTGTAAACTGTCCTCTCGCTATTAATTTAAATACACGAGAGATCATGGTGTTAGCTGATTACATCAAAACAAACAAAATATTAAGTGTACTTTCAAATCTCAATATAAACAAATGAGCTAACGAATCGAAAGGTTCTCACGGTTTGACATTTGTGTTATAAATGTGATGATGGGAACTCAACAGTGCAACCAGTTTATCACCATTGTTGCCAGTTTCATGGAAGAACGTAGATGTGCACCAAAAAAAGATCGTGACTGTCATGTCTGGAAATTCGTTTGTGGTTGAACTTCCAAGCTTTTGAGTGAAAATTACACTTCAACTGTGTTGTGCTGTTCGAAATATATATTGTTTCCCATTGCCAGTGTCTAGATTCTGCTTTTAAAGCTATCATCTCAAAATGCTCAAAATTTTCGAACTTTTTTTACACACTTACCTTTTTTTTACCACTCTAGATTTTATATCAAAAATAAATCATTTATGAGTACATTACGCTGTATTTTTTTCAGATTTTCAAAAAATGTGGACGGGTATAATATCAGACTTAAAAAAATCATTTGGAAAATCATGCGTCTCCATCGAATTGTCATCACCCGATAGAGACGCATGGTATTTAGTTCTAAAATCATATATCACATGCCCTTAGAACTAAATACCATGCATTTCCACCTACAGCTTGAGTTCAGGACGTAATTAATAATGATAAAAGAATTTTATTTCTTATGTTATTTACACACGCCCGCACGCCTAGGTCGATTTACCAAGCAATGATGCAGGGAATGCAATTCGTTTCTAATTTCAACATCTTGCTGGATAGTCTGGAGGTTTCGAGGTTAGCTATTAGCAGTCCTAAGAAATACTATAAACCAGATAGAAATCAAGTAGAAGCGTCTGCAGCAAGTCCCGAAGACCCAAAAAGAACGTATCAATTCGCATCGTCGAGTTTCTATTCAAACAACATGTTCTTTTAAACTTAATATTTTCATTTTTTGCTATTTCCTAAAGAGAACCTGTTTATTAAAAAGTTTCGGAAAACCGTATTGTTTTGTTGCTTTAATCGAAATATGCATTAACTAAGAATGAATGAGAAACTGAGCTATGTATAAATTTTATTTTTGTTCCGATTATAGAGGTTTAAACCTTAAGGTCATTCGCCTCCTCGGACCAGAAAAACTTTCTGACCATATGTGCGGGGTTGGGAATCGAAACCAGACGGGCTGCGTGAAAGGTATCGACTTACCCATCACACTATACCCGTCCCACAGATATAAAAGTTTGATTTCAAACGCTTTCGCAAATATAGTTAATTGAATTCACTCTCACTTAATGTTCTTTTTCTGGCATTTTGTGGAGTACTTTTCTCAGTTCAAGCCCGTTAATTATGTATCTAGAAGTCGTCTCCATACAGCTCAGACTATGGCTGCTCTTTGCCTCCATTTGATCGATCCACTTTACTCGCTATGCTTCTCTTTTTCTTGGGCCTTCCGAATCACATTCGAGAACCATTTTCAAATGTTTGCCGTCTGTTATTCTGATGACATGCCCAGCCGATCGTCGCTGTCCAATTTCAGCTGTACGTGATAGGTGGATCTCCAAGCAGCTGTTGAAACCCGTGGTTTTTAACGCCGTTTATTAATTTCTAATGGTGACGTATTACTTTTCTTGTAAGGACGTATTACTTTTCTTGTAAGGATCCGCGGTCTTAAATGAATGAATACACGAATTCATGAACCACCACGATATCGTCGCCACGCACCATTAGGTTGATGTGCGAAGCGATTCAATGCGATGTACTGTTTTCGCATCGCATTCGCTCTGACAGGATTGCTTTGATCAACTAGCTCACACGCGCGTCCAGACGCTTCGCGTGACGCTTTCACTCTGACAGCAACCTTATTCGAGTGGGAAGGTGTTATATTTTAAAGCCTTTCCCTCTCATACATTTTTTTTCGACGGACTTACTGTCAGTCCGATCTCAGTTTGATTAATCCGTCTTTATGAGCTTAAGCCGTTTGACTTTAGCTGTCTTGTTGGGCAACTTCTGGCAACTTGGCTGTTCATATCATGTGATACAGAACGTCGACGAACATTTTACCTTAAAACTGATAGTTTTTTAAATTTCGCTTGGTTTCGAATTTACCTCAATTTTGCGCTTGGTATCTGGGAATACTTTTTTCTGCAAAAGAACTATAATTTATTTGTCCTTAAGAATTTTAACTAAATATAGTTATTATTTGATTTGAATACAATAAATGTAGAATAAATGTAAAATGACTTATCAGTTCATAAATAAAAACTTTAAACCTTATAATAAAACCTAAATATTTGTCAATTCATTAGTTCTGATTCATGTTTCTTTCACCGGTCCTTCCTTATGAAAATTCTTTCTTAAGCCCTGAACTCAAGTTGTAGATGGAAACGCATGGTATTTAATTCTAAGGGCACGTGACATATGATTTTAGAACTTTTTTGATGGGGAAGCATGGTTTTCCGAATGATTTTTTTAAGTGTGATATTATACCCGTCCACATTTTTAAAAAATCTGAAAAAATTAAAGCGTAATGTACTCATAAATTATTTATTTGGGATGTAAAATCTAGAGTGGTATCAAAATTGTAAGTGCGATTAAAAAAAATGAAAAATTTTTAACCTTTTTTTCACATGAAATACATTTTGAAAAATTCCGAAATTCGAATCGGGAATTCCATGTGTAAGCGAAAAGTCGATTTTTTTTATTTAGAGTGCAGAAAACTCAAATTTAGAGTAAAATTCACTCAAACTTTAAATAAATATTTTTTTCCAGGTTTGAATGTGAATTACACAAATTTTTACAGCTTTGTTCCTCAACTCAAAAATTAGTAAGTGATCAGAAACTCCAATTATGACAAAGTGCACTGTTTTTAAAACTGAGTGGTGTGTTTTTAGTTACGTTCAATGAACGTGTTAAGCATTTTTATAGCCATAATGCGTAGCTACCTCTGATATAATGGATAACCATAATATTGAAAACGCACCACTATGCCTAGAAGAGTAACTCCCGTGGATAAACCAGGAAATTAATTTACTTTTATCATTTTAGCTACTCTTACAAGATGAATGCTCATAATAAAAATAAATCGTTCGCCCGGTAAAGGTATGTGAGTTAAAAATAAAAATTTCCATCTATGAGATTTCCGTTTTGAATGGTATGCTATGAGAAGGAGAACCGCTCACGTAGAGGACACACAGGTCGAAATGCGCAGAGATACCTCCTCAAGAACGAATGTTAGGAGATTGTCAAGTGAAAGCTGTACTACGACAAGCATCTGAAAGACGAAGTGTAAGATACAGAGAACGACACAAAAATCATCTATAGTCATCTCATTAGTACAGTCGCCATGTTATTTTGGCCGATTATTCGACTTTCAATCGACGAATTGTGATCAGAGCTGTAAAACTTCATTCCATTCAATTGAAACCCAATGTGGCACTCCACTGCAGTAAACTTCACATTGAAACACACAACCTTCGCTGAGGTACAGAACGGGTGGCATTCAGTTCTTCATTCGCTTCTCTTTCAATCGACACTCTGTTTAAACACACCGTCAATTGATATCTTGAAATAACATAAAAACTCTTTCAATTGAATGAAAGAGTGCCCTTCAAATGAGGTTCATGTAAACAATCGAATTAGTTCAAGATAATGGATGAAAGGTAAACCAGAGCTGAAATATCAATTTCAAAATAAACAGAAAACTAATAGCTCCCCTATTTCAGTTTTCATTTTTAATACCTTGGAACACATCTCAATACATTTAAAAAAGTTGAAAATTATCAATTCAAAGTTGACGGCGATAATCGAAAGCTCAAATGAGAACCGCCACCCTCCATTTATAATTCTGGCTAGGAAAAATTTTGGTTATCGGTATTTTGGTCAATGCCTATTCATTCCAACTTGCTCACTACCAACATTGAAGACAATGAAGAAGGTATACTACTTGGCACTTAAAACTAAGTAAGAAAAACTTCAGGTGACTAAGTATGGTTATTCAAATGACGATGAATTCCGGGAGCTTCATTTGAATATGGCAACAGAAGTCAATTTCATTTTCATCTGACTCTTAGGCACCGCATCTTACTTCCAGTGATGCCCAATCTCCTACCTTTAAACGTTATTGTTTAAAATGGGAAAACACTTGAGCCAATTAGTTCTGAATGTGCGAATAATACTAATTTGGATCAAAAACGACTTTCAGATCAAGAATTTGGAATGGTGGATAATGTACTAGTTTATGTTGAATTTAAAAGCTAAAAGAAATCTTTTTTTCAGAATTGCGAGTCAGCTCGATGAACTGAGCAAATGTCTGTGTATGTATGTATGTATGTGTGAATGTAACAAAAATGTGCTCCTATTGAATTTTACCCGTGTCGGACTTCCGATTCGGGAGTAACGGGGTAAAATATTCAAAAAAGTGCACTCGATTTTCTCAGAGACCACTCAACCGTTTCTCTTCAACAATGGTTTAAATTAAAGGTTTTATGATCCCACAGGTTGCTATTGAATTCCATCTGGATTCGATTTCCGGTACGAGAGTTACGGGGTGAAATGTGAATAATGAACTAAAAACGATTCATCGATTTTTTCAGAGACTCCAACTTTTACTAACATAGGTTCAAATAAAAGGTCTTACAACCACATATAATCCCACCAAATTTCATCCGGATACGACTTCCGGTACCGGAATTATAAACAGATAGGTATAAAAATTTCTTTTTCGGGGGCATGTTTTTATACATGACACGGAAAAATTTAATCAAATGCATCCAAAACGCCGTATAATTCTTGAATTGGACAGATTTTGTTTGTTGATGATCAAATACATTGATTTTGGGTATACCGGATCTTCGTTTCAGATTCCGGAAGTCTTGATAAAAGTGATCGTGTGCTCCAAACCGGAAATCTCTCAAATTTCATAGAAACTGCTGAATCGATTTTTACAACCTCAGATTCAAATGAAAGGTCTTTTAGTCCCATACCAAATTCCTGAACGTTGTTTGGATCCGACATCCGGTACCGAAAATGTGAGGTAAAATGTGGAAAGCCGACAATTGTTAAAATGAATACACCAACTCTTCAAATGAAAGGTCTATCTTACGAATACTCAAGTTTTTTTTGGCAAGCACACAAAAAATAAAATCTATTTTTTTGTAAACTTTTGATGTCTTTATATTAAAAATCATGAATATTCATATTCTACAGAAAACCAATTTTCCCCTAAAATAACAATTAAAGTCAAACACGGTACATACGAAACATCATTTGCTATCAATAAATCGAATTTCTCAAGAAAGGAAGAAGAACGAATGTTTTTGATTTTTGCTAACATGAGTCCTAAAGTGATATAGATTGCAGCAACGATTTTTGATTTTTGAATTCATTTTCACACCGTGATCTCAACTGTAACGTTGCCAACAATAAACTGTCAAAGTTAGGATTCGATCAGTGGTGCGACATGTGTCGACAAGTTAAGCCCGAGTCGGAGCGTGTTGCGCTGCTGTACGCTTCACGCATGCGGTCATGATTGAAAAATTCACTGCTCCGAAAGTATTATTCTTTCCACTCAGAAACTTTGCCAAGATTGAGTCAAACCCCTAAGGCTTATTTTTTTAACTACAAAAGAAAAAAATTCGACCAAAGTTAAATTTTTTTTATTCGTTTATTAATTTTTTCCATTGAAAAAACTACAAAGGTTGTTTTAAGCAATCGTCTATTTAAAAGCTAAGGAAACGACGCACATTCCATGTCCTGGATGAATTTTTGTATCTTTATTAGATTTTACAGTATAGGCCGTTGAAAAAAGGCTCGTTTTAGTAAACCCGATACTTCAAAAAATCATATCTCGAAAATTCCACGTACCATGTTGAAATAAAAAAATACGTGTCGAATATTTTCGAGTTCTTTACCGATAAATTACAAAATTACAAATAAATTTTTGAAAATTATGAACAATTTTTTTCTATATTCTTCTACAAAATTTTATAAATTTTGAATTTTCTCGAGATACAGCGGTTTGACAACAAAAATTTCGGGAAATTTTTATTCTTGTGACGATTTTTGAATGGTTATTAGAGTTTATTAAAACAAAAGCGGTTTTACCCAAAAGACTTTTTTCTAACATTTGAACAAAATAGGAAACAAACTCTTCCTTCTGTTTTATGTACCATGGTTTATGTTTTATGTTCCTTAATTCAAAATTCTTGAATATTGATTGGATATGACATCCGGCTTCGGAGTTATGGGGTAAAATAGGCACAACAAAAAAAAACATGAAAATATGTGTACTAACCTTTCTCAGAGATGGCGTGACCGATTTTTACAAACTAAAGCTTGCTTCAGATAGAATTGGAACAAAGACAATTATTGATTTCAAATTTTTTTTATACAAATGTAGCGTTTTCTTCATACTTTTAAGAAAAATTACGGATAAAATTATTCGTCACGGCTCATTAGGCGGCGCACACCTTCTTCGTCCATCGTTTTAGCTATCTTATTCCACCAGGTCGTCATCTGATTGATGTTTTTGACAACCTTTCCTTTTGCCTTGAGTCTCCTCTTCAGGATTGCTCAATATTTCTCAATAGGGTGGAACTGGGGGCAGTTTAGTGGGTTAAGATTTTTCCGGAACAAACTGGACCCCTTTCTTTGCATACCGTTCTTGAACGACTTTGCTGTAATGACAGTTTGCCAAATCCGGCCAAAACATTACGGGATGGTCGTGGGATCGAATGAACCGCAAAATTCGTTTTTGGAGACACTCTTATTGGTATAGTTCCAATGTCATTGTCTTATTTGTAACGAAAACTTTCGTTTTTTTTTTTTGCCACAGCGGCAAATGCCCTGCCAAATCATGAATTTTCTTGCAAATTTGTTGGCAAAAACAAATTTAAATTTGGCTGGAACATACCCCGAGCCGTTGCCAAGTAAAATTTTTGACCTGCGATCATCGTCCATCACAAGACACCCGGCGAAGTTGGCGAATTTTGACCACACTATACTGTTTTATGGTCCGATTTGGCTGTTTGCTACCTTGATACGACTTGATTGCTTCCCAGAGTCGAGTCCTCCTTACGGTACTATTGGCAGCACCGAATTTTCTGGCCAAATCTCGCTCCGGAGGATTAGGATTCCTCTTAAGCGTCTTCAAAATCTTACCACGCAGTTTCTGGTCGACAGTTCTACTCCGACGATTGGTTTGAGGCTTCCGAATCGTCGTCAATATTTCCTTATACCGTTTAATAACGCGCCATACGGTATTTCTGGGCAATTTCAGCTGTTTAGCTAGCCTAGATGCAGACCACAATGGATTTTTCAAATAACTGTACACATTATATATACATATATATATATATATATATATATATATATATATATATATATATATATATATATATATATATATATATATATATATATATATATATATATATATATATATATATATATATATATATATATATATATATATATATATATATATATATATATATATATATATATATATATATACATGTTACTATTTCAAATATTATTTCTCCATACCGAAAATTTGACAGTGTTTTATTATGGCTTTATTAAAATTTGATTCGTACAAAATGTTTACGTTATTTGGAATTTACTTCGCAAAAAAACAGTTTTGGGTAATGAATGTGGAAACCGCCCATCATATGGCTATTTTCGGAACGGATGTGGAGAGTAAGTGCAAGAAAATAATGTTTGAGCTCGTTCCAAAATCAACAATGGCGGCTACCGGTTTCTTGATATTCTTTGAAAACCTTAGGGTATTTCGGAACGGGGTTGATGAGTAGATGTCGAAAAACGAGGGTTTCAAGGAATATCAAAAATCCGGAAGTCGCCATCTTGGATTTCAAAACCACCTCAAACATCGTTTTCCAACATCTATTCATCAATCCCGTTCCGAAAATGTCCATGTTGTAAGGGTTTTTCAAGGAATATCAATCAACCGGAATTAAGCGGGTTATTTCATCGAAGTCGTTTCATCGAATGCCATTTCTCTGAAAGACGTTTCGCCGAATAGACCATTTCACCGAAAGGGTAATTCCGAATATATGCCCGGTCCAGTCGAAACTTGGTTTCTTTGCATTAGTTAGCACACGAACCAAAACGATGTGGCGAAGCCGCACTAGATATTATTTCATTTTCACTCAGGAAACGGAAAATACCCCATAAATTTTCCTGGTCGATACACCTATGCAACTGGTTTAATGCTTAGTAGCTAAAAAACCCAACAAGTTTTCTTGGAAGCTCCATTCTAAGGTTCATGAATCAATCCTTATTCAAGAGTACAACATTCAATCCTAATTCAAGAAGTACAATTGTAGGTCAACAAAACGGGCGTTAACCCTACCATCTTTCATTTGTCTTTATTTAAATCAATTCCAATTACGATATTAAGACAATTTCAGAATTCAGCGAAATGACCCTTTCGGCGAAATGGCTTTCGGAAAAACGGCTTTCGACGCAATGACTCTGGCACCATTCATAAACATCCGTACAGACATTTTGCGTACTCGACGAACTGAGTCGAATGGTATATGATGCTCAGCCCTCCGGGCCACGGTTTTCACAGTGATTACATAACCTTTCTATATGAGAAAGGCAAAAACTTTTTGTTTGCGAAAAATAGCAGATCGGTTGTAAAAATTTTATGAGTAGAAGGCATTCGGAGTGGGAGGCGAAATTGAATAAAGGAAACCTATCATAAACAATTAAATCTAAATATCGATAAATCATAAATCAGTAGTAGTTTCTCCTGCAAATTTCAAGAAAATCTAACAATCGATTCATCAAATACAGCCTGTAGAAAGCTATGCGTAATAGTCATAAAATGATGAAATTGTGAGCTGCAACACTTAACAGGTTATCAAAAACAAAAATTTTAATAGTTGTTCGGACAACTCTGGTGCTGTTCCAACCACAAAACCATGGTATGTGAACGTAGAGTGACGACAGCTGTCCTATTGGAAGAAATATTTTCCGTAAGGGTCACCCCAAGCGATCAAACGACTTGACAAATTACCTCCAGCAGCAAGTTTATTTTATTGTCAACATGAATCGGTGTTCTCAAAGTTACTGAAGCCTGACAAAGGCAAAAACACAAAACAACAACGTAAAATATTCATTCGAATGAGCACAACAAAATAGTTCAACTTGCTTGAATTTGCTTACTTCGGGTGGAAATTTTAAACCACGTTTAGAGCCACTGTAAACCACCCTAATGAGCTGTTCACCCTGTAAAGAGGAAGAAATTCCCGCACGCTGGCTGTCTTCATGTCCCCGGGCACTAATCAGAACGGTGTTATGGAATTTCAGCGGAATCGCACCTGTGAGGCGTCGAAATAGAAATTTTGAAATCCTTCCTCTTTTTGGCAGTTTAGTTTGCGCTCGCTGCGGTGCTGGCAAAGTTTTCGTGCATTTTTGATAAGCTTAAACCGACCTCCGGAGGATAGGGTTTGCTCCGGAACGGATAAGGTTTATGTGAGAGAGACAAAAAAAACTAAACGAAAACTGTAATATGTTGTTTGTTGGTGTACATACACCTGAAATTTCGACTATTTCAATGCATGCCACGATACAATCAAGTTCCATTAATTTTTGAATCCAGTCCCAAAGGGACTGATCAAGCACAACGGATTTCATCTGACAAAAAAAAACTGGTAAGCCCATATGATTTCAGAGAAAAATCCGACTGCGAATACCGGAGGATACGAGAAAACTGATTCCATGAGAACTTCAAGGGTGACAAGCTGCTAAAATGATCCTTGTCTCTATCTCTACCTTGAGACATGACTCGCTGGAAACGCTGGCTTGCATTCCAATCACGTACGACATGTACTGCTGCTTGTGTCATGTTGCGAAACTCCTGCGTACACTACACTCTGCTGTGAAAGGACAATCCAAGATGTATGTGAGTGCATGTATGTATGTATGTATGTATGTAGTTGAAGTCAACGGGTCCTGTTGGATATATTTATTTTTCATGATGCCCTGCACACGCCGGCCGTTTGGAATTTCCTTTTTGAACGAGGAAGTTGAAAAGCTGAAGAAAAAAACGATCAGAAGTGGAAAACTTTTCGTCAGTGTCTCTGAAAAAAAACAAAGCAATCCAATGCCATGTGAGTTCTGTTTGAAAATTCCAAACCCGGTAAATCTTATCCTCTTATTTTAAAACCGACAAACTTAAGGCATCAGCTTCACACATGTGTCATAATAGGAATATCCGGGTGCTACCCGATAATACTGACACAGTAGTGCATTTCTGAAGCAACGAAAAAAAACTACGAGAAAACACACAGTCCAAAATGAAACACACATCGTTCCATCACATCGGAGAAAGGAGACACCAGAAGACGACATGTGATGAAAATTTAATACCAGTGCTACTTTATGCCAGTGTTGAAGTAGTAGTGATCGTCACACGTCGAAACACCACCCGAGTGGGGACGGAATGAGGTACGAACGGCAAGAAACGGAATCAATCATGGAACTTTAGAAAATAAAACTTGTAGCAAGTGTCAAAAATGTAGCAAATTGTTTGAACTGGATAAGCATAAAAAACAACTTGCTTTACGTTTGAAAATGAAAAACGATAATTTAAAGTAGCGGAAAACTTGGCAACCATATTCGAAATTCATCATCATTCTCCAATGTGTTCAAAACTCAGTTTCGGTAGTCTTTAACAGTATGGACCAATGTTCGCTTTCACTCCAACGTTTCGACTATTTATCTTATACTTCTCCAGGAATTGTTTCAAGCATGTATGTTTAACTGTAATTTTTAGCCCTAGTATGTCTATTTATAAAATTATTTTTCCACTTGCATGTGATCTTTTTGAGAACGAAGTTGAGTTAAAAACATCAAAAAGCTAGAATTTATGACTATTTTTGTTGCAATATACAACGAAATTCGCGCTAAATCGTATTCGAAGTTGGTAGTACAATCTCTGAGATGAATGAAACTTTCTGGGCATCACTGGGAGTACGATGCAATGCTTCTCAAAACAGTCTAATTTTAATGTGTATCAAACAACTTATAGTAAAGTAATTGGTCGAAACAGTTAGTTTGAGTATGTGTTGACTAATGAAAAGTGATAAAAGTGTTATTTATTGAATAATGTTGATTCGCATAACTAAAAAATGTTCAAGCGACGAATACTGCAAATTTACCGCCCAAAATTAAGCTATGTCAGCTGAACGAAGCGCCATCTGCATATCATTTTCGGTGATATCAGATATATATGGAATGTGTGAAAATTTACAAGTCAATCATGCGATTCAAACTGGTAATCTAATCCGCGAATGTTTATTTTATTTTTTCAGTAGTGGTGTGGGCAAAGTAGGATATTGATGTGATCGTTCTTCATAGATGTTTCCCATTTTTCTTATTAATAATGTCTTATTATATTTCTCTTTACTAAAATTCAGACTAGACTAAACTACGTCAATTATTCGGGGAACGTTTGATCAATGGATCTATTTTTCTTCTGGACAATCGCTAAGTTTAAGACGCTCGCGTGAAGTTCACATTTCTAGCTATCGTGCTTAAGCAGGACGTATCAAAATATAGTTTAGACTGCGAGAAGGATCCGTTTTGGTATTTTATTATTTTGGTTAGGGAGTAGATATCGACATTACTTCGTATCGCGTAAGACGTTGCTGTTCGATTGATGGTGATCGAGTGATATCTTGCCAGAATTACAACTGTCTATTTAATTAAATATCTCTTTTATTCCACATAGTGGTGTAATGATGTCTTTCTCATGTATAATATTGTGGTATTCTATTCACAATTTTTCTCTTCGATTTTTGAAAGAAATCATGGGATTGTTTGTGCATTGACTAGTATAACCTACAGAATGAAACAGTGCTTTGTTCGCGTAGATCATCCTTACAAAAACGAAGTGGGTTCACTATTATATGTAACTGGAACCCGAGAACCGGTATAATCTAAGTCGGTTCGTACAGCCACTAACTAACATTGACGTACAAACTTTATTAGTTATTATTCAAATTTTGAAGTTTTTATACGATTCTATCATCGTACTCTATACGACGGTTTCAATTTTTGTTAAATTCGAAAATATGCAGTAATTTTTGGTAGAACCGTAAGACCTAACCTTTCATTTGACCCTAAGATTGGAAATATCGGTTCTGCAAAAGTGGAAAGATCCATTTTTGAGCATATGATTTTCTCCCGTCGTTAATCGAAAACCGGGAACCAGGATAGTCAGAATCGGTTTGTTGGCTGCCTACTGACAATGACTATCGATGTGTGTAGTTTTGAGACCAGTTTAGAATTTTTTTTACGTTTTTTGTTTCGCCGGTTTATGTGACGGTGTACAATAATTAACACATTTTACCCTATACCTCTGAAACTGGAAGTCGGATCCGGATGAAACTCAGGAATTCTGGATGGCACCGTGAGACCTTTCATTTGAATCTAAGTTTATAAAAATCGAATGAGCGGTATCTGAGAAAATCAATTGCACGTTGTTAGTTCATTTTTAACATTTTACCCCCTAACTCCTGAACGGGAAGTCGGATGCATATGAACTTCAATAGCAACCTATGAGACTACAAGGCCATCAATTTAAATCTTAGTTAAAGGAAATCGTTTGAGTTTTCCCTGAGAAAATCGAGTGCAGTTTTTTAAAAAAAAAACTTTAATTTGAATCTAACTTTGTGAAAATCGGTCCAGCCTTCTCTAAAAAAATCGAGTGCACATTTTTGTTACATACACACACAAACAGACATTTGCTTAGATCGTCGAGCTGTACTTGTACTTGTACTTGTACTTGTATTTGTACCTGTACTTGTACTTGTACTTGTACTTGTACTTGTACTTGTACTTGTACTTGTACTTGTACTTGTACTTGTACTTGTACTTGTACTTGTACTTGTACTTGTACTTGTACTTGTACTTGTACTTGTACTTGTACTTGTACTTGTACTTGTACTTGTACTTGTACTTGTACTTGTACTTGTACTTGTACTTGTACTTGTACTTGTACTTGTACTTGTACTTGTACTTGTACTTGTACTTGTACTTGTACTTGTACTTGTACTTGTACTTGTACTTGTACTTGTACTTGTACTTGTACTTGTACTTGTACTTGTACTTGTACTTGTACTTGTACTTGTACTTGTACTTGTACTTGTACTTGTACTTGTACTTGTACTTGTACTTGTACTTGTACTTGTACTTGTACTTGTACTTGTACTTGTACTTGTACTTGTACTTGTACTTGTACTTGTACTTGTACTTGTACTTGTACTTGTACTTGTACTTGTACTTGTACTTGTACTTGTACTTGTACTTGTACTTGTACTTGTACTTGTACTTGTACTTGTACTTGTACTTGTACTTGTACTTGTACTTGTACTTGTACTTGTACTTGTACTTGTACTTGTACTTGTACTTGTACTTGTACTTGTACTTGTACTTGTACTTGTACTTGTACTTGTACTTGTACTTGTACTTGTACTTGTACTTGTACTTGTACTTGTACTTGTACTTGTACTTGTACTTGTACTTGTACTTGTACTTGTACTTGTACTTGTACTTGTACTTGTACTTGTACTTGTACTTGTACTTGTACTTGTACTTGTACTTGTACTTGTACTTGTACTTGTACTTGTACTTGTACTTGTACTTGTACTTGTACTTGTACTTGTACTTGTACTTGTACGTGTACTACTTGTACTTGTACGTGTACTACTTGTACTTGTACGTGTACTACTTGTACTTGTACGTGTACTACTTGTACTTGTACGTGTACTACTTGTACTTGTACGTGTACTACTTGTACTTGTACGTGTACTACTTGTACTTGTACGTGTACTACTTGTACTTGTACGTGTACTACTTGTACTTGTACGTGTACTACTTGTACTTGTACGTGTACTACTTGTACTTGTACGTGTATTACTTGAACCTGTACGTGTACTACTTGTACTTGTACGTGTACTACTTGTACTTGTACGTGTACTACTTGTACTTGTACGTGTACTACTTGTACTTGTACGTGTACTACTTGTACTTGTACTGTACTACTTGTACTTGTACGTGTACTAATTGTACTTGTACGTATACTACTTGTACTACTTGTACTACTTGTACTACTTGTACTACTTGTACTACTTGTACTACTTGTACTACTTGTACTACTTGTACTACTTGTACTACTTGTACTACTTGTACTACTTGTACTACTTGTACTACTTGTACTACTTGTACTACTTGTACTACTTGTACTACTTGTACTACTTGTACTACTTGTACTACTTGTACTACTTGTACTACTTGTACTACTTGTACTACTTGTACTACTTGTACTACTTGTACTACTTGTACTACTTGTACTACTTGTACTACTTGTACTACTTGTACTACTTGTACTACTTGTACTACTTGTACTACTTGTACTACTTGTACTACTTGTACTACTTGTACTACTTGTACTACTTGTACTACTTGTACTACTTGTACTACTTGTACTACTTGTACTACTTGTACTACTTGTACTACTTGTACTACTTGTACTACTTGTACTACTTGTACTACTTGTACTACTTGTACTACTTGTACTACTTGTACTACAGTTTCGGTTATGTCACTTATACCATCATATCGCCGGAATCAAAAATCACAGCCATTTGATCTTCGAACTTGATCAATGGCCCAAAAGTAGATTCAAAACAAGCCTAAGTTTATTGAAAACGGTTCAGTTTTTTTCGAGAAAAGTTGTTGTTCTTAGAACATTAAAAAATTTCTTTAACTTTTGAGCCGTATGAATAAAAGAGCTTAAAATTAGAGTAAATCTTATTAAAGAACCACTCACACTTGTCAAGTCGGAATGTCACTAAAAAGTCTGAGGTTTTTGTCAGTTTTACGCAGAAAATTATGAAGCGTCCTGGGTTACTTTGTACCCCAATGTGTATTCACAAGGTTACATGTTAAACCGCGATGAAAAGCAGAACATCACTGTGATAACCTGCGACTGGAAACTTTAGACGAAGTTAGCACACACCAAATCGTGTTACATCGAGATGGACTATGAAACTGACGTCAACGCCTACTACCGTCAATTTTCTGGGCAAACATATTTCGTTGCCAAGATTGTTGCCAAGAAGTTCTAGGCTCCGAAGCTTGTTCGAATGAAGCAATTTTCGGATTATTCGCAAACCAGTGCTTGATCCGGCAGGTTATTTGCGCTTGTGGTGTAACAAGCCCTCCTTTCATTACTTCGAGAACAAACAACGATGCGATTTACTTACTTAGCAAGCGTCTCTTGCCATTAATAAAGAAGCACAAATAGTCAACTCTTTTTCGGTTCGATCTAGCTTTATT
Source organism: Malaya genurostris (assembly GCF_030247185.1). NCBI lineage: Eukaryota > Metazoa > Arthropoda > Insecta > Diptera > Culicidae > Malaya > Malaya genurostris. The sequence continues at coordinate 43,886,507 of NC_080571.1, forward strand.
TTGTTAATTGACAAGCGATTTGTACATTGGGATCGCTTCGCACTCTTCCCATCATCCCCCAGCATATCCGTCGTCGGCAAAAATGGCTCTCACATACGATGCAAATCAAAGGAATGTCTGCTCAACTTCTTATCCTAAATTTGGAAACTCATCAACAATTCTAAATAGCTATTGTATTTTACATAATTGAATGATTGCCGGTCTCAAGAAGAGCTCGCCCGATGACGATATTATTTCTACTAACTTTTCGAGCTAGACCACACCGGTATGCCTTGACTTGCCAGAGAGTCGGAAACCAGCTTAACTTTTAGTTTTGTCCGTTCCAAAAAAAAAAATACAACACATTTCAAAACAGACCGAACCGGATTCCTGCAGATTCTTACTGCAAACTCACTGCCAATGGAAAACTGAGTAAAGAATGAAGTTTTACGGGTCACAAAGGAAGCACGATGTAGTTGCGCTTTGATCCACTCTCGTGTGCTTCTTCAATTACACCCGGTGAAATTCAGCTCGTTTTTGTTCCTTCAGCACTTGGCACTCGGCGGAATCATTTTGCGGACCATTTTGAAGAACACACCATGCTCCGTCCCCCCCCCCCCTCCTCTCTGTGGCACCGTGCCCACAGTTTGGCTGAAACTTTCCGTTTCCTTGCGTCCCCGGACAGTCACTAGAGTGGAATCGGTCGTTTATTGCCCGGGTGTTTTGTGCCGTTTGATGTTCGGTGCGGAATCCTTCCAAGAACTCGTTCCGGTGTCGACCTTCGAGTTACTTCTTTTTCGCGTTTTTCTTCGACTGCTTCTTCTTTCGTCCTTTACTTACTTCGATCAGCGTGGACTTGTACTTGCTTGTTATCGAAAACCGCGCTCACCGTACAGCAATTGCAGTTGGAGATGATACGCGCGGAGATAGGGAAAAAATTTCCGAACATTTTTGCTCATGTTAGATTGTATGTCAAGATTTGCAGCCCGGAAATTTACTGTTGGACAGAGTTTAGAGTTGGTTTGAAATTGGAATCGAAATGGGAATCGAACCGGTGAGCTAGATTTTTCTGCTTTTTTGCCCCATCTCATCCAGTCTTAGGTGAAGCAGGAGGGCGAAGGAATTATATTAGCGATTTCTCGTTAACATTGCTGGAATGTACCTCGGGAGTAACGAAGAACAAGTTTCCAAGGTGGTGCTTTCTTCTGGGCGCTTGATGCCTGATCCGCTTTGTCGACAAAACTCACGAGATGAAAAGCTGACACAAGACGGACGTATGTCCATTGGACACAGCTTGTGTGTCAGTAGTTTTTTTATGAGGTTCCTCCTCCTTGCGAAGCCGAATAGAATCCAGGTCAGGTCGCAAAGGTTGCGTACTTTTTCTGTCCGGCTAGGCGAAATAAGTATTTTACCGGTTTTTTTGGTATGTTGTAAGAATCGACAGGAAAGAGTTGGGATGAATGCCAATCAGACAGCTATCCGTGTTCGTGACATATGGAAGCATTTCAAATAAAGACAGTAATTAAAATTAAATTCCACCATTCATTCAAACATCACGTCATTGGAGAACTGCGAAGGTAAGCTCCCGTCCGGATTGCTCCTGACGGTGTGCAACAAAACCGATGTAAAAAGTAATCTCTTCACGGTGCCAACGGTATAATCTCCAAATACGGAGAACTTTAAGAAAAACCATCCCATCCAGCCGGAGCCACTTTCTGGAACGAACGAAATTCCATGCCTGCCGAATGGAGGATATCATTCTTTCCCTTCCAGTCTTTCGACTACCCGAGTCTCCCAGGAGGAATTGGAATCATGCGCGCCCATAACTATCCGGAATCGTGAGTGAAACAAGCTCACGAAATGTGATTTGGCGCCACTCAAGCATGTACACATTTTCCTCGTTTAGAAGCGCAACCGAAAAAAAATGGATGCTGGATTATTTATGGCGAGTGCGGCCGGGAGCAAAGAAATTCTGATGATACCGCATGGAAAAGCAGGGCCGAGTTTTCCGTCACCAAAAGAAGGAGAGAGAAGCAGCAGCAGCAGCAGAAAAAACGGACGAAACAAGCCCGAAATCAAAGAGCTGGCAAGATTTGAAGATTAAGCGTTTCGTTTGTGGATTCCGTGGGGGGGGGGACGGTGGAAGGAGTCGAATTGCGGATTTTGGTGTGATAAAGTCAGTACTTTGTGTAGTTTTATTCCGGAACGGATGGCTCTGGTAGAATAAATGGTGGAATGTTTCATTATGAAGTTATTATTTCTGGATTCTGAATTTTCTAGTTCGTTGGGATGGAGGGCATCTTCAACATTTCAGGATGTCACAATTTTGCGTAACTTATTGTTAAAATTTTAATAGAATGCATAACAAAAGAGATATTCAAAAGATTGGAATTACGAAACGAAATTTAAAAAAATATAACTGAATTAACTCTCATAGGACAAATTGTTCTACCAAGCAGCGAAGAGACACAAAAAGCAAAATCTGTCACGATTTTTTTGGCTCGAACTTAACTTTATTCATCAACGTAATCTCCATCAAGAGCAACGCAATAATTCCAGCGCTGCTCTAACATTTCAATACCACTTTTGAAGAACGATTTATCTTTTGCCTAAAAATAGGCGTCAGTTTTAGCGAGAACCTCTTCTTCATTCGTGCAAAGTTTCTTGTCGGCGAGCGTTTTTTTTCAGGTCTGGGAACAGCCAGTAGTCACTGGGAACCAAAACTGGCGAGTACGGAGGGTGTGGGAGCTGTTCGAAGCTCAATTCATGTAGCTTTGCCATTGTCTTGATTGACTTGTGACACGGTGTTTGATGAAACAAATTTTTCGTTCTTTGCCATATGCGATCGTTTCTTTACAATTTCAGCCTTCAAACGCTCCAATAACGCTTTCTCAAGATAGTCGATGAAGTTCACCAGTTGCAGTCCACTCAGATGACGATCGTTTTGATTCCGGAGTGAAGTGATGGATCCATGTTTCATCCATTGTCACATATCGACGCAAAAATTCCGGTTTGTTGCGTTCAAACGTGGCCAAACACTGCTCAGTATTATCAACACGTTCTCGTTTTTGGTCAACAGTGAACAAACGCGGCACCCACCTTGAACAGAACTTTCTCATAGCCAAATGGTCATGCAATATAAACACGGTCTTTTGATATCTTTACGATGTCAGCTAACTCACGCAACTTCACTTCTCGATCATTCAAACCAGTTTGGTATATTTAATACTTTCTAGTGTTACCGCCTCTCTCATCGGTGTCTTTACGACCACGTTTGAAGTCAGCAAACCAACGATTTATTGTTGTTTCTGATGCAGTGGAGTCTTCATAACACTTTTCAAGCCATTGCACAGTGGGAAAAAATCTATGAAAACCCGCAAAGAATTCTGTAACTCGTGAACTAATTGAGATAGGTCAACAAACTAAAGCGTTTCTTATGTAAAATTGTCCAAGGAATTCAATGGAATGGTTTACAATGGCCGCACCAATCGCAATCCTGCTCGTTTTATCCCAAATGTACGGCAGTTTTGGGATTTCCCATAGCATTCGCTCTGTAACTTGAAAAGAAGTCCAGTGCGATATTCTGGAATAGCCTTTCATGTAGAAAAGTCTGGAGAATCGATTAGAAGAACCCACACTGGCCGCACGAAACGTTTTG